>NW_018164444.1:24693347-24721892 GCF_001263595.1 Phalaenopsis equestris | reverse complement strand
GGGCGGAAGCAGGCTCCGGTTGCCGGAGATTGGACAGCGGCCGGCTTGTTTCGTGGAGCGAGAATACGGGAAAGCATGGTGATGGCGCGTTCGAGAAGCAGTGTCCTCTCCGTCCTCTTCGTGCGATGGCGGTCGAGGGGAAGCTAGGAATGAAAGATAGAGAGCACGCCATTGCCAGAGCTTCAGAGCTTGAGCTAGGAAGCAAAATCGCAACGATAGTTTATAGTTATAATAGATATAAATAAAAATAAAATTGATTTTAAGAAGAGTTAAGATATTATTAATAAATTAAATGAATATTAAATTCAGTTTAGATGTCAAATAAAATAGAATAATTTTGAAATTAAATATGATTAAATTTGAGAAAATGATTATAATGATTTTTTTTTTAATTAAACAATAGGAACTAATGAAATTACAATAATGACAAAAGTGAAAGGCCAACAGAGTATCATTAATTGCAGAGGGCATGATAATGATGGATACTAATCTCAATACCCAACTATCTACTTGATATAAAAATGTCAAGGATATTTACATACCTGTCCTCTAATACTAATATATTTATATATCTAACCTTATACCTTCATATTTATTGCATAGCATTCAAAATTTGAATATCACACAAAAACATTACTGTTATTCATTTTTTAAAAGAGAAATACACATTTTCATGTATAGTTTATGGCACGAAAAATTTTAAATATAAACATGTTAAACCAAAAAATGTTTGAGAATCACGTCCAAGGAAAAGAGCACGTAGGATAATAAAAAGAACGGAATCAACAGTAGAACAAGTTTTTCTTCATGAAAGAGCCTCATATTTATAGGTATGGAAGGTATCTTATATATATAATTACCTTTATGCCTCTTCATATACAAATGAACTCATGGGTACTAAAATAATTTATAAGATTCATAATACAAACGAACTTTTCATCGATGGGGTGACCCCTTACTTGCTCGATTTACTCCCATTCATTTGTCTCTTAGCTGGATGAACCACATAATGACGGTATGCGCTTTTCATCGATGTTCCTAGCGCAATTCCTTAGTCCGCTTTTCCCCCCGTGCTGGTTATCTTTTGCTCGATTGGTAATGTGGATAGCCTTTGTTCGACCATGAGGTCAGTCGGCTTGTCATATGGTCAGGTGACCAATTGGTATTTTGTGACGACCTTCGAACTTGAGTGTCGACTATCTGAATGATCTGATTTGATTCTCCCGACCAACTCCGACAGATGTCAGCTACGGGCCCACCTCGTTTGTCGTGTTTCATATCCTTACATGAAAATTCATGCCGCCATGATATAACCTTACAAAATATTAAACATGCAAATACATAAAAAATTATGTAGAATGTTACTATGTATATATATTTTCCTAAAATCAAATTACATATCAAGAAGCATCGGCAATATATAAAAATGAGTTTATTATATCTCTATTATTTTCTTCAAGTGATGACATAGTTTTTAACAAGAGTTTCTTATCATATTTATCAATGATGCCTAAACAATCACCTCACTAAATAATAAGAGCGAAATCATATATATAAATATATATAAATAAATTAATATTTTAAAATAAATCCATCAATATAAATTAATCCAAAATCTTCTTTTTTTTTATTAAATTATATTATTATTTTCTTTAAATATTGGGCAGAGTTGGGGAGAGTTGGGTAATAAATTTGCTTGTTTGCTAATGACTACTTATTTATTTTTCAATCTAATAAAAAAAATTAATTTTAGGATTGCAATTGACTCAAGATAATAATGACAAAATATTTTATATCCACTCAAATTTTTTTAACATATATTCTTTTTTGAAAAAAAAAAATCAATTAATCTTCTTACAATGTAATCCTAACAAGTAAAATGCCAAAATAGTCCCCAACTATTTACATAAAGTCATTTTAATTCCATAATTTATAGAAATAACAAAATAATCCCCCATTATTTTAAAGTTCAGTTTTAATAATTCTACTTTGAGACTATTTCAGCCAAAATTTAAATAGTCAAGTTGATTTTTTTTTTAATGTCTCGAGTTGATAATTTAAAAGAGTATTCATGTATTATAATCTTCTTATGATAACTAAATAAATTGAGCTTTAATAGTCTACCATGAGCAATGATGAGCTCGGATATTGACGCTATTTTAGAATCTTCATAGTATGGAAGTCATCTTACTTTGTTGATTAAGAGTTTAAACCTTCAACAGAGAGGTTAAGTTAACAAGTAAATTAGCTCAAATGTTTACAAAAGGAAAAATAGAGCTTTAGTTGGTTCCTTTAGTTTTGCCTTTTTGTTATGGGAAACCATTTTTACACACTTTGAGTTCAGAAACCTTTTGATTTTTCATATATATAATAATTTTAATTGTGTTACTATGTTTCACAATGATGTTTACAAGGCTTAAGATTAAGCCTTTCTGCCTCACAAATTTTCTATTATAGATTTTGTAACTCCTTTTTGAGTAATATAGCATTTTCACACAAAGAAAAGCTACATTAGCAAGAGAAGCAGAGAGTTTTCAGTTTGTTCTACACCAATTTGAATACATCCTTCACTGAAATGACAACCCTCCCATAAGACACTAAAGAGACAAAATTAACATTGTTAGAACTTACATAGGTTGCCAAAACCCATTGCAGATTTTTGCAAGATAAATTTTTCAGCAACGTGCTGATATCAAGTAAAATGTCAAAATGTGTCGTGTACCACAGTATAAGACCTCAGGTCGGGATTTGAATCCCCTTTGGCATAGTTGGCCTTAAGGAGGTGGTACTCAAATGGTTAGACACATTAAGAGTGGTTGAAGCTCATATAATAGCCTCTGATCATTCATTTAAGAAAAAAAAAGGAGTAAAATGTCAAAATAGTCACTGAGGCACTGACTATTTAAAAAAAGGTCATTTTAGTCTCCAAAATTTATAGATAAGAGCTCGGATATTCCTCTGTGGACCTGTAGACTAAACTGAATAGCTAAACTTCATAAACCTTACAAAGAGACAATTTTGACACTTTTATGTGTTGATACTTGATATCTGCATACAAATCTACTAGAAAAATAATACGTATAAATAGATGAAATTATCATGGCGAAAGAATCCATTAGAACATGTATAAATAATAAGAAGTTTTGAAGAAAAACAAAGAAGAAAAGAAAAAATAATGCGTTTCTCTCGTAGTTTAACATCAAAAGAAGATTTCCTGGCGTTAGAAAAATTAACCTTAAAGAAGAAAATGGTCAATCATGTGCTGTATGACATCTGCACCTTCTGATTGCATAAAGGAATACTTAACCTGTAACCAAAGAAAAGCAGGCTAAGAGACTAACCTATTCCCAAAAACTAAAATAAAATTAAAAGAGGCATTTACATATATACACCTATAGTTCATTTTTTACACCTTTTCATGCATAGGTAAGGTGACAATGTAAAAATTGAAGTTTAGGAGTTAGATATGTAAATACATAAGAATAAAGTGGCATGTGTGTAAATCTTTTCAAAAAAAGAAAAAAAGAAATAGTTAAACTACTCATTTAGATAGCTTAACAAAGTGAAGGTGGGACCTGAATGACACTGTGTGCAGCGATCCACTGTTTACTGTTATGGAAGCTAACATCTACTTTTTCCCAAGGCACTCTGGAAAGGCATGTAACCATCTCTTCTGTAGAATGCAACCGAATTTGATTGGTTAGATAGGGGTTAAAGTGCAATTTGCCTACACCTTCAATAAAAAATAAAAAATTTAGATGCATTCTACACAATTCTCATGTTTACGTATAACACACAAAGTTTGATATTTACACTCATAACACCTTGGTGTCATGAAACTATGAATGACAGGTGTATTCTACTTTTAAAAAGTAGTGATAGCGATATTTTTTATATGATGTAAAAAATTTGAGTGGCATGCATGAAAAAATGAATGTTTAGGTGTTAGATATGCAATTAAGTATGAATTGTGTGGTATCTATGTAAGTGCCCAAAAATAATCTATCCTGATCGAAGTTTCATCAGGATGAGCTCCAAAAATTGCTTTGTTTGAAAATAGGATACGTGATATGGAATATTTAGAAAAGAGCATTTTATATCTTAATATTTTGTTATTTCATTATTAAATTCATAAAAAATGAATTCACAAATTTGCATTGCTTATAAAAAATTACTGCATGTAATTAAGAAAATCGCCATTTCACCTTCTATGAAAATTGTTTTGCAAATTAATTCTAAATATTTTAAAATTTTGCTGTTTTATCATAGCATTTATACGAACAGCCTTCATTATTTTTTTATTGTCATTTTACTTTCTATAAATTTTTTTTAGAAACATTACCTTCATAGTCACAATCAGAAGGAGAAATTTGCGTATGTTGATCACAATTATCTCCCACTGAATTTTCCTCATAGACGATATGTGGATACTTTTGACTTAAAGCAAGCTCCCACTGCAGGAAATATTGATGGATAAGTTAGGAAGGGCATCAATATAAATAATAGTTTTGATATACATGTTCTAGCTAAAAGGCTAACCTTCGGCAGCTCACAATTACGTCTTATTGAAGAGGTCCTCCACCCTACAATGTCTAAGTTATGGAGTTCAGGAAATTCCAAATTAATTTCTCATTCAGGTAGAAAAATAAATTCAATTTTAACTCGAATAATGGATAATTGGTCTGAAAATCAGGAAAAAAAAATCAAATAAAGCTGGATACGATCACATCCAGCATTTGCATAGGCTACTCGGCGTATGAATGCTTTCAGGGAAGACCTGCAAGGAAAATGCTTCGCTGTTCAACCTGAAGGCCAAATAAATTTGGAAGATTCACATACATACCACTTAATTTCTATTTATTTACATATCTAATGCCTAAACTTAAGTAAAGTTTAGGTTTTAGATATGTAAATATTCCAAAAAGAAAAAAATTACACGAAATAGAAACCACTGCAATCGTTGACCATCCTCAACAAAAGTGGCAGTTCTCCATCATCATTATCAGTAAGGAAAAGGTGTCTACCAGTTCTACCAAATATCCAGTGGACAACACGAGACGCGAGTGTTTCAATGGCAGTAAAGCCAAAAAGAAATGGTACCTGTTCAAAGCAAATTAAAAGCAGTAATGATGACTAATTACATTAATTTAATAACTATGTTATAGTCTTTTTAAAGAGTTTATTTAGAAGAAATAAAATAAAATAATCACCAAAGATGAGATTAATTAAATTCTAAATGTACTAAAACAAGTTCAAATAAATTTATTATCCCCATTCATTTCATTCCCACCCATGTCACGTAAAAAAACTCTTCCAAGATTTACTTACATACCACCCAATTCCTATCTATTTACATATCATACATCTTTACTTCAATTTTTACATATGCCACATTAACTATGCACGAAAAGCTCTATTTCACTTTTTAAAAGTCAAACTAGTGATATTTTTTATTTGACATGAAAGATTTGGGTGGAATAAACATAAAAGGTAAAGTTTAGAATTGCCTCAAGATACGTAAACACATAAGAAATGGGTGGTATATGTCAATGCCTCAAATACCTTTTACTGTTAGATACGTAAACACATAAGAATTGGGTGGTATATGTCAATGCCTCAAATACCTTTTACTGTTTTTGTGATGGCCAATGCTTCACCATTAACAGCATGTTCCCCACATAAACAATGCCGAAAATGACAAAATGCCCCAAATTTGGAATAGTGGCGGCTGAAATTCAAACCATGAAAACAATGCTGTGGCAAGAGAGTAAAATTTGGAGGCATATAAATCCCAAACACTTCACCCCCATTTTCAAGATATAAAAACGATATGCAAGTCAGCAACTGCAGGTGTAAGATCGATTACAGGAGAAACCCATATTATATTCTGTTAACATCTAATTAAAAAAAAATTAGCGATTGAAATCTTTCCCAGCATTTATCAGTTATTTTCAAGAGTTTCTAATAAGCTAGTATATCATATTTAAAATAAGAACATTAGAAAAACAAATGCGCAAGGAATTCATATCAAGAATAATTAAATAAGAACATTATAAAAACAAATGCGCAAGGAATTCATATCAAGAATAAACAAATCCAAAACTAAAATTTATCAGTTAGTTGAAAGTTTACAGGTTACCTGTCCATTACCCCTGGAACCAAGATGAGGGGTAGCAACAGTAACAAAATTGATGGCTTGCAGACCGCATATAGTTCCTCTAGGGTCATTATTGTCATTGCAGTCTGAATTTTCTAAGAATTTTTCAATAGGAGGTCTATACAACTTTCCAATTGCATATCTAGCAACTAATCCTCCCACTGAATGTGCAACAAAGGATATTTTTTTCAACTCTGGTTTGCTATTAATGACATCAGCCACCTGGCATGCCAAAGAAGAAGGCTATGAGACAATAATACTCTTCTTGTCATTAAGAATTCAATAGAAATATTAAGCAAATCACTGAATAATTTGTGATTTTCCCAACAAGAGCGAGAAAGAAGAAAAATCAGCTAACTTCTTCAGCTAATCTCTCCCCCATGACATCGACTCCATCAAGCGTCAATTTGTGCATGTTGCGCTCACTACCTATAGAAAATTTGCAAGAGTAACCATTAAGAAATCAAAATGATAAGGAAGTAGTACATCTATAGGTAGAACCGACAAACTAATTTCATCATTATTAGCCATATCCAAACTGTTTGTGGCTGCTACAATGAATCCTCATTCTCTCATTTGTCACACTTGAGTTATGAACAATGAGCTAACTCTGTTATGGGAAAATCATGTTACATCTATAACCAGGTTACCTTTGCTCTAACTATTTTCTTCATATTTCTTATACACCAATTTTATTTACCCGTATATTATTGCATCTTTTACCATTAATTGTGTGTTTTCATTTTGCACTACATTTACCTCTACTGAGTGCTACTAAAATTTAACAATTTCATAGTCCGCCTTTCCTAGTTTTATCATAAATTCATCTTAGCATTCTAACTTTTATCATACTCAACTATGCTATTAATGCATTTTTTGTCATGTCCAAATAGCATAGTTACATTGTAACATTGCAACATTTACCTACGAACTTAATGATAATCTCTTATCCTAAAATATTTTGGAAGTACATAACTTAATTCTAGAAGTAGCATCCGTATCTGTATTCCCATCATTTTCATAACAGACCCCCAAAATTTATACCTATAGCATTTATAAATCATTTGATATTCCATAATATAGACCAATCATTACTACATATTTGCACACTATGATTATAATATACAAACTGGGAATACATTGAAATCTTTTTTCAGTAGTATTGACTGAAAAATGCATGAACATGTCTGTGACGGGCCAAACTACAAGATTGGGAGAGGGGAGGGAAACAGAAATACATGGAGAACTATTTCAGGTATTTAGTTCAATTTATTTTGGTTTTACATGCCAGTTCATACTTCTCTGCCATGTTTATGTTAATGTTCATTTCATTATCATGCATCTCTTTCTAAGAATCCCTCTTTCCATGCTTCGCTCTACTCATTTCATCTGTGCTTTATAAATGTCAATAATATTTTAATCTTTCAATCTTTTTGCGATCCTAAAATGTAACTTAATTTACAGGCAAATCAAATCCATATGTCAAGAACACAAGTATATTGTGTCTCATGTAATGTCCATGCCTCATAGACCATAGGGCCTAAAGCATTCTAAAATCTTTCGAAAGTTATAGCCTTCTTATCCAAACAACAAAGTTAAAAGAGCATTCTGTGAAATATCTCCAGTTATTCCAATGCTTTTTTCTTTCCTTGATCCTAAATTAAGAAAAGATCCTTTGACTAGAGATGTTCCTGGAGCATTACAAAACAAAGAGAAGATCTTCCAAGACATAAAAGCCTCATACAGTTGCATTATTGAAGCCATATAAACTTCCAATAACCATTAAAACGAAATATCAATAACTCCCCTTTCATCTCCTCTTTCATTTATTTGGTTGTACCTGATCTTTACTTGTTTTTCACTCATCAATATCAACTACAGAAGATTACACTTGGGGTTTTGTGTGGAGTCACTCTTTTTTCTTGATTTTCTTTTTCCTAGCTGGTGTAAGTGTAGTTTGTTTCAATTAGACCAAAAATTAAAATCGTCATTTATACTAATTTCCTAGGTGGTTGGTGCAAAGATTCTGATTCCAATGACCAAAAAAATTTACTATATTTTCCAATATTTATCTTAGAAGAATATACTTTAACATAAAAAAAAGTAATATTTCTTGTTTCATATTTTCATAACATTCTTTAAAAAGAAAAGGAACCTAACCAGTAGAAAAACAAGAAAATAAATTAAGAATCATGAAGACCATTTTAACAAATGACAATTGCAATGGAGTTTTCTTCTTTTTCCTCCATTAGTGAGTGTAAAAAAAATTAAAATACAAAGACAAATAAGTGAGGAGACTAGAAGAACAAATGACTATGCTAATGAGATTGAGAAGGTAGCATGAAATCAAGAAAATACAGAAAATAAATTTAGCCATTTTTGGGTGCACATATATGAGAAGAAGGGGCACTTCTGACTTTAAAAATGTGCATGTTAATAAAGCCACTTCTAAAAAGACCGTTTGATTGTCCATTAGGTAAATTAAACTTCCCATTTTTTATTGTTTAGTTGAGAGAAAAAAAGGCTAATAATCCTAATGAAATTATTTTCATATATATAATATGTATATGTAGTACATTCTACAATAATAAAATTATTTTCCTTGAATAACTTGTCTAAGCCAATGAAAAATGCCAACTAACCTTTACTTAAATTGAAGAAAATAACATTTTGAATTAAAAAAAATGAGAGATGCAGGCGACCTCGGAGAAAAATTGCAACTTACAATGCACAATGATTTTGCCAGGAAATGATTTAACAAACTGGTTTGCCCCAAACAACCAGTCAGTAGTACTGCAAAAAGAATACGCCATTGTAAACAAACTAACAATGAATTAAATGACTAATCATGAAAATTAGAATAATTTTTTATTAGATAACAGCTTCAAAACTTAATGAACGATGTCTAAACTTCAACCTCTGCTCTCTGCTATCATATTCATATTAAAAGCAAACGTGCACAAAAAGAACAATAAACAGTTTCCACGTAAAAAAGTTTTAGCAGATCCATAGCTTGCAGAAAAATCAAGTAATGTTCAATAAAGAACAAGGTTCCAATTATTTATAAGCATAGAAAGGGGAAAAAGGGATGCATCTGAACCTAAAGATAGTATCATTTCAACAAGAGGGATTATCACTGTCAGCAATACAATCAAACATCTAACCAACATTATCTGCACAAACTTCCTAATCGTAAAGAATATACTTCAGATTAATCAAATAAACGATAACAAATCACAGCAATTCGCAACACCCAACTCCGAATCACCACTCCCAAAATATTCATCAATCTCGCACAACAAAACAGCCGAAATCAAGAATCGAGATTTTGCAGATCAAAAAAGGGTATGGATCTCGTTAGAAGTCACCTGCCGAGGATTCCGTGAACCATGACGACAAGATGGTCGGGCGGCGAGGTGGGGAGCTCGGGACAAGAAATCCACATGTCCAGACCTCCATTGGGCTTATCCTCTGAGCTAACATCTCCATCTACTTCGTAACTCATCGTTCCCAGGCCCCAGCTCAGCTATGGATATCACACTACTGATTAATGAATCAATCCGCGATCTCTGAAATAGAGAAAGAGAAGACGGATGAAGCAAAATAAGATTGTAGAAGGGATTATTTTCCGCAGGAGAAAATGGAACATGTAATTGATGAATGCAAGATTCATGTGTATGATCCAATTCTATCATACCTTAAATTATTTAATTTTAATACTTACTAGAGTCAAATCATGCACGTGAAAATTATTTTTTTTTTGTGTGGACCAATTTATTTCTAAATTATTTTCTAGTCATTTCTGGATAATTTTTAATAATACCGAAATAACCTAGAAATGCCTCAAAAATAAAGACCGCGTATTATTTCTGGGTTATTTCCGTATTATTGAAAATAACATTTTTTTTTTTTTTGTGTGGACCCCTGACGTAGCTCTACGTGTGGACCAATTTATTTCTAAATTATTTTCTAGTTATTTTTGAATAATTTTTAATAATACCGAAATAACCCAGAAAAGCCTCAAAAATAAAGACCGCGTGTTATTTCTGGGTTATTTCCGTATTATTGAAAATAACATAGAAATAACTTGAAAAACATAGAAATAACTTGAAAAAAAAGCTTAAGAATAACCTGTGCCGCACGTAGAATTACGTCAGTAGTCCGGACAGAAAAAACGTTCGTGCACGTGACACATTATGATTGTAGTCCTAATATAATTTTACGTCAGGAATTTTGATGTAAAATATTTTCGTAATTGACATTGATTTCAATGACGAAATGAGGTTTATTTTTTATTTTTAAGGGTTGCTGAAATCTAACTTTTAAGTATCATGGTTGAAAATATATTAAGAATGATAAAATTATTAAAATCTGTAAACTAAATAAGAAAATGTAAATTTATTATTTATACTAAAAAATTATATTTTTATGGGAGTAATTGTGAATCCACCCCTATTTGATATGCTTTAACTACAATCTAATTATTGTGATCAAAATGATCATAAAAATTTGATTTTTACCATATATATTTACATAAATAATCCAACTATTTCATTATTTTGGCATGAGTTTTATAATAAATACCTTCATAAATTAATATTTTATTTACAAAATTAAAAATTATTTAATATTTTAAGACCTTTTTTCTTAATTATTTTGACAATATTTTTTTTTGATTAAATATAAATTTCTTACAATTTTTGTTGAAAAACTATCACAACATAAACTAATGTAAATTTACATCATTTACATACAATACAGGCAAAAAAGAAATCAATGAGAAATTAGATGGTAAATAGCACTTCATGCCAATAGCCAATAAGATAATTTTGCACAGTTATATACACTCATCCATCAAGTCTATTAATGCCTTCAGCTTGTCTTGATAGAGAAATTTCTTCTGTAGAGTGCTATCATAGAAGGAATCCTATAAAAGTTGCAGAAATCAAACTGCTCCATCATGCATTTCAATCATAGAAACAGTAAGGTTTTTCATAGCCGTTGATGGAGTAATCAGCACAATATTTAAAATTGGAAATAAAAATTTCTAAAAGAAACCTTCATAACGTTATTTATTAGTACATTGAATGTTCAAAATTTTTGCCTTTAAATGGCCTTAAGAAAATAAATTTAAAACCCACAGCTCTTAATAGGGCCTTGGGACCAAATAAATGCTACAAATTAAATTCAAGAGAAAAGAAAAAATTACAACTCTGCTTTGGATTCTAAGTCAGTTTTCTTATGACTGATTGTAGCGGGAGAGATTTGTTGAGTCTCCTCCAATTCTTCACCTAATATTCTTGATGTGAACCTTCTTGCCTCTGCATCAAGATCAGCCCACTCTGGAATTATTCTTTTAGCACCCTGCAAATTCAAATTTTATAAATTTGGCAGAAGTTGAAGCATGAAAAATGTTTTAATTTGATTGAATGCTGATAAATTAATTGATAGGTGTTTCCATGATTTAGGATTCAAATGGAGGGGGGAGAAACGATGAGGGGAAGAGTATTTTTAAATATATCTATATCTATCGATCTATCCATCTATATATATATATATATATATATATCTCTAAAAACAAATAAACAAGGTTTCTCAAACACTCTAAACAATTTTTTGATATTTTTAAAAGTAATCATATCTTAATAAAATATGCTTGACATGTTTGTTCCAAATCAAATATAAACAAAACAAAAAAAATTAAAAAATAATAAAAGAAAATAAAAAATAAAAGTGAAACCATACCAGCCCCGTTAAACAGTTTTTACCTGAAGTTTGGGTTCCTTGGTCATTGGATTGTTACAAAGATCAATGGTTTTAGCCTTGGACTTGGTCGAATTTCCGCACCAAGATTCACACCAAAGCCACTCTTGAGGAAGAGAAAATATTGGTACCGTGTGCTGAGCATAGTTTGGTAAATCCTGAAAATCAAATAACTGTCTTCAGCTTGCCATTTTGACGACAAAAAATGCTAATCTTAAAGCAGCGCATATTCTTTCTTCTTTTTTTTTCATTTTTCTTTTTATTTTTTGTCCAAAAGGTTAATATCTGGAATTTTTGTTAGCAGTGGCATGAAGAGAAAAAATAATTGGTTATGCAATACAACCATGAACAAAGCAGAACACTAATCAACATGATCATATGAGTATATCTATAAGATCTCTTCAGACAATATGATCCATGTTTGCTAAATAATAGGTTGACAACCTTTCCTGACTAAGTAGACTAGATTCCAGGACAACTTGGGATGACGAAATCATCAGATCTTGATCGGATTTATCATAATTGCCCTCACCATTCAGTTTGAGCTAAAGACAATACATTTTCATAGACTAAAACCAAGATTATTGCAATTATATGCTAAGCACTTAGCCATTATTGACTAGCCTTAATCAAAAGTTGTCTCATGATCTGGAGGGACAATTAATCATAAGGGCTTGCACTTATAAAAAACCTAAAACTAGATCTTAAAATTCTTGTAAAATGAGGACGAAGTATACCTAGGTTGGCTAGTTTATATCTAAAATCCAATCCATCTTTTGAAAATTGGAACCAAAACTATAGACTCGCTATCAAAAGAGCCGAAAGCGAATTTTCGTAGCCCACAATTCGTTGACGGTAAATAATATTTCCATTTCTTGCTACTCAATTTGAATAGGCGTGGTGGGCCTCAGTTAGAAGAAAAAATAGATGTACATCACCTGGTCAAGATTAGAAAGACTATTTGGGTCTTTACTAAGGGTCTCATAATACACCCTTAGTGTGTCTCCTGCTGCCATTTGCCTGAATTTCACCAAATCAACAACATACAGAGCACTGATGGAAAATAGCAAAATTAGATTAGAAAGTTTATGAGAAAGAAGATAAATATATAAATCATCTGACAAGGAAAGCAAAATAAAAATTTTCCACCTTATGTGATATGGTCTTCCGCGTAAATGATCCTTCCAAAAACCCTGCACAATAAAAACAATTATATAATTAAAATAAGAAAGATTTTCATACATACCACTTGATTCTTACATATTTACATATCCAACACCTAAATTTCAGCTTTTACATATACGCCACCTTAACTATCCATGAACAAGAGTATTTCACTTTCCACAAGTTAAAATAACAATATTTTTTAGATGATATGAAAGATTTGGATGGTATAAATATAAAAAAGTAAAGTTTAGGTGTTGGATATGCAAATACATAGGGATATGCAAATACAATACATAGGAATTGGGTGTTGTGCATGTAAATGCCCCTTGAAATAAAAGATAAAACAGGAAAAATGTTCCCATAGAGAAGAGATAAGAAAAATTTATAACACTAACTTGTCTCCAGAACCGGTATCCATCCATATCCTTATTGTTGTCACAGAAGGGTGTATAAGCTAGAGGCTTCCCTCTCAAATCCATGTCATACAAGACTCCCAAATCTGACCTTACAACTTGATCAGCGTCGACGAATATCACCTTGATCAGAAGAAATATCAAATTCATTTACTTTGATCAGTAAATAATTAAATAATTAAAATAAAGACAAAACAAGAAAAGTGTTGCGATAGAGATAAAAACAAAAACGTGAAAAGAAAGTATTGATTATCCAATAAAACAGCACAAGGAATATCAAATTCATTTACTTCGATCAGAAGCCTTGTGGCAAAGAGTACAAGTACCTTTTTGAGAGAAATAGGAAAAATAACATCAAGAAATAAGATTTTGTAAGCCCATATTATTCTTTGTTTCTCTTTCTGTTTATGCAACCATGTAGGCCACTTGTATGTGATGAGTTCATACTCAAATCCATATTCTTGTGCCATGTGGGGTATTACGTCCTATGCAAAACACAAAAAAAATTGTCAATAAAGACAAAAGATAACAAGTTATAATATATATCTATATCTATATATGTATATGTATATATGTGTGTGTGTGTGTGTGTGGCATTTACATACTCAGCACAGAATTCTATTGTGCCATGTACTTACATATCTCAGACCTAAACTTTCATATTTATACAAATAGAACTCAAATCTTAAATACTACAAAAAACTAGTACTATTACCGCTTTTTGAAAGTAAAATATACCCTTTCATGCATAGGTTTAAAGCACCAAAGCACGATGTATGTAAATATGAAAGTTAAAGTGAGAGATATGTGAAGATATAAGACTTGTGTGCTATGTATGTAAATTTTGCTATATATTTATATATAAGCCTAATAAAAGAAAATAAAATCATTTACCTTAAACTGAGGAGATAGGTAGTTCTTGATGAACCAAAACTTTACAGGTCTTCGAGTGTTCTTAAGAACGCTTAGAATCATGATTTTAAGAAAGCGCTCATACCTGGAGTAAAAAAAAAGAATGCAATTTCATAAATAATTAAAAACCTGCAATTGATAGAAAACAAAATCATTGGATCAATAGTTAAGAGATATTAAAAATCATTCATACTTACAAATGGCCAGATGCAACAGAGAATATATTTATTGTTTCTCCATGTCTCTCGCTCTTCTTGTTATCCTAGCATATTCAAATAAAAAATTAGAAGGAAACAAAGCAATTACTGTAAATAATATAATGTTAGTTAAAGCATTAAGCAATAGAATTAATAAAGTTCATTCACACAATTGCATATATGCATATTAATTGATCAGAAAATACATATACAAACTTGAGAGAAAGAAGAACAATTTCTACAGTATTCAGATAAGTACTTATATCAACGAGTAAGAGTGGGCAAAGTTTCTAAGAAACGTGAAATTCAGGAGTCATCAGAACAAACTTTAAAGCATTTTGCAGTCCTATTCTATCTTTAGAACAATTTGAAATTTGGTCATAAGAATGCATCTAAGCCAAGCTGGTTCATGAGCCTACTCAAGCTCGGCTCAATAAGTGGCTCGCAAGACTCGTTGGGCTAACAAGTCAAGCTTAAGCCAGCCCTGACTCGACTTGTTAGCTCATAAGCAGCCGCATTTAAGAAAATATAAAGACAAAATACATTCAAATACATTAAAACTCAAAAATTTATCTATATATTATTAAAAATATTTTAAAATTATATTTTTTACAATTTATATTAAGTGGGTTTTGTTTTTTTTACCTCTTAATTGTTAATTTTATTTGTCATTTTATTATAACACTAGCTTGAATTAACATCATTTTCTCTTTTTTAGAATAAATAAGCCAGTTCAAATTTGTAGAATTAAGCCCGAGTTCGATCTAAAACTCAATTAATTAATCAAGCGACTCGACTTGTTTACACCCCATCTGGTCCTAACAATTTGCTTAATTTTCAGAGGATGCAAGTTGAGGTATAGCCCTTTTCTTTAATCAGTAAAGTGAAATTTTCATTGACAATTAAAGATAATTTATAGCCAAACAACTTATGAAACCTAAAGCAGGAAAAAAAGTAAAGGGAGAATACATGAATATACCTAGAAGATTGAACATGAAATCACCTACTTAAAATATAGTAAATTAAAAGAAACTTGTCATAGAACCTTAAAAAAAGACAAATTTACATATATACCACAATTATCATGAATTTACATTTCTAACTCTCAAAGCTTGATATTTACGCTTATAACATCTTGGTGTCATAAACCTATGCATGAAAATGTGTATTTCATTTTTAAGGGTAGTTATATGGTATTTTTTATTAAATGTTAAATAATTGAGTGATAAGCATGTAAATATGAATGCTTAGGTGTTAGATATGTAAATACATAAGAATTGTGAGGTATGTATGTAAACGCCTCTAAAAAAAATTATACTACTTACTGAAGAACTCTCATTTCTCTTCCTTGAGAGACCATTACCAGCAATAAAGCCAGAAGCCCACTTTAATAGGTTTGCATTCCAACCAGTATGATCATCCTGCAGAAAGAGTAGCCGTAAAAATTTTACATAGTGTGCGCCATAAAAGTGCCAGAATAATTACACAGTTAGAGGCACATATATAAACATACTTTCTTCTCCTTTATATGTTCATCATCAGAGCCGCTTAATAGCTCAATATGTTCTTTTCCCTTTTGCTTCTCTACTTCTAACCGGACAAGCTTGCCCCTTAAATCATCGATTATTATTTCTTTGGAAAGAGAGAAACGTGTTCCCTCCTCATCCTTCTTCATCATGTAGAGATCTGCACTTCGACCAGGAGCTAGTTGAAGGTACCATACACTGGGCCGAACTTTCATTTGCCAGTAACCCAAATTAGCCATGACAAGAGTGTCCAATAAGTGAGGCATTTGCTGGTTGCCTAGAATAAGCTGAAGGCCTCGCGGCGGATCACGATCCTTCTCCGAACAGTGTCCTACAAGATGCAGGAGGACATTTTATTTTAGGGAAATTTACATATCTAACACCCAAAGTTTGATATTTACAATAATAATATTTTGGTGATTTAAATCTATGCATGAAAAGGAGTATTTCACTCTTAAAAAAACTGATGGTTGTATTTTTTATATGAATATGAATCATTAGGTGGGTCTTAGATATGTTACATAAGAATTATATGGCATGAAGGTAAATGCATCTTTATTTTAAGCTGAAATAACAACAGCTGAAATCACTCTCTTATGAGAGAATTGCTAACCAGTTAGAAGAAGTGCTTCGAGTTCAAAAACTGCCTGCAACGTCCTTGTGTCACCAAGATTCTCAAGCAGTATATTGTCAAGATCATGTCTAGAAACACATAATATCATCCAAAAAAAGTATCAATTCAGATCAGGAAAAACAAAATCAGAAAAAAATCAGAACATTTAGAGAAAGAAAATGAGAACCAATCCCTCACTGACTTACATTGCAATGATTGGCTCAACAAGCCATGGTTCAGGGACATCAAGATTCATTGTGAGGGTTTTGGTCAAGGGCATGTTTGCAAAAAAAGCTTTAGGGCCATTCACTGAGTGATCAATTGAGCTAAAATCATCCTGCAGATAATATTGATATTTCAGAAAATAAATACAAGAAAGGATTCAGATATAGTTAGTAATAATAGTTGAATGGATATACCATCGATGGAATCACAAATCTGTAGTAGTTTTTCAAAGGGAGATCTACGAGAGAACTCTGCAAAATATCAAAATATTGAGCATAAAAATTCTCACTAATCGATTTAAAACTAATATCAATAATATTTTTCTATTAACCAAAAATGAATGAACTGATCACCAACTAAATCAACTGCTGGGAAAACAACATAAAGGACCAAAAAAAGGAAACTCCTTTTGGTGAATAGACCAGCTTTTGAATTGCTTTGTTAAGTCGATTTCAATTCCTAAACACGAACTTTTGATTAGTCGATTTCATTTCCTTGGCACAGGAAGCTCTGATCTTGAGGCTAAGGTGTAATTTGACAAAACAGATGGGAAAAAAATATATATTGTACATAAAATAATGACTACTGTTGAACGATGGAAAGAAGCCAATAGAAAATAAATGCCAAGAAATAGCAAATTAGTTATATTCAGATCAACAAGGGGTAGGAGCAATAGGAAAACAAACACTTCACAATAAAGTGCCAAAATGATCCTTCGACTCTTTGCAATGAATCATTTTAGTCCTAGAGTCTATAAAAGTTTCAAAGTTCTTCCCATACTCTTTTAATATGAGTTAAAACAGCCCATAATTCTTTTAAGGGGAGGACTACCTTAACCCCTATTAAAAGACTTTCGGGATAGTTTAATATTTATATATACGCTGAGACTAAAATGGCCCCATACAAAAAGTTAGAATCATTTTGACCTTTTCTCTTACCAATATTGATTGGGTCATATAACTCCAATATATAGGCATAAGATGCATAACCTTGGCAATTAATTAAGCAAGCTATGCTTAGTTATGTGCATGACTAGTAAACACACATAATTTAAGAATATTTAAAACATGAAACTCACCATTGGATTTAGCACAATTCTCATGCTTGGCTGTATTCGTTTCCAAAGTATAAGAAGCAAGGGAGCAAGTTTTTGCCCTGAAGCACATAAAGGGTCGATAACAGCATCAATATGTATGCTAGAATTCCCACTGTTCAAAATGATGGCACTGCAAAACAAAATAATAGATGACGTTTTAGAAGAAGCCTAGTCAATTCCCACCACATAGATTTTTATTCATGAGGAAAAAATAACTTTTAAAAGTACTTGAATACATTCCCCATATTAGCCACACAAGTAGTTAACAACCTGTGCTTTGCATTAAGAACTTCAAAATGGGCTCTATCTGAACTTCTCTCACGATTAGACATTGCTGATGAAACCAACATTATTAGATCGCTGTAAAATTTGCTGCAAGCAAAAATAAAAATAAGATGTTACAATCAAAAGTGTTGACATACCTGGAAACTAAAATGACAGAAAATCTATAAAATGTCATCACTTGGGGGTTAGGATGATTTGTATACGAAGAGACAAAAGTTCTTTTAAAATAACCCTTATCGACTTTTAAGTAGTGTCACGTAGAGTCCAGTTTTTATGGTGGGGTTGTTAACAACTACAATGCTGGAGTAAGTTTGATCAAGATAATGGGTAGATGAGCTTAGCAGGAATCCTATGATATAAACGTATCAAAATCTAGACAAACATCATATGAAACTTCCAAGCCTATAATAAACAAAAATATAAATAAAAAAAATGAAAGTTTAAAAAGTAATTTGATATTAATACCTGACTAAAATAATGCAGTAAATGATTGATAAGGAAAATTTGTATTTCACTTCTTTGCAGACATTCGTCATTATTATTAATGATTGTGTCCCTTATTTAATTATTAAAACATATCTTGATTTAATATTTATTGCACAAAGGTACCTATATCCAATAAAAATTAACACAAAAAGGATCAGTATCCACATTTTTTTCTTTTTTTCCTTCATTCTAAAGCTTGCGTTAAAACTATTTATCCCACACAGCTTTTAGCTCATTACATATTAATAATTACTGATTTACATAAGGGAAAGCATAGGTTGGGCCTCAGCAAGATGATCTAAATTTGTCATTCATCTTAGAATTTTGATGAACAGTCCAGCGTGCATCATTAAAAAAAGATGTACATGATATAAATTTAAGAATTTTAGTATGTATTAATTATTTATAAAGATTATCGGAAGCTCTACAGTACATTATTTATGATTTAAATCATCTATTAAATTTTGTTAGAAGCACTGCAGTCCATTTTTTATGATTTAAATTACGAATGCTTCTATATTATTATAATTTATTATTGAATGATTCTAAAAATTAAAATGCATATGGTGTCACAATTAAGATAGATTAATTTTCTACTCGATCTTGATTAGTAAAAACTATGATAGGCGTTGGTAGAAATTATGCCGGCCTTCGTTGGGTCTTAGGCTTGGCTGGGAGGGGCCAAAATAAGAAAGGACATTCAGCGCCTTGGGTTTAATCTCATATGATTCTAAATCTAACTTAAAAAAAAAATCATTAGATCATCTAAGAATAGAGAATAAAAAAGAAAAAAAAAAGTGTTATTTTATTTTGGGTCATGCAAACCATTATATGTTCTTGCTCATGATAAATTGAAAAGAAATACATGTAATGAAGTCTGGTGATGTATGAATATGCACAAGAAAGTCCACAAAAAAGTAAGTCACTACCGCAGCGAGAATCAAGCATACTGATCCGTTAAAATGACAAAAGTTTGGAAAAATAAATACAGCTTGTGGTTTTTCTGTTATCCCAAACATAAATGAAATAATAATAACACTTTGGCGGACAGCAAATAGCACAAACATAGATGACGAAAATTCAAAGTAAGAAAACGCAACACTAAGTGTATACATTTTAATGCATTTATACGGGAGCATATAAAATATATGAAAAAAAAAAGTTACAGAAACAATTTCATTTCCAAATTGAGAATATAGTTTCAAGCTTCTAAAGAAAATACTCTTTTATCATCCGTAATTACCACTTCTGATCTGTCAATATGGATTAAGTGTAGCAAACAAAGTTAAGGATAGAAAAATATATAATACATTTCAAGTCAATAAAAAATGAAATGGAAAATGATTACCTTGTTAGCTCATCGGGATCAGCATTTGACCAGTCCGCTTCATTAATAATCTCATAAATATACCTAATTCGGTGCTGATATTCAACAGATTCCAGAAGCTCCAAATCATCAATTGAAAAGGAAACTCCGTTCATAAAAGCAAACACCTACACAATAAAATAACAAATTCTTAAATTATAGAAAGAGGAAAATCAATAATTACAAAAAAATTTTTGTCAATTAATATAGGTAACCAAGATGAAATTACAAATAGAGACATAATAAGATAGAAAGATTAGAAGTGTCACTCACCCTTCCATTAGTGATTATAGCATCTGAGCAAACTTCAAGTCCCAGTTGTTCATGCATAAAATAAGAAACCTACAAGTCATGAAGCAAAAACAAACTTAAGAAAAAAAGAAATCATGTTGGTAACAGCTTGTCAATAATACTTTTGACTTAAAAGATATATTTATTAAACCGCCAGAACAAAGAAATGAGGCCACAGAAGAGAATAAAATTATTAAAATTTTAATTTAAATCAGAAGTTAAGGATGATTTGCCTCCGTTAAAAGTTTCAAATGATATAGACGGCCTATTACCCCAATACAGGTCAATATCATTAAATAAATGACATAATCCACTAATTCAATCTTTTAATTAAGCAATCTCGAGCAGATTCGCAAAAATTACAGATGTTGAGTTGACTGCAATTCCTAACCACAATTAAACATAAAAATGACAAAAAGAGCTGAAATTAGATGCACAAATATCAAAAATATGTCATGAAGCGATGATGATTTTCAAAGTAACAGCAACTAAGAATGAGATTAGATGAAGATACAATAGTATTCATTTTATGTTACACAATAGCACGGCATCCAAAGAGTGTTAAAAAGCTCCAACAATATATTTTAGAAAATTCAGGGCAATAACAATATGAAGCAGAAAGAAAAATTTTCAGATGGCAAATCCAACGCAATCTTGATCAGCAAGAGAAAAGTATCACATTCAGAACCAGTAAAATTCCAAATCTAAAACAGTTAAAAGTCACTAATATAACCATTCCCACAGAAATAATGACACTTTTGCGATATAAGGAAAAGTATAGGCTATACTGATCAAACTGTAGGGAAGGAAATGAATTTCAAAATATTATATACAGTCCATCTCAACTTTTTCTTCAAAATAAAGCAACCAGCTTCAACTTGATGCACAAATAGTGGTCTGAAGTCAACTCTTAGGAAGGAAACCAATTATAGAAGAATGTCAAAATATTCCATATTACCCTTTTCAAGAAAATGAAACAATAACAGTGCAAATTACACATATTACCTTCTCGAATTGATTAATTCTCATAGATGAGGAGAACTTTGAAAGGATTGATCTAAGATCATCAGATGGCAACTCATTTGCCAGAGCAAGCTCACAAACTTTTTCTATAAAGTTGTTCAGGTTGGTAGTATCAGATGAGCAAATTTGCATGAATTGACTTTCATAGATAGAGCAAACATCGTCCAAGAAGTTCAAGACATTGCGCTTATCACTGATTTGCAGAGTTGAAAACAATAAGTAGTTATAGAATTCAGATGAGATTCAAATAACATATATTAAGGAGTAAAGTGCCAAAATAGTCCCTTGACTGCTTACATGGGGTCATTTTGGTCTCAAGCCATAGAAGTGTTAAATTAATCACCAGAATGTTTTAATGGGGCCAAAAATAATTCTCAGTGCAGACTATTTCAACCTATATTAAAAGCACATGAGGACTAAATTGACATCTATAAACCCTGGGACAAAAGTGACCCCTGCCAAGCGTCAGGGTGCTATTTTGACACTTTAATCATAAATTAAGCAAATCCAGCATTTACAAAATAAGCATTAAACAAAAAATCGTGATAATTTACCCAAAAATGGATGATGCTTTATCAAATATTTCTGCAAAAAGAAGACCAGGAGATGAGAATAAAACATCCCCATAAATCAGAACTCCAATACGGGCTTTCCTAGAATCCGCCATCTACAAGTTATCATATAAATTAGTGAAGATCGACAAACATTGTAAAGGAAAATAACGGATACATCGATGAGAACCAAACCAAGTAATGTAATCCTTCACGGAGCAAGTTTATCCCTTTCATTGATGTCACATTAACAACAAAAAGATGCGTCACTGGTTTCAGATCATCTAAAGCTGAAATAATAAATTGAATAAGTTTTAAGTATAAACTTTGTCAGAGTGGTCAGCATTAAAAAAAAACAGATATTTTAAACATCTTTAAATCTTACTTCCAGGAGAATGTAGGTAGCTGATGTCATGTAGTATAGATTCCTTTGCAATGTATGATTTGGCAATAGAAATAAAATTGTTTTTTTCCTTCCCGCCATCAACAACCTTAAGAATTAGGTGATTATATGTCATTTATTAAACTTAGTAGTAATGGTTAAGGAAAGTTTCTTTTTGATTTCTTACCTGAGGGTTATAGCGGCGATGACCACTTTCGGATAGAAATTTATCTAAAACATCTGTATTTGAGGTAATATGTCCATAGTAAACTTGCTCCTGAATCCGAGGAAGCTCCTCGTTCATAGCATTTATTGAGGAATCCTACATTTACAGTATATGAAGATAGAGAAGATGCTGAAGTTTACCTAGAGTTTCATTAAAAAGGGAAAACAAAGAATTTTTTTAATGCGGCCAAGCTAATAGACTTTCTATTACTGCATTACTATTGTTACTCCAGCTGAAGAGAAACTAGAGTTCATATTTAGTAAATTAGTCAAGCATCAACTGAAATTGAAGCAGAAGAAAACAAATACAGCGTACGGAGAAAATACTAATATGATACCACCAGCAGTTTCATTAGCTCCAAGTAACGAGGATAAATAAGCATGGAGCAAACTATCAAAAATGAATCGGTAGAATACTGTCATAATAACGTTTTTTTGGGTAATAATTGAAAGAAATTAATTTAAATGAATTAAATAAATAAATTAGTAAAATAAATTAATTAATTAATTAAAAACATTTAAAGTTAAATTAAATCTAAATTGAAGTTATATTATATATATTTATATAGATACATACATACATACATACATACATACATACATACATACATATAAAATTAACGCCTAATGACACTAGCTAAATAAGTTTCGTTCTCATGGCTAGCATGCTGCTTGCGCACGACATAACTAAGAGCTCAATGCCCTCGGTGAAGCGAAAGAGAGAGAGAGAGAGAGAGAGAGAGAGAGAGAGCTCTGGAAAACTTAAGCAAGCTGCAATCTAAAGTGAGGAGGGCTTTACAACAAGGAAAAAAATCAAATTTGATCCAATTAGGTAAGAATTTTTAAAACTAGATTTAGGGCTTCACTTCATTAATTCTTGACACAAGCGCTAGCAGTAGCTTCAGGGTTTTTTTTTTATGTGTGCGGAAAGGGGGGGGGACCTTTGCTATCCAGGAAGGCACCTCGCCTGTATTCGTTTGGGATTTTTTTTTTTTTTTTTTAATTTTTTTTTTTTCCCACCCTCTTATTTATGTATAAGTTTCCTTTGCACAACAAGAGTCTATAAATTGCTATCCTTAGTGTGTGGGGAGTCGGCTCTAGTGAAATTATCTTTTGATCTTCTGTGTGGAGTCTCTTCCCACTTGTTAGAGTTGTATTCGACAACAGGTAGTTCTTCGGCTGTATCACGTTCCGAGGTGGTGTTGTAAAGTTCCAATCTCTTTCGCCTCTTCTCCTCGACACCTTTCCCTCTCCCTAGCTGCCAACCACCCTCATATTCCTCCACCACTCTACCGCCACCCCCATTTCCTCCACGACCTTGCCGTCCGACCTACCTACAACCAACCAAACACAATCCATACACCTAAACAACCACTCACCCTGCCGACGCCGCCACCACCTTCAAATCTTTTCTTATAGCCCCTAACTACAGATTTGTCTATTATTGTATTTCCCTTTTGTTTGAATCGTGTTGTAACACAATTTTTATATTAATAAAAGTTTGTTTTTTTGTTCTGCCACATCCCAACGAGTTCTGTAATCATTTGTTATCAGAGCTAGACCAACCCTAGTCCCATTCTAAGGTTTCCTAGAATCTGCAACTACCAAATCCATCTCCATCAAATTTTTTCCCTCTGATTCCCAAACCTAGTCATGTCACCGCGATGAGATACATAGGGCTCTACTCGGGAAGAGATGCAACGAGAAATTCGACGTCTGCAACAAAGACTAGCCGTGTTCGAAGATTGAAACCGGCAAGAGATTACCTTCGACCGTGATCGAGAAAGTCGAGGGTAAGATAGGGACAAGGATCTGAATCTGTTCCACAAGAAAAATCACAATGATGAGAAGTATCAACCGCACCATTTTGGTATCTAAAATCAAAGTAGGCCGAGAAAAAAAAGCATCTTATGGAGGTCAGCGGGACTTTTCCATCTAGATGGACCTTCCAGAGTTTGAGGGCGGCATGGGCCTCGATGAGTTTATCGACTGGCTACAAGCAGTCGAACAAATTTTCGAGTATAAAGACGTACTAGAGGACAAACGAGTCAAGCTGGATGCAATTAAACTATAGAAGAATGTCTCCATATGGTGGGACAATCTATAAAGACAAAGGATGAGAGAAGAAAGTAAAAAGATAATTAAGTGGGAGAAGATGAAGAAGACAATGCCGAAGAAATACCTCCCACCGCAGTATCGCAAGGACATGTTCCTAAAACTCCACAACTTACAACAAAATTGTATTAGTTGAGGAATTCAGAACTTAGTTCGACCATCTGTAGTTAAAGTGTGAGCTGACAGAGCCAATGGAGCACAAGACAGCCAGATATCTCGGGGGTCTAAAGCCCGCCATTAGCAATGTGGTATAGCTACAACCATACTGGACGGAGGATGTCCAGCTAGCCCTAAAGATGGAGAGGCAGCAGAAGCAAAACAAGCAACAATTGTCCTTTAGACCACCACCTTCAGCCAAGCAGTAACCAGCATTGGACAAGGAACTGATAAGGAAGATTATAGCACGAAGAAGCTAGAAAAAGGTGGTTCCTCCAATACAGTGCCAACAGGAAGTGTTTCAGGTGTCACAACTACGGTCACATAGCCTCCAACTGCCTAATAAGCCAAATCGTCACACTCACAAATCAAGGCATCATCGAGGAAGTCGATAAGGAATTAGAGGAGAGTCCAGAAGAAGAGCTTCAGCACCACGGAGATGAAAGCGAAGCGTTAGTCGTTTGAGAAATACTGCAGTCCAAGCTTGAGTGGGACCAATCCTGGATAAGGCATAGCATTTTTCACACCAAATGCATCGTCAAGGGGAAGGTCTGCAGCCTGATCATTGATAGTGAAAACCGCAAGAATTTGGTGTCCACGCTCACGGTGAAAAAGTAGGATCTGAAACACAGAAGCATCCCCATTCAAATTCCCTTACCTGGCTGAAGAAAGTAAACGAGATCTGTGTGGATCAGCAGTGCCTAGTTGATTTCTTCATCGGAGACTAGCTACACGAATAAGTATGGTGCAACGTGGTTCATATGGACACCTGTCACATTTTGCTAGGAAGGACTTAGCAGTTTGGTCGCAAGACTCGACACGATGGGTTCAAGAATACTTATTCTTTTAAGAAGGATGGAAACGTATCGTTTTACTACCTGCTAAGGATGCAAAAAGCAGAAGCGTACAAAGGCAGCATTAGTTTTTCGTACTACTTTCATGCAGACAGTTAGAGATGTCCCTGTAACAGTAGCATTAGTCCTCCTAGAAGAAAGCGAGGAGGAAAGAGAGGTATCACCATTATTGCAACCATTGCTACAGTACTTTTAGGATGTTATGATCGACAACTTACCAGAGGGATCACCGCCACTAAGGGACATCCAACACGCCATCGACCTTATACTAGATCTGTATCGCCAAATCGACCAGCATACAGATTAAGACCAACATAGTATGAAGAAATACATCGACAAGTGCAACATCTCGTCGCAAGGGGGCTAATTAGAGAAAACACCAGCCCGCGTGCAATCCCTGCCCTAATGGTGCCCACAAAGGATTGATCATGGCGAATATGCATCAACAAGATTACCTTCAAATGCAAATTTCTTATACCCCGCTTGGATGATCTCCTAGACCAACTACATGGAGCAATTATCTTCTCCAAAATAGACTTAAGCAGTGGACATCACCAGATACAGATGAGGTCAAGAGATGAGTGAAAGGCCGCCTTCAAGATGCGAGACGGACTTTATGAATGGATCATTATGTCTTTCAGTCTATCGAACGCACCTAGCACTTTCATAAGATTAATGAACCCGATATTCCAACCTCACATTGGAAAGTTTGTCATTGTCTACTTTGACGATATTATAGTATAAAGCCGGTCGGAGGAGGATCACTAGCATCGCATGAATTGCCTGGGAACTATAAAATTTTAGCCACATTCAATGCTGAAGGCAGTATTCAAGGTACTACGAGCCGAACAACAATATGCTCATCCGAAGAAATGTCATTTCATGACAAGCAAAATATGTTTTTTGGGTTATATCGTGCCTAATGCAGGCCTTCAGATGAATCCCGTAAAGATAGAGACCATTATCAATTGGGTTGTACCACAATCATTCATCGAGCTAAGGCATTTTTTAGGGGTGACATCCTTCTATCGAAGATTCATCAGAAACTTTGGCACTATCACTTCCCCCCTGACTGAACTTTTGAAAGGGAATGAGTTTGCTAGGACAGTAGTAGCCTAGGAAAGTTTTGACACACTAAAAGAAAAGGAAACTCAGGCATCCGTGCTAGCACTACCTAACTTCAATCAACTTTTCGAGATAGAATGTGATGCCTCCGACGTGAGGATTGGAGTTGTACTAAACCAAGGAGGACACCCCATAGCTTTCTTCAATGAGAAGTTAAACGAGTCCAGCAAAAAATACTCAACTTACGACAAAGAATTCAACGTCATCGTAAGAGTTCTGGAACACTAGAGTCATTACCTATTGACAAACAAATTTACACTATTAACAGATCACGAGGTCCTAAAATTCCTCAATAGCCTGAGCAAACTAAAGGGATGACACGCCACATGGGTGAAATTTCTAATCTCATTCCAGTTTGTGCTAAAACACAAGACAAGAAGCCAAAACTGCATAGCATATGTATTGAGTCGTCGACACCTACTGATCACATCCATGCAGGCTCGAGTTGCGGGCTCCGAGATCATAAGGGATCTATATAAAACAGACAGAATTCAAAAACATATGAGAACAATGCCAAGAAAACCAGTAGGGCAATATTACCGCACAGATGAATATTTGTTCTACCAAAGTCGGTTGTGCATTCCTCCGTAATCACTAAGGGAGGCCATTGTCCATGAAGGCCACAGTGGTGGCCTAGTAGGTTATTTTTGTAGAGAGAAGACGCTTGCCCTCGTACGAAAGCATTTTTTTGGGCCAAAATTGACAAGAGCTATAGAATGACATATCAGGCAAGGCAGGATATGTCATCTGACAAAGACGAGCTTAGGAAGTCGGATTAGACACACCACTTTCGGTACTAGAGGCACCATGGGTGAACGTCAGCATGAATTTTGTGCCGAGACTTTCAAGGACTCAAAGGAACAGGACTTCATAATGGTTGTAGTGGACAAATTCTCCAAAATGGCCCACTTTGTACCCGATCACCGGACATTAGACACCTCTCACATCGTCGAACTATACTTTAGAGAAATTGTAAGATTACACGGAATTCCTAAGGCCATCACCTCCGACAGAGACGTCAAATTCCTAAGCCACTTTTAGAGGACACTATGGGGAAATCTTGGTACCAAACTCCAATTCAGCTCGGCAGCTCGTACGCAGACATACAGACAGAAGTAGTAAATTGGAGAATTGGTAATCTCCTCAGATGTTTAGTGGGAAAAAACATAAAACAGTGAAATTTTATTCCAGCCCAACCTGAGTTCGCCTATAACTAACACATCAGCCAAATTACTGGACGAACTTTCTTTGAGATTGTGTACTGACACAATCCGCTCACGCCACTAGAATTGATGATGCTCCTACTATCTTCGTAAACCAGAAGGGATGCTACAGAACGAGTTCACAAGATTCAAAAGCTTCAAGAAAAAGTTGGAAAAAAGATTGCTAAGCAGAAAAAACAAATATCAGGCGCAGGAAAATAAATCTACGAAGAAAGTAACATTTTAGGAAGGTGATCTCGTATGAATTCAGTTGAAGAAGAAAATATTTTCCGTAGGATCATTCGGGAAGCTTAAGTCAAGAGCAGATGGACTTTTCAGAGTACTTCAGAAGTTCAACGACAATGCTTATAAGATTGAACTGCCTGGGAACTATAAAATTTTAGCCACATTCAAT
>NW_018164444.1:24692129-24693247 GCF_001263595.1 Phalaenopsis equestris | reverse complement strand
ATTGTGAGGGTATTGTGAGGGTATTGTGAGGGTATAGTGTACCTTAGCTCGAAATCAACACCCAGTGTCAATCCTAAGGCCAAGTAGTCCTATAGGAACTCTCCTTGAGTTCCCTCATAATGATCTTACCTACTAAGTATTAGAGGTTATCACCAATATGTGGAACTTCAAGTTGAGTAAAGAAATAAGTTTTGAGTTTCTAATGGTGAGGGTACCTTTTCTAGTTTTCTAAGACTAGTCAATAGGAAAGTCCTATGACTATACCTAGGCTGCTAAAGAAGTTTCTAGACCTCAATCAAAAGTGAGGTCAACAATTATGTGAAAGAACTAGTTTAGTTCTAAATTGGGAGAAATGTCAATTTATGGTTGCAGGAGGAATTTTGTTAGGGCATAAAATTTCGGAAGATGGTATGGAAGCAGACCCTGCAAAAATTCAAGTTATATCTAAAATAACACCTCCTACTAATGTAAGAGAGGTTAGGAGTTTTCTTGGACATGTTGGATTTTGTAGGTGTTTTATTAAAGACTTTTCAAAAATTACTAAACCTCTATGCCAACTTTTAGAAAATGACAAGAAATTTGAATTTACTGAAAGTTGTTTAAATGCCTTTGAGTTATTAAAGAAAAAATTAATCACACCCCTTATTATAGTTTCACCCAACTGGAAGAAACCATTTGAACTGATGTGTGATGCTAGTGATTATGCTATTGGATTTGTTCTTGGACAAAGGTATGAAAGGATTTTTAAAGTGATATACTAGGCTAGTAAAACTCTTAATGATGCACAAATTAATTATATTGTTACTGAAAAAGAGTTACTAGCAATTGTGTATGCTTTAGATAAATTCAGATCTTATTTAATTGGAGCTAAATGTGTTGTGCACACTGATCACTCAGCTATTAAATATCTGATGCAAAAGAAGGATGCTAAACCAAGGTTGATTAGATGGATACTTTTGATGTAAGAATTTGATCTTGTGGTTATTGATAGAAAGAGAACTGATAATCAAATTGCTGATCATTTGTCAAGATTAGAAAATCAAGAATTATCCGACACTGACAATGAAATTACATACAGTTTCCCTGATGAACAACTTTATAATATTAATGAGTGTAAA
>NW_018164444.1:24689088-24690827 GCF_001263595.1 Phalaenopsis equestris | reverse complement strand
AAAAGCACTTTGAACCAGGACAAGAAGTTTTGCTTTACAACACTAGGCTGAAGTTATTTCCTGGGAAATTGAAGTCTTGTTCGTTAGGACCCTTTCTTGTGACTCAAGTTTATACTTACGGAGCTGTCGAAATTGAAGATCAGAAGACAGGAAATAAATTTAAAGTAAATAGACATACATTAAAACCATATTATGAGGGTAAAAGACCAAATTTTAAAGAGGTTTTAATGATCAGTCAACCTGAATAACATCTGAATAGGTCGTGCTGATGACGTTAAACCAAGTTCTTTATGGGGGGCAACCCATTATTATCTTTAATTTATTCGCAATTATAGTAGTTTTTTATTTGAGATTATCGCTAGTTCATGGTAGTATTAAGCTCTACTACTCTTATTTACCCTTGAAATATCATAAAAATTGGATCCATGAAGAAAAATTGGAAGAAATTGATCGAAATCAAGAAAATATGAAATTTGGAAAAATTTTGTCTTGGGAGTCGACGGCGCCCTCGATGCCGCCAATGGCATGTTTTTCCCAAGAGTCCAGAAAAAATTAATATATAAGCTCGCCAACGGCGCCATCGACCCCACCGACGGCGAGACCGGCCAATGGACGGTTATGCGGGGTCAAATGGTGGGTGCGGGTTCAAATTGGTTCTTTTGGCGGTTTTTGGGCGGGAATAGTCTTTTTAAACTCAAAAATTCGAATTTCAATTCATATTTTCCCTCCAAAAATGAAGTGAAACTCTACCAATTTCATTCCTATGGCATTCAATTCCTCTGATAATCCCAAAATGAGAGTTTTCAATCGGTGAAATTTTATTAGTGCGGAAGCGCAACGAATCTTCAACAAGTTGCTGACAAAGACAAGATTAATCAAGAGGATTCTTAAATCGCGGATTGAATAATCCCACGATGGATATTGAAGAAATGACATTGCGGCGAAGATGGGAAGTGTTGTGCTACACTACTGTCGTCGTGATGGTTCCAGTGGTAAAAGTATTTTATGCAAATTTACATGGAATCAACCAATAAGTTATTTATGTGCGAGGAAGATGGATCAGTTTCACTCCTGCATGGATCAACGAACTATATATAATAGAGATTGTTCCTGTCTGCCACTATTCTAATTTCGTCCCAACGAGAAACCAAATGAATGAGAAATGAATGAGATTAACGGACGAAACTGACGACTGAGAAACAAGAGAAAACGGGTATGTTAGTTTTTCTACAACACTTCTGAATCCTGTTTCGAAACATTGGCACTTTTTCATTTTTGCGAAACTGTTACCGACAATGAAGATCGGTAAAGTTTCTAAATAAAGCGTCATTTTGAATTACTGCATCCAAAGGGTACTGTCAATCAACATTGGATCTATAATTATGAAGTCAGTTTTGGGCCTGATCGTTCACGGATTAACTTATGGGCTTGGACAGCCCTCCACAATTTTCTCACTCACTTTGCAGTCAGTTCCATCAGTTCCAAGTGTCCTATGAAAATTGGGAAAAGTTACTGCTACCTTTGAAGCCTTTGGATCCAACTAAAAGATTCTAAGTTTTTGAAGATGAAAATGACATGGCCATTATAGTAGATCAAGCGTCTCAGAATTCACTACCAGTTCAACCCTTAATTCCTGATAAAACTTTGGTGATCCTGCGCCGAATCAAGAAATTGGAAAAAGAGGTACAAAATGTCATGAATGCAATTAATAATATCTCTGATTTCTTCGATCATCTGGA
>NW_018164444.1:24687021-24688797 GCF_001263595.1 Phalaenopsis equestris | reverse complement strand
TTTCAGCATTTTGAGTGTTTTGGCTTGGATTGCGACGCTGAATTAATGTATTAAGGTTGAGAAAATACCAAACTTAGGTGTGTTATGTAACATATATTGTACCCCTTGAAATTTATATATAAATGTGATATTTTATGTTGTGAAAGTTTATTTGTGATAAGTATATCATTTAATCACTTAAAATTATGTCTATAATGATTGAATGGATGTCGTTAAGGCTTGAAATTGATTGAAATCACAAAAATCTAAAAATTGAACCAAATTAATAGAGCCTGCCGACAGCGCCCTCGATGCCGCCGACGGCGCCCTTGACGAGCGGATTTGTTAATAGAGCGTTATGTTTAATTTTTAATAGAGCGCGCTGACGGCGCTGAACACCCCGCTGATGACGAGCTCGTGAAAAAACACCTTTAACCGCAATTTTGACCAGTCAACTGCCACTATTCCTCATCCCCTTCCTCCTAAAAATGCCATTTTTGACCTAGGGCTTGAGAGATCTTGGATTAGGAGGCTATTTCAAGGCTTTTTGACACGAGATTTGATCATCTCTAGGTAAGAGCTTCACTCCAAGCTAAAAATATTTGATTTCCACCATGAATTTCTCCAACGTTGAGGAGATCCGAAAAATTTGGGAATGTGAAGAAAATTTGGGAAGAGATTCATGAATCTTATTATTAAACTCTTAGAATTACTATTGGAAGCCATGATTTACATATTTGAAGTAATTTGTGGAATTTTTCTATAATTTGATTAGATTAAAATGACTCCACCACAAAAGAGAAGAATTGAGTTCGACGAGTCGCTTCGTCAATGTGATGGCTCAAACAAAATTTACTTCCATATTTAAAGGAAAGAAGTACATAAAAGCTCGAGTTTTTGAAAGTCTGGGAGGAGAAATTGAACGAGTTATTACCGAACGGAGGTGGGAAAACTTTTGCTACACCACCAATAAAGTTGATTCAAATGTTGTGAAGGAGTTCTACGCCAATGTGATTTATTCTGGTGACGGAATCGTTCAAGTGCGTGGATTCCCTATTGAGTTTACTGCCGCCCGCATCAACACTTTTTATGAAGTCTCAGACTCTTATAGCTGCCAATATGAATCCTTTAGTACAATTGAAGGCTCCCTCAATGATGTGATCAACTTTCTCACTGATGGGAAAGGAACAGGGAAGATAAAGCAGCGAGAAAGGGTAAATTTTTCTGCTTCCATGTTGAATGCCACCTCTAAGGCGTGACACTATTTCATTTCCTCCACTTTGTTACCAACCTATCACCATAGTGAGGTAACTAGAGATAGAGCTATTCTGAATTTCTGTATTCAGAATAGTAGAACTATAAATGTGGGGAGAATAATTCTTAAGAATATATTGACTACGACAAGGAGTGAGACTAGTGGAGGTCTAGGACATCTTGGACTTCTTTATGCAACTTGCAAACTTTCTGGAGTAGAATTTGGAGATGAAGAATGGGTTCATCCTATGAAACCCATCCTATGAAACCCATCCTATGAAACCCATTAGTAAAGCAAATTTGAAAACTTATGAATCCCATGAGAAATGGAGAACTGGAAGTAGATGTCTCCTCTACAAGTTATAACCTTCCACCTTCTAGTTCCCCTACCCTCTCTGATTTGATGAATGAGTTGACCTTGCAGCGGAAGAGCATAGAATTGATAAGTGAAAGGACTGGAGGTTTAGAACGTCGACACGATTCTGATAGTGAGTACCTGCAGAGGCATTCAAATTTTGAGGTAGCCTATTATGAAGCTCAGGC
>NW_018164444.1:24686269-24686626 GCF_001263595.1 Phalaenopsis equestris | reverse complement strand
TTACCCAGAAATTCCTCTAATAATTTATATGTGTAGAAAGCTCCAAATATTACAGACCAGGTGAAGTAAAAATTTGAGAAGGCCTGCAGAAATTTCAGAATGATAAAGATGCCTACAATACTGAGGTATGATTTATATTTATAGTTTTTTCTTTCCACCTGTATTATTTCATATTTAAAAATTTAAGTTTGGGGGAGGGAAGAAAAGATTAACTATTAGATGTCCTCTGATTCAATATTTTCAAAAATTATTTATATGATTTTATGTAGTGAATTTAATTCAGGTAACTATATTTTTTGTAACTATTTAATTATTATGATAGATTTAAAGAAATATTTTTGTAATAAAAATTAATTT
>NW_018164444.1:24685600-24686105 GCF_001263595.1 Phalaenopsis equestris | reverse complement strand
GTTTCAAATTTAGAGAAAGAAAAAGTGAAGTTCAAAATCATTAAATGCTATCCAGATACAGTAATCCTCACTAGAAAAAGGAAAAAGAAAGTATTGAAAATAATCCCTAAAATGAAAAGAATATATATATATATATAGGATTGAAAGAAATCCAAATGAAAAAGAGAAAAGAAAAGAAAGAAAAAAAATATAATATAAAAGTGAGGAGAAGCTTGAGGAGATGCTTAATAAAAAATTGGCTTCACTGGACCTACCTACAAGGAAAACTTTATTACATTCCTGAACTTATTTTTATGGAATATGTCTTTTACTAGTAGAGTTCTCATGAAGTTCCTATCTTTTAAATATTTTAAGTGACTTAATATTGCAACATATAGCCATTCTTGAAATGAATAGAATACTAGAACTCTTAAACTTAATAACTAGATAATCTTATGGCTACAGAGTTAATTCAATTACTTGAATTTTTTCTAAAAATCTCACTATGATATTTATTTAAATCAAA
>NW_018164444.1:24684421-24685149 GCF_001263595.1 Phalaenopsis equestris | reverse complement strand
ATGCTTAGGCAACTCTTGGGAAAGCTCATCCACAACTTTAAAAGACTATTTTGGCCGAAAATTAAAAAGCCTGGAGGAGTAGTCCTGGTTGTTAGAAATGCCCTAGAGGTTAGAGAAGTTCCATTAGTGTGTAACCAGTAATCCTCACTAGAAAAAGGAAAAAGAAAGTATTGAAAATAATCCCTAAAATGAAAAGAATATATATATATATATAGGATTGAAAGAAATCCAAATGAAAAAGAGAAAAGAAAAGAAAGAAAAAAAATATAATATAAAAGTGAGGAGAAGCTTGAGGAGATGCTTAATAAAAAATTGGCTTCACTGGACCTACCTACAAGGAAAACTTTATTACATTCCTGAACTTATTTTTATGGAATATGTCTTTTACTAGTAGAGTTCTCATGAAGTTCCTATCTTTTAAATATTTTAAGTGACTTAATATTGCAACATATAGCCATTCTTGAAATGAATAGAATACTAGAACTCTTAAACTTAATAACTAGATAATCTTATGGCTACAGAGTTAATTCAATTACTTGAATTTTTTCTAAAAATCTCACTATGATATTTATTTAAATCAAACTTATAGTATTTCTTAATTAAAACTTTACTACAGTAGATCATAACTTTTATATAGTACTAAAATCACTTGAGGACAAGTAATAGTTAAGTTGGGGGGATTTTGACCAGAGGAAAATATGTTGAGATTTTCATACCTCTTTTATACT
>NW_018164444.1:24679147-24683770 GCF_001263595.1 Phalaenopsis equestris | reverse complement strand
GAGATTTGTGAAATGGTGATTTGAATTGGTGAAGCCATGAAAATGTTTAAGAAATTGTGATGATCTTTTAACTTCGATCTTAATTTATATTCAATCTATCCAATTGATTTGTTAAAATATGTTGAGTTTTACAACTAAAGTGAAGATTACATCCAAGATTCAGGGAGGTCAAAGCCCTTGGAAGTTGGGTGCAAATAAATAGGGAAATATTATTATCGGGCGTAGAATTGGAGATTTTAGAGTGACAGACTAAAATCCCTAATTCGGTCCTATCGTTCGGGTGTTGAAGTGTAGATGTTAGCCCTCAGGTGAGGGGAACGTGGGAGCTCCGAAGTGAGAGCTGGTATCCTCCCAGCCTAGCCGCAGATTCAGTAAACAAGCATAGGATTAGTCAATGTTCTTTATGCTCGGACCAAAGGGTAAAGAATAGGTATGCTTCTATCTGACACAATATAAATTGAACTAATTCATTTTATCCATTCACTGTAATTTCTTGACAAGGAGAAGGATGTTTTCTTATATATTGAATATCACAATTAAACCCTACTTTATATCATTTGTTATTTATTAATAATTAAAAATATCTACTTATTTCAATTGCCTATTAGTGACAGATAAGCAAATTGAACGTCGTTGTTGTGATTAAAGTATTTCTTTTTTAAGGTCTTAGTCCGTAATTTTAAACTATTCCCGTTGATAAGTGTGATCGATATATAAGACTCCATTAGAGCCCTATATTACTTGAGCGATACGTATACTTGCGTTGATAAGTGTGACTTTACAGTTATTGAATATTTAATACGTCCATATTAATCTTATATTTTAAGCATATATAAAGTCACTGTCAAGTTTTTTGCGCCGTTACCGGGGATTTAAATCTTCTAGCAGCGGTATCAAATTCTTGTATTTTTAAGCATATATAAAGTTGTTGTCACATAACTCCTTGCTCAATGGGAATCTTGGAAGATCATAAAATTGCTCTTGCTTAAGGCATTCACTCTCTCCTCCTAACTGGCAGCACAAAGTTGGATTAAAAAGACAAAGACATGAATCTTTGATATTCCCTGACCTCATCCTTGGTCATCTTGGATGGGTCAAAATACCCAAGCATCCCAAACTCTACTGGAGAATATCGACGAGGTGTCATGTGTTAATCAAAGAAAATAAAGGCTATGGAATAAGATGACAAGGAAATTGCATCTACCACCATCAAAATTCTTTTTACAGTCTTAAAGAAAACCCTAACTGCCATGAAAAATAGTAGAATCAAAAATTATTATAAGTTATAGAAAGGAAAAGACACAAAAATTAAAAGGGCCAATGAAATTTATTTTTAACTAAGAGAGGATTACTACAATAAACAGACACCATAACTCAATTCTATGGAAAATTACCCTATATAAGGGCTAAGGAAACCTCAATTGAGACATGACCCAGTCGAAGCAGCCTCCGAAGCAAAAATTCACCCCGATACTTACATTGAACTAAACTATTGGAAATAGCTTGAACCTGATAGATTTTTTATCTCTCTCAAAGATCCATGAGTTTTTAAGGGATGGTAGCCACCTTATTTTTTATCACATCAGCCTCCTCTTCCAATATCATCATGTGAGAGGACAATACACACATCTCTAAACATTGTTGTATGCCAGCCTCATGCATGAATGAACATTTGATCTACTTTAAATGACTAACTAGCTTCTCATGACCTGACTCAGTCCCCTCTACAGTGTCCTTACGTGCCTCCAAAGGGGGTGAATGGTCATTTGGGTGATTAAATGCTCCATGCTCGCTGTCAGACTAACGATCTCATTATGCCACCTGTTTCCCATCTTTTGTCGACATGGTCAGAGATTTGTTCAAATTTGGAAAATCCAGAGCATCTTCTACTTTAAAAGAGCCCAGAAATAAATATACCTAATACGAAAGTCTTCAATTGGTGAGGGGACTATGTATACCTAAAACTCCTAACAATTCTAAGACTGTCAGGTCCTACGAATCAGCTTTCTGAGACAACAAAAGAACCCATTGTTAGGTTAAGTTTATGGTCTATAAAAGAGCTTGGTATTACATTCACATGTTGAATAGATAGGCTTTCGGTCATGGTGACTAGATTGGCATCTTTTGGGGTCGTCTCGGAGAGCCCATCTGACATGAATCTGAGACTACATTCTCTTCACCACCATCTTCTTTTTGGCTCACTCTCATTGTGTTTCTTGCCTCTCTCTTTTGATGTAACTCTCAGTTAAAATCCAAATTTGGGATATCAGTTTGGGACATCGTAACCTTATTCATCATGAGTTCTTGTGGGGCGAAGAAGCAATCAACAAAGAAATGGAAATCAGACGTTCGTACTAAGCAATGAAAGAAAATATGATACTGGCAAGCTTGGAAATACTCTTGCATCCTATTTATAACAATTAATAGCATAGAAATCAATGGAGTATCAATCGCTGGAGTCATTTGATGATAACTAACCATTTACTATATTTAATTTTCTTGTTCTTTTTGCAACATGGCCTACTAATGTATGAGAGAATCCGCGAAATAAAATATGTACAATCAAAATACACTTTGCTAGATTTAGACAGATCGAACGACTCAAAGCAAAACACATGTCACCAGATGAGACTTTGCAAGGATAAACAAAGATAATTAGAGGTCGAACAAACCACAAAACGAAGATTGGTCGAGTGATTGACAATGGTCAGCCGACCGAAATGTTAGTAGAACCAAAGGTTAACCAACTCAAAAACTGCTCAGAAAGGGGCTGACTAGCAAGAAGACTTCTATCTAGACATTCATCTATTGCATGACATAAAGCTGATTTATTGGGGGTTGTCATATTAAAGAGGGTTGGGGGTGTAATTTTCATTTCACACTAGTCTTAGTCTATGATAAATAGAGGAGCATTAAAATGATAGAGGTTATTGATATCATATACAAAAAGACTTTATCCCTCTCTAAATATTTCTCTCTCCCTCTCTCACTCTATTAGGGTGTGATTCCAAGATAAATCAACAACTGTCAATGATGTTCTGAACTTTGAATGAAAAAGTTGAGGATATTTTAAAAATCTACAATTTATATTCTGTAAAAAATTTTTAGTTCCTCATCAAAAGTAGTTGCAATTTTTTTGGATTTATTGCTATAACTAATTACGTGGTGATTTATATTTTACCATACGATGCAAGACTCTGCAGAATTCAATCGTCTCCATACCATACTTCAAAGGAAATTCAACAAGAAATTCACTCCGTTACGCCTCAGAACCATTAATTTCCTTTTCCGATTGAGACGCTACAAGCCTACAAATGTAAAATTTTCAAATAGAAACGTTGATGCCACGCATCCAAATAATTACCAGGCTTCATTGACACATCTCATACCGGTGAGTTACCCGCAAATATTTTCTTTTCTTTAATGAGCATCGTATTAACATTTTCGTTTTATTTGCCTGAGAATTCTCTATCAATAATGGCAAAAATTATTGCATCAGGATATCTAATGCAAATTTGCATCAGGTGTCCAATAACAAGGGTCACATGACAATTTAGGCTCAGTGACATATACGGTTCGGGCCAGGGTTGCCACGTGGCACCCTGTTATTGAACACCTGATGCAATAATTTCTCCAATAATGGAGCTTTTTAACATAAATCTCGTCAGTATAAAAAAAGATAAAAGCATAACTTGCTAGATTTTTATAAAGAGATTTATTTAGCATCGTTGTCCAAACAAAATTCAGTGGACAAATAAAATGACAATTCAATCTTTTTTAACTCAAATATTAATTATTTCAGCATCCCAAACAAACAAATTTTTCTTCATACACAAATATATATATAATTAAGAGAGAGCATTCTAACAATCACTTTCACAGCATCATCGAATTCTTCATTAGCGTAAACTCAATCATCCATTCATGCATGCACGTACCATAAGAAATCCAACCCGTCGAACGGAATTATTAATGACCAAGAACAATTAGATCCTGCTGATAATCCTGCATCGAGCTGGATAAATCATTAGAGTCATCATTCTCCTCATTGTTCTGCCCGGGAACGGAAACCTTGGTCGACTCCTCTTCTTGATTCTCCGGCGCATGGGGATTAGCTGGGTTGGAGATCGCCGGAAGCTTGTCCTGCGATAAGGTATGGGCCTCTGAGACCCGAGCGATGAACAGGAAGGCGAGAAAAGCCAAAAGGATCCAAGAGCGGGTGGAGGCCATGTTGTCGGAGTAGTTGCGGTTAAGATAGATGAGCGTTTGTTGTGAGGGGTGGGGAATGAGCAATGGGGTTTAAAGAGGGTTGGAGGAATGAGACATTGATTGTTGGAGGTGATTGGTTAACACGTAAAATGGGAGATGCGGTGTCTATAACTGTAGGCTTGGGGATGGATGGTTGGCCTCATAAGGAAGGTATGTTTGGCCGCTAAATCAGAGCTGTTTGGATAATTTGCATTTTTTATTTGATAATATATTTTGGTAAAAGTTTATTTTCATCAAATCCGTGTATATATATATAAAAGTTTATTTTGGTAAATGTGTGTGTGTGTGTGTGTGTGTGTATATATATATATATATATATGTATATATATATACATATATATATATATATATATA
>NW_018164444.1:24655539-24678123 GCF_001263595.1 Phalaenopsis equestris | reverse complement strand
GCGCCTCCCCACCTTGGTGCTCTCCCACCTTGGTGCTCTGCTAGGGTTTCCCACAGGATGGCTGATTCTTGGCTTTCTTGTGGTGCATCCCTTCTTCTTCTCCCCCTCTAATCTTTGGTTTTCTAGTGCTAGTTTCTTTAGTGTTGTTGTGGGTTTTTCAGTTTTTTGAATTTTTCCCCTTCCCAAACGAATTCCAGTTCCAATTTTTACTATTCCATTGGTTTTTTTTTTCATTGCCTTTGGTGTGGGTGTTTTGCGTTTGAGCTTCTCCTTTACTCTCCCTGATGGTTGAACCTACTCTTATAAATTTGGCAGCCAACAAACAATGGGCTAAAGCTACCTTTGTCGATGTGGTGGGTAAGGGCTTTGACAACATTAAGAACTATGACAACTTGGTGTCCCCTCAAGCATACCATGATGTTGCTGACCCTATCATTAACCTGTTGAGCATAAAAGGAGGTAAACTAGCCATCTTTTATACTAAGGAGGATATACATGGCCTTATTGAAGTCTGCAAGTTCACTCTAATTGGTAAGTTCCAGCTTCGTCACCTAAAAATGGAGGCTATCCGGAAATTCTTTGATAACTTGAAGTTGAGTGGGTCTGATCAATGGAAGACATATCCTAATTAACATGTCTAGAGAAGAGGACTATGCTTGATTGTTCTCCTAACAAATTTTACAAATGTCCATGCAGCTGCTTAAATGGTCACAAAAGTTTGATCCTAGCAAGGAGCTTCCCATTATTTCAATGTGGTTCAAACTCTCTGGGCTTAAACTGCATTTCTTTAATCATAAAGTTCTCTTCAACATTGGCAAGGCATTGGGTAGACCCATGAAATTGGATGTCCCCACCTTTAATATCTCTAGACCATCCATGGCTAAAATTTTGATTGAAAGAGACATTATCCTACTTGAGGTTGATGAGATTTGGCTAGGCACCGAGCATAATGGGTATTGGCAAAGAATTGTAGCTGAACAAAGGCCTTACATTTGCCACTCTTGGAAGACGTTTGGCCACAATGATGATAAATGTTTTAGAGTGCACCCAACCTTAAGAAAAAAGCAGGAAATTGCTCCCAAGGAAACTAATGTCTTTGCTGACTTGGTGGTTCTTGCTGACAAGGGGCTCCAAGGGGATAAGGCCCCCTTACATGTGAATTCTCTCATCCTTTCTTCTAACCCCACTTTTGCTGCTAGGGAAGATTGTAATGAGGTAGACAATACTCCTGTTGTTGATCCTAATACTGAAGTTGGGGATATAGCAGCTATTATGAGGTCTGACACTACACCTCAACCACAAGATGTGGCCACCACAAGCAATCCTGAAGTTGGTCCCTCTGAACTAGCTACCAATCAGTTGGCTACAAACTTTGAGCAAGAAATATTGCAGATTTCTGAACCCTAGTTGCAGGACTATGTTATGATTCCCCCCACCCCTCCCTCCCTCCCCTCAATCTTGTCCAGGATTTGCAAAATACACTTGAATCTGAATGGTAGACTCAAAGGGGTGGGAAAAAGAAGAAACTCCCCTGGGAGTCCCGTGAAGACACTTACATTGTGGAGGTTGGTGGCTCTTATTCAGCTAGAAGGGAGTCTCTTACTAGACTCACTAAGGGGAGAGCCAAGTCTTCTCATCATGATTAACATCTTATGTTGGAATATAAGGGGGATTGCCAACCCCCACTCCTCGAAAAGGCTACAACACTTGAACAAAAAACATAAATTATTGTTCTTGGCTATTTTGGAACCTCTGTCTCACCATAACCCTTATAAGTTCTTCTAGTTCTTTCCTGGTTTCAGTTTGCTTCATAATTCCAATAACAAAATTTGGCTCTTCTACAGACAGGAGCTCTCTTGTGCCATTTTAATTAATCATCCCTAATACCTTCATTTTTCATTTACATTGGTCTGTCATTCTAGATGTGCCACTATTTTCTATGCAGGTTGTACCAAAAGTGTCAGATTGAACTTTGGGAGGAGCTTTCTCTTATTAGTCACATATGGACAAAAGTTAGTTGGTTGGGGGAGATTTTAATTGCATTGCATCCCCCATAGAAAAGCAAAAAGGCAGACCCCTTATCTTATCCACCATGACTGCTTTCAATGATAATATCCAGACCACTGGTTTGTTTGATATGGGCTTCATTGGACCTTCTTTCACTTGTAAAAGGGGCAAGCTTTGGGAAATACTTGATATATTTTTGGTTAATGATTATTGGATAACATTTTCTCCATACCACTGTCACTCACCTCAGCCTTGCAGGGTCTGATCATAGACCACTCCTCATCACTATTACTGCTTCTATAAGAAAGGGACAAACTCCTTTCAGATATCTCAATATGTGGCCTGGTCATCAAGATTTCCTTAACATTGTCTCATATCATTGGAAGGGCATTGATCACCCCAAACCTTTCATTAAGCTTTGGCTTTTGCAAGTAAAAGTTAGTAAGGCACTTACTAACTGGAATTGTAGCACCTTTGGTAATGTTATCACAAGGGTGGAACAGGCTAAAAGGGATTTGGTGGCATTATAAATTGATGTTGTTAATGAGGAGGCTGATGAACACTCTCTTTTGGAAGCTAATGAAAATCCTCTCACTACTGTGGCTTGGTAGGAAGCATTTCTGAAACAGAAAGCCTCTATCAACCGTTTTATGGATGGGGACAGAAACACTAAATACTGTCATGCTTGTATCATGCATTGGCACAAATGTAATACTATCAATTCCATTAAGGATGATAATGGGAGATGGATTAGAGACTCTACTAAAATTGTTGAGAATGATGTCGACTACTATCAGAAGTTATTGCAAAGCCCCATTTCACTAATAGTCAACATTAATCCATCATTCTTTTTTTCAGACCGTACTTATACTACATCACTCAATCTTCCAACACTCCCTACTGAGGAGGAAATCTGGAATGCCCTTACTACTATAGACAGTGGAAGGACAGCTGGACCGGATGGCTTCACTTCAGATTTTTATAAAAAAGCTTGGGGCATCATTAAAGGTGATGTGATTCTGGCCATAAAAAGCTTTTTCCAGTTGTTGATCTACCTAACTGTTTTTGTGCAGCAACTATAGCCCTTATTCTTAAATCCACTATCAGAGACTAATGCCATCAATTCAGACCAATCAGCCTTACCAATGTGGTCAGAAAAATTATTAGCAAAATCCTTGTTGAGAGACTGCAACCCCATCTTACTCATTTGATCAGTCCTAAGAAGGCATCATTTGTTAAGGTAGCTCAAGAATTATTGAATGATATTGACAAATCATATGGGTTCTAAATACTAGTTGAATTGAGAAAGCATATGACAAAATTCATTGAGAATTTGTGTTGGAATCCCTGACAGCAAGGGGCTTCTCAAATGATTTTTGTCAACTCATCAAAAAATGGTTGGAAGGCAATGTAAACTTTATCTTCATTAATGGGAAAATACATGGATTCTTTAAAGCTTTTAAGGGCCTCAAGCAAGGAGACCCACTCCCCCCACTATATTTATCCTTGCCTTGGACTATCTATCCCGAATGCTAGATAAATCATCTCAAAGGAAGAATTACTGCAAGTATCATCACATATCCACCCTGGATATCAGCCACTCTGATTTATGTAGATGCATAATTCTCTTCTCAAGAGCCAATAAAGTTGTTGTTAAGCTTGTTAATATCTAATTAAAGGCCTTCCAAGACACTTCCGGGCTGATGCTAAATAAAGATAAATGTCAAGTTCTCTTCAGCAAAAGAACTCTCCGCAACATTAAACAATGGATCATTGATTTCATTGGTTTCACCCCATGACCTCCCCTTTCAAATAATTGGGAGTTCCTCTTCTCAATGATAGATCAAAGTAGACTCATTTTGATGAGGTGGTGGACAAAACTAATTCACAATCGCAATGTTGGACTACTTTTTTTTATCCAATGGGGGTGGAATCACACTGCTCAAAATTATTCTAACAACCTTCCCAACTTACATTATAAATATGTGAGTCATGAAGAAGAACACCCAACTCAAATTGGAAAGGTGCTTCAATAGATTTCTATGGTCGGGTCAGAGAAAACAGCTTCACTGGGCTAGCTGGTAGAAAGCTGCTAAACCAACTTCTGCTGGGGGTCTTGGATTCAAAGAACTTCGACACTTGCAACAGATCAGTCTGTGTAAACTATGGCTCAAATTCAGATATCAAAATACTCTATGGGCTCAGTTTATGATGACCAAATACTGCAGAAACTCTCATCCCAATTTGGTCCTAGAAAGCTTGGGGACTCTAGAATTTGGGTTAATCTTTTCAAAGTGAGGCAGTCTATTGAACACCATTTCCTGTGGGATTTGGGTAATGGCAAACTGAACTTCTGATTAGAAATATGGTGCCCTGCTCAATTTCTTTCTCCTTTACCTTCTTAATTGGACATTGAACTCCTAGTAGAGGATTACTGGGATGGCAATTCTTGGTCTACTAACATTCTTAAATTTTTCCCGGATCAGCACTCAGGTACTCTCATTGCCAACCTATCATTTGACAGAACTAGATCTGATAGACTGGTGTTTCAGTCCAGCTCTAATTACAGCCTCACTAAATCCATCTCCTCTAAACTATATCACTAGGACAGTGTGCCTTGGGGTGACTGCCAGTGGAACAAATAATCTCTATGGCATTTTTTTGTTGGAGATCCTTCCATCACCTACTACCCACTGATGACATTTTAATATTAAAAGGCCTTAAAGGGCCATCAATCTGCTGTCTTTGCAAATCTACTGTTGAATCTCCAATACATTTGTTTTTTGAGAGCCCCTTCTCCCAAGGATTCTGGTCCTCTCTCCTACAAAAACTGAAGATCAACACTATGCTTTTGGAGTGAAACCTTCTAACATCATGTTGGGTTGGTTGGAAGGAGCAGTTCTTAGCTCCAATCCCTTTTATTACTGCATGGTTCATTTGGGCTGCCAGAAACCAAGCTAAGTTTGAGGAAAATAGATTCATTGCTCTGTAGGTGGCTTCAAATTGTCTAGCCTTCATCAGGAAACTAATATAGTTTTAGAAGTTCCCCAACATAACGAACATAAGGGAAAGCTCTGGTTCTAATATTTCCTCAGTAATTAAAATCTTTTAGGACAAATGTGTCTTCCCTATAGTCAAAGTAAACACTGATGGCAGCTTCTCCCCTTAGGGGGTTTGTTTTGGAAGTGTATTCAAAGGCCATCAAGGTAGATGTTTGTTATATTTTCATTCCCTAATGATTGCTCAAGATTCTCTAAAGACTGAATCTGTGGTTGTGTTTTGGGCTCTCAGATTGGTCATTTTGAACAAATGGTATTCTCTATAAGTTGAAATGGATTCTTCCCAGCTCTTGGATTACGTTACACATCACAGTAATCCCCCTTGGCATATTCTCCAGTTGATCAAACATATACAAAACTTGATATAGAAGATTTCTGTCTCTTTCACGTTTATTTAAAGAGAAGGAAATCAACATGCATTTTTTTTTGGCTCAGTGTGGGAGAGAGTCCAAGATTGTATCAGTCTCTACCTCTCCTACTCCTCTTTTTTTTTTGCTTCTAGGGGACCTGTTTAATGGCTCAAACCTTAGAATTGTAACTTCTTTTTTATTTTAATAGGAATTCTCATCTTTTGCCAATATATATATATATATATATATGGCAAAAGGCTACCTAGGTGTACCAAGAGTAGCACCTTGTAGCAATGCATTGCAGAGGCCCAAATATTGATTTCCCATACCTTTTTTGGCTCCATAATGAGAGTGCGCGATGTGCCTAAAATTTCATAGCCCTCGCACCACGGTGGGATTGAACCCTTGTCATGAGGGGACTTAGAGTGACTCTGCCACCAACAGGCCAAGGTTTGCGGCACACACACATGTGTGTGTGTGTTTGTGTGTGTGTTGAATCATTTTAGGAAATAGAGTTTTGTATCTGTTGGATTTCGGGTTATCTTTTGTGATCACACCCCGAGAGTTAGAGTCCAGAGAAAGTGAGAATAAAGCGAACCAAGAGTTACGGTGGAGAAAATCAGGAGAGTTCGCATGACCAGTCTCCCTTCGATCTTCCATTATTCACTTATTTATGAGAACGTATTTTGTGCTACAGAAAGGAGGGAACAGTTGTGGAAATTATTCTTAATGTAATCAATGCTCTTATTAATTGTAAGGATTCATTCCATATCTATTTACAATTTGAATTTTGATATGATGAAAATTGGTTGATCGATTCCCTAGAATGCAGCCGATTGAGGCGATCAAGCCAACCTAGGCATTCGGTTGAATGACAATATTGTTTGTCGCAACAAAAGTAGGCAGTTGTTTAATCGAGAACATGAGCTTTATGTCTGCTCTTCAATCAGTTGGTCAGTTGACTGATGAGTTGATTTGTTTTGTCAAGTGAACTGTGACTCATTTATTGCTTTGGCTCAAGTCCTAAACAACCTACATCGCGTACATCTGATCGATTCATTACCTCAGCCAGATAACTTTATTAGCACGAAATTAGGTGAATCTTGTCATTGCCTGTGTGAGGTATCTGATGAAACTTGCTGCTATGATGAATTATGCCTCACCCTCAGCTAATCTTGTTGGTATCGGGCGAGATACCATATCCAGAGCTTTGACCTATCCTGGGTTTAGAGATATAGTTTCACTTGCTTGGAGGTGACATATCAGTCGATTGTTTACCCTTTGGAGAGGCATTTAGTTTTTGGTTGTTTGTTCTCTTTGAGATTCGTGTTGGTAACTTTAGTGTATGCATAGTAGTTCCTTGAATTTTCCTGCTTCTTGGTGGTGACATCTATGATAATGACTGGAAAATTATAATCTTAATAATGTCACAAAAATCAAGTAAATTTCATAATTAGTTCTCACTTTCTTTTTGTTCCCGACATGTCATATAAATAAGGCTAGGAGTTGGGTTGTTCATCGTTTGCCAACGTTTTCATGGTTGCTGAGTAGGCATTATGTCTGTAGCATAAGCAACAAGATAGTCGACCTGAGCCTATGGCCTGGCAGGGCATCTGCTTGCTCCAACATCAGTCCAGAAAAAATGGTTGTTAGGAAATAAAAGAGGCGAGAGACTGTCGGTGACCCGACCAGCAATTACACAGTAATTTAGCTTTCAAAAGATGACAAAAAACTTGACCTTATTTATACTTAATGGCTAGTGTGCAAAATCAAAATGTTATAAATTTTAAAAAATATTTTACACACTAGGGGTACTACGCAAGTATACGTATCGTTTGAAGTAAGATAAGGTTTTGTTTTAAGTCCCCAGTATCGATTCCATAGAGAAGCTAGCTAAGAAATCTCTTAAACTAATTCTAGTCTACTACTATCAAACCTTAGTTTGGAATATCGATTAAAATGATCTTTCTAACAGCTACTTTTAAATGAAAATATTAAATATAAAGATAACTTTTGTAGATAAATTTAGTTTAGAGAATTTTGAGATGTTAAAAATTACCCTTCTCATGCAATGACCTAGATAATGTGTAGAAATGAAATGCTTAAAATATAATATTATCAATGAAAAATATGAGCATACATATTTTTTACCCCTTCCCGGTGCTAGAAAATAACATTGGTGAACCTAGAGATCTTAACCAACTTGTGTAGTTGTGCTAAGTAGATTCTGACCTCTCACTTCTAGATTACCCAATGTGCCCTCTCTATAGGACCTACTAGGGACCCTTAAGATCCAAACTCTAGACTTAATTGATAAGAGAATCTAATCTTTCACCCTAGAAACATCAACTCTATGCCCACAAAACTTCTCCCAATCTATTTACACTTCTCTCAGACGATCGCAACGGCTTTGCCCAAGATTAAATGTGGTACTCACTAGTTGGGTGAAATCATAGCCCTCAAGGGTCTTTATGTTTCACAATGAATTTTAACCTCACAAGTGATTATTTTGCAAAGTCAATTAAGGTCCAGGAAAATACTATCACATTAATAAAATAAGAAAATATCTAAGAAAATCTTCCTAAACATGCATCTATTTTATTGCAAAAGAAAAGTAAAATGAAGATAATGACATCAACAGTAAAATGATTGATAGAATTAACTAATAAATTATGTGTCAATAAGGAACATATGTCTACCTGCCGTCTTTCGAGTGTATAGGTATGTTGAATGCTTACTATTCTACTAGTTTATTGCAACTATATATCACATAGAAGCATCTAATAGAAACAACTCATTAAATTGTATTTCTTTAAAAGTTGCATTGTTGCCTAAACTATTTTATTTGTCAATCGGTCAATGTGAGTACACTCAAATTGCAATATCACTACTCTCCCGAGTTTTAGTTTCACATGCAAAAAAATTTTAACATAAACTATTTTCATTTAAGTTATGTAATGAAGCAAAGGAGATATTACTCATCACATGAAAATAAAAAAATTCTATCATGAAACAAATTTTCCTACACGTGTCACTACTTCATATTAAAAGAAAAAAGTAAAGAAAATTATTTACAAATCATGAATAAAACACCACATAAAACTTTGTTTAAATCAAAGAAAATCTACTAGGAAGTGTTTAATACAATTACAAGAGAGTGAAGAACACAGTACTTAGTTTTTTTCCTCTAAAAGAAAGATGAAAATCTCTCCAACAAAGCCTTCTACTGATCCATGTGCCGCTCATACTTCCTTGCTCATATCTCTCAAAATCCTTTACCAATCTCTCCACAAAATGTGAAAATCTATATCTCCATACTCGCGCCAAAATTCTCTAATTTCTTGTCTCTATTTAAAGAGACACAAAAAACTCAATCCTTTTTTTAAGAGACGCATCTCTTCATCCAAAAGACACACCCTTTCACTCCAAGAGACACATCCCTTTATCCAAAAGCCTTAATAAGTGTCAAGATTTATTTAACCACTCCATGGAGCGTGCAAGTTGTCCAGAAGCTTTCAGAACATCCTAGAATGGCTCAGAATCGCCCAAAACCCATCCAAAAATTGTCTCGGGCGCTATAGCACCCAAAATTGGCTCTATAGTGCATGTTTCTAGTCGTGACTGGCGCTATGACACTAGTCTGGGCTCTATAGAGCCACCCTGAAGGCAACTTAATTTGAATTTTAAAAAATCTTTACTATGAGAATTTTAAATTTAATAACTTAGCCTTATTCGTTAAGAATTACCATCCCTTCCACAATCAAAACCCTGAGAGGGAGAACAAAAACTTAGGAAGAAAACAAAACCCTTGGATGGAAAAAAATGTATAATTGATCATTTTACCAAAACTTGGCTTTGAATAGAAAAATCACAACACTTAAAAATACCTTGATTTGTGACCATAACTGACAATTTTGACGAGGAAACAAGTCCCTTAATAATTATCAAACCCCTTAAATTCTAAAAACAACCAACTTTAAATTTCATATCCACACCCTAGGATAGCTCCAAACTATGCCTTAGGATAGCAAATGTAGGTGAAAACCTAGGACCACACACTTACCCTAGATTAGTCTAATATAGAATCCCTAGTTCAATTTACTAGGTACCCGTAGAGTTGTAAATGAACCAATGCACTTGACGAATAACTCGAACTCAACTCAATTATTACTCGATCATGTTCGTTCAAATTAAAAATGAACAAACTTGTACAATTTTTAAAAGCGATGCTTAAATGAACTAAAAATGAACATAATCGAACCTTTTCATTTATATTCACAAAGAAACTCATTTGTTGTTCAACAAGTAACTTGTTAAATACTCAATATTAAGCTCGATGATAACTCATATCATATATAATATATTATTTTAATAAGATTTAATTAACTAGAAATTATTTAATTATAGATTTGATAGTAATATAATATTTATATATTTATTTTATTAAAGTTTAGGTGTTGGACATGATAATACATAAAACGTGGTTGTAGGAAATGCCCCTTAAATTTAACTTTAAACCTCTGTAAAACTCACTTTCCTTTTGACTTCTCACAATTTCACGTCTTTCCGTTTCATTTGAAAAATACAAAACTGTGAGTTGCTAGGGAATTAAGCATCTAATGCAATAACGAAATATGATTTGCAAGGATCTATGAAACTCTAATCTCTTGTATATCTCTCATTTCCACTTGCTAATAAATCCTACCAAATTAAAAAGTGATGTTAAGAAAATGCAGTGTAATTATTGTAAGTTATACATGATTAAGAATAAGAATGGTGCAATAAATCAATATGAAAGATATCTACAAAATTGTCCAAAAAAGTTAGGAAAAGGATAAGTACATATAACTATGGGAAAACCAACAACAATATCTGATAGTGAGAGTTGGGTGAAAACCTAAAAGCATAATCATGTTAAAATATGAAAGATTACATTCCATAGGATCATGGTTCATGAGTTACCTTTCATCTATACATAATTTATATATAGGACGATCAGATTTGTAAAATTTTTTATTGAAATTTTTTCATGAAATTCTATACTCATTTGAACTTTTAAGCTCATTTATTAACTCGTTCAAATGCTTGTTCACTTGTCATAAACAAATCAAGTACAAACATTTAAAATTTTAAACAAGTCAAGCTTAAACAATATATAAAAACTCGATACAAGCTCAATCCAAATATGAACTTATAATTATACCAAGCCAAGTTTGAACTTCGATATACACGGCTCGACTCGATTACAACTCTAAATGCTTGTTTTTAGTTGGTAGCGTAAGAGAACCTACTATAAAATCTCTGATTGCATGAAAGTGATGCCATATTAGCTTGATTTGGATGAGTGCGAGTATGCTAAGAATCATTAATGATGAGCATAGAAAAACTAGAACGAGAAGCAAACTAGAGCTTTTATGGCCTATATATTAGAAGGGTGTTGTTTTTCATGAAATGGATATTATTTTTCTGAAACTAATCATGGATAAAAAATTATTCAAGTGAATTAACTTATACAAACTTCTAGGCTAACAAAAATCAACTTTACTTTAATGCTGCCAACAAAATGAAAATCTTGCTTAAAGGACTTGGCTAATGGTGAAATTTTACAAACCTTAATATTAAGAGGGGGGGCTCATTCGTTTCAATAATGAAACACAAATCGAGCATAACATCCGTAATAGAATAAGAGTCAGTGACTCCCCGTAGGAGCTTGGTTGGGATAAATGAGTGCGAGTACACAAACCAATAGGTAATGGACTTAGACGTGCTTAATGCTTAAAGACATAACAAGCTTGATCTTTTTATGGAAATGAACCGTGAGTTAATCAGCTGATCCAGACTCTTACTTTTAGCGAAGGCCAACTCACATTTAATGCTATCAATGTAATGAACAACCAGACTTCCAGACTTGATGCCAACGGTGTATTTATACTAAGCTACAGAGCCGTGATAATATAACCGTCACCCAACATTTTCAATCTTACAAAAATTTACAATTGATATTATCATTCTCGTACCAGGATACAATGAAATGTCACCTTCACCCCTGCATGCTGCTATAAAAAAATAAATAAATAAAAGCCAGGCCAATTAGGGAAATTATCCGCCTTGGCCTAATGGTTGAGATGTTTGTCTTTCAGTGCGAGGGAAAAAAAGTTTTTCTTCCTCACTAAAAACTTATCAGAAAAAACTCGTGTACATTATTTTTTTTTATTGTATTTCTAAAATATTCATAATACATTATATAAAAAGAAAATGCACAATGCGGTTGCCAAATTCCAAGCTAGTTCCAAGCCTTAACGAAGAAAATAAATTCAAGTTGTGTGGTTATACAATGAAGAAACTCAAGTTACCAATCCTCAGGGAGTTGGAAATATCAAGCTTTTCAAGTTCCATCTCCGCAATGATTAATGGTTTTCTTCATGCCATCTAACTGCTCAATGATGTATTCCAGTTTTTGGCAAGAAATTTCATTGGAAATTCTTGCACTATAGTCGCAATTCTCAAACGGACGATAATCACAGGCACTCTTAATTTCTTCTCTTAATGTCGATTGGATCTCCTGCAACACCAGGAAACAAACTTTACCCTCCAAAGTCTTAATTAGTACATTAACAGTTGAAGTTAGAAGACAACATATACAAAAAAATAACAAAAATACAATCCTATAAGTTTTGATATCAAAATAACAATAATTTCATGCCTTACATATGCTAATATATTTAAGATTAATAGTGAAAGATGAAAGGATAAAATGGATATTCTTGCACACCAGACACTTGAACCAAAGTAAAGGCCCCTGAATGCAAATGGTAGCAGGCTTCCTTTTTTGATGGTTCTTCCTATTCTATATTCATTCTTCTGTTCAATACCTCCTATCAAAAACACGTTCATTCAGGCCTAAAAACTAATAGAACAATTCTTAAAAATATCAAACTAACAAGTATCAAATAAATACTCGGCCTATTTTCAAAAAATAAAATAAAATAAATAAATAAGTTCTCGTTACACTGAGAGGAGCTTCTTATAACTGAGACTAACACTGATGCAGGTTTCATAAAATATTCCACAATAATCTGGCGCACAAGAAAGTTCTCCACATCTATGTCTATATATATATATATATATATAGAGAGAGAGAGAGAGAGAGACCTATATTTGTGCCCAAACCTTGGATCATTCATGGCGGCTTCAGCATAAGACCCTCAAGTAGGAGTTCGAATCTAAGCTCTAACAAGCTGTTCGAATTAGCACATAGTGGAACGTTTGGGACTTGAAGGGTGGCCCACCCCTCGGTCAATCTTGCCCACTATATATATATATATATACCTATATATGCATAAGCTGTTTCTTTAGCACATGGGTTCGGTTTAATTTTCCATTATGCATAATAGTTTTCCATTTTCTATTATTATGCTATGGGGGTGGTCCCTGGCAGGAAATATATATATATATATATATATATATATATATACAGACTATAAATTTTGATTTTCCCTTTTCTCTATTTTTCTTCTTTGACTTTCCTGAAGCAGGTACCCCGCTAAATTGGTATCAGAGCCACTGATCGTCGGTAACCATGCCCAAAGGAATTAAACACGTGGTTGTTAACAGTTCCTGTAGCCTTGAATCAATTGGGATACCACAGGAAAACCTAGTGAAGCAAATCGATGAACTCGCTTTTGAATTCATCCAATTCTCTATGGAGACGCGAAGGTAGATCCAAAAGCTCAAAATGAGAGGCCCGGCAACCACACCAGTGCACCATAATCAAAGTACCGGACATTATATGTTTTCAACGCCATTTTTTGATCCACAAGAAAATCTGGAACCAAAAAATGATATTGATGTGAAGCGTCATTTTGATATATCTAAATCTGAAGAAGTTGAAATCTGTGAGGCACATTGGCTTACAGACAAAATGGATCTGGCAGCAAAACATATAGTGATTTCGTGTGAAACTAGATATTCCTTTCTTTGATGGCCACTTTCACATTGAAGACTATCTTGATTGGGAACAATAGGTGGAAACATTCTTTGAATACATGGACATTCCAACGGAGAAGCAAGTGAAATAGCCTGCCGTTCAAAAGGTGTGGCAGGGGCATGGTGGCTGCAACTCCGTCAGATGCGAAAACGAAAAGAAAAGATCGAAGAGCAGTTCACAGTCGGTAGAGAATGAAACAACTCCTGTGAGGACACTTTTTACTTATACATTATGAGAAAATGTTATATACTCAATATCAACATTGTTCCAAGGGCTCTAAATATATCAGCGCATGCACTGAAAAATTTAATCGGCTCGACACTAGAAAAAATTTAAATGAGTTCAACAATCAATTAGTTGCCAGATATATTGATGCTCTTAAAGATACCATTCAAGATGAACTGGAATTGAATTCAGTTTGGTCTTTGCTGCAAGCAGTGAATCTAGCATACAAAGCAGGATTGCAACTCAACAGACACACAAAGGGTAATTTGTCAAGAAGGGCAGCATTTGAATCTAGAAATATTAATGCTAATTGGACACCGAAAATGAGCTCTCTTCAATTCCAATCAGCACCTAAACCCATTTTAGCAGCAGTCAAAAAGGCTTCCATTAAGGGTGAAATGTTAATGAAGGACAATCCATACTCCAAACCTTCCAATTTAAAATGCTTTCACTGTTTTCAACCCGGACATATATCAAATGAATACCCAACTCGGCAACAAATTCAACTCATGGACGGCGAAGCTAATGATGAATTGCAAGACAATTCCTCTGATGGCGGTGAAGCTGAAATTGAAGATGTAGTTGGAAATGAAGGAGAGGCTCTTATATGTGTCATTGAAAAGTTACTTCTAGCGCCACGACAGTCGATGGTTTCCCAACGACATACTATATTTCGTACTAAATGTACCATTAAGAGAAATGGATGTGATTTGCTCATTAAATGTGGTTGTACTGAGAACATAATTTCTCAATCTATTGTGCAAGCTTTACAAATTAAAACTACCGATCACCCCAAACTGTATAAAATCAGTTGGATTAAGAAAGGCATCGAAGTACTCGTTTCCAAAATTGGTGGTTTCAATTTTTCTATTGAAAAATATTTTATTTGCGAAGTACTTTGTGATCTCTTGGACAAGGAAGTTTTTCATCTTATACTTGACAAACCTTGGCAATTTGATACGACATCAAGTTATGATTATCGGCTTAATATTTATTCATTTGACTGGAAAGGGAAAAAATTAAAGTTGCTAGTATCTTCTACTAATTCCGTAAAATCTTCCACAGCAATTCAGCTTTATCTATAGTTTAAGGTCCATCACTTATGAAGGATATCCAAAAAACTTCCTTTCTCTTGGCTGTGGTGATGACAAAAACCACTAGAGGCTCAGCTTCAAACAACGTTCCAGCTGAAGTACAACTATTACAACAATTTCATGACATCAGACCGAATTACCCTCGAGATTACCTCCTCTCCATATGATTCAACACCAAACCGACGTTGTACACAATGCTTCTTTACCGAGTCTACCGCACTACCGAATGAGCCCAAAAGAGCATCAAATTTTACAAGTTATAGTTAATGATTTATTAGCTGAACAATTAATACAACATATTTTAAATCCTTGTGCAATCCCAACACTCTCAGTTCCAAAAAAAAGGACGGTAATTGGCGCATGTGTTAATGGAGCTTAGAAACCATCAAAGAAGCCATCACTAGCTCTGGTATTGGCTCTTCCAGCTTAGATAAACCATTCCAAGTTGATACCAATGCCTTGATGATTGGAATAGGGGCTCCTCTAACCCAAGAGGGCCGTCCCATTACATTTTTCAGTGAAAAGCTCAGTTTTAGTAGACAAAATGGACTGTTTACAACAAGAATTATATGCAGTGGTCAGGGCTCGTAAACAGTACGAACATTACTTCGCCAAGATTTTGTATTGTGTAGTGAGCATCAAGCCTTGCAACTTACAAAAATTTGTGAATCGCATGCTTGCACGATGGTTTTTACATAAGCCAGGTGCTCAAAACCACGTAGCACAAGCTCTCAGTAGAAGAGTTGTTCTTCTCAACTTTTTACAAACGGAATTAACTGGCCTTGAATCCATTAAAGATTTGTATGTTGAAGACAAAGACTTCTCCTCCATTTGGACACGGTGCAATACTTCACATCCAATTAAAGATTATTATATTCGTCATGGCTATTTGTTTAAAGGAAACCAATTGTATTCCAGACACATCATTACGAGTTCAGGGAGGCTTAGCAGCTCATGTTGAACATGACAATATATTAGCTCGCCTACAAGAACACTTTTTCTGGCCCTGATTACGGAGAGATGTCTCCAGATTTGTAGAAAAGGGTTCAGTTTGTCAAAATTATAAAGGCACACAACAGAATACTGGTTTATATAAGTCTCTTCCAGTTCCGGATTCAATTTGGGAAGATCTTAGCTTGGACTTCATCTTGGGTATGCCCAAGACAAAAAAAGGAGTTGATCCAATCATGGCCATCATTGACCGATTTTCAAAAATAACAGTGGTATGTAAAAACACTTTAGATGCTATCAACATAGCTCGTCTTTTTTTGTCAGGAATCGTTCGCCTACATGGATTTCCCCAAAGCATCACTTTTGATCGTGATGTCTAATTTGTTAGATGTTTTTGGAGCGAGCTTTGGAAATGCTTACAAACCACTCTCCAGCTAAGTTCGGCATACAATCCACAAATGGATGGGCGAACCGAGGTTGTAAATTGTACCTTGGTAATATGCTCCGTTGCCTTGTGCAATGCCATCTGAAACAATGGGATAACATTTTGGGACAAGCTGATGTTGACTTCATTTTCAGTGAGGTCTTAGTTTCCTACTCCCAGAACACAAAATCTAGCCTTAGGAGTTCCTTGTTGACCATCTTAACAGACTAGTAATGATGCCCACCTCCCGTAGAACTTCAAACCACATCTTGACTTATTTTTGTGTAGACCCCGCATGAGTAGTCTCAAGCACTCGACTCTTAGTTGCAAGGGCTAGGAACTAACATGTAGAGGACCCGAAAATGAGTTCCCATAGGCTCGGATAGGATCGGGCAGTTTTAGGTAAACCCTTCGTGACCCGAGCACTCGCAGACACTACAATCGGCAAACTAATCCTGACGACTCTAGATGAAGAAACAAACCGCGCCGGCGCGGACGTCGACTTTAGCTAGGGAGAACAACCATATCACTATGGTCATGCACTTGCAAAAAAAAACATGAAAATCGATGCACGTTTTTTTTTTAATTAGCGAGGCGTGGGCCTAGGCTAAATAAGAGTTAAAAAATTTTAAATTTAAAATTTTCAAATTTCAAATGGGTCAATTAATCTCATTATAATTGAGAGTTAAAAATTTTCCTTTTGAACCTGCTTGATCAACGAAATTCATTCAATTCTCCGCCAAAGTCTCGCATAACGTCTCTCTGGAATTTCCGATATACTCTTCCCCCTGACTAGGCTCGAGGCTCTTCATTCAACTCCTCACTCTCACGCTCGATCCAGCTCCTTCCGACTGGTCGCGCTTCTTCTCCTCCCCACGACGAACCTCTAACTGAATCTCCCCTCTACCACCGAAGCCTGTCGCTCCCCTTCTCTCCCGATCCGTCTTCAAAGAGAAGCACCACATTCACCCGCTTCGTCCCTCCCGCTTGAAACCCTCGCCTTCCTTTAAAGCTCGCCAGAAACCTTCGCCCCCTCGAATTCGCTTCTTCTTCTCTGTGTCGAAGACCACCGCTAGCTTCTCCTCCTCCGACCGAACAGCTGTTAGGTTCGCCTCGGCCTCCTCTCTTCCTCGCCCGACCGAACATCCGTTCGGCTCATCTGCTCTCTCTCTCTCTCGCGACAACTCGATCTCGCCTCCCTCCTCTTCACGCAGAAAAAGGTCTGCTCGCCTCCTCCTCTCTCGGCACCGAGATTTTTGCCAGCTGCGACTCTCCTGCTCGGCTCCATTCCCTCCGCCTCCTCTCTTCCTTGCCCGACCGAACATCCGTTCGGCTCACGTGCTCTCTCTCTCTCGCAACAACTCGATCCCTGCTCCCTCCTCTTCACGCGCAAAATGCTCTGCTCGCCTCCTCTCTCGGCACCGAGATTCTTGCCTGCTGCGACTCTCCTGCTCGGCTCCATTCCCCCCAACTCCTCTATTCCTCGCAACAGAAGCGCCAAGCGACGGAAAAATTCACCTGCTCTCTCTCGATCGCTCGAGTCCGCCTCCCTCTTCCTTCATTTGTTTGGTTAGGGATCGATTTCTGCTTCGTGCAAGACTGCTTCTGCACTCTTCTCAGCTTGGTCTTCCTCCTCTATAGCACCCGACGTTGAAACTCCTTTGACATCCTCTGCTGCAGTCCCAAGAAAAGTTTGTCACTTATTCGTAAGTCTTATCCGGGATCTAACAATCCGCTGGTTGTTTACACATTCCTTTATACAGATTAAACTCGTCATCACCATTAGCCTCATCCTAATTGCTTTAGTTGGTTTTATGAGCTTCCCTTATCCATTGATATTGCTCTTGATTTATTAAATTTCAGCTATGTTGTTGGTATTATTGTGAAAAAAAAAATACGGAAAGGTTATTGGAAATGCACTTATCTATGTTTAATTGATTATCTGTCTCTACTTTTGGTTATGGTTGTGGAGGACTGTTTGGATTTGGACATCATAGAAAGAGGAAACATCAAGCAAAATTTGTTTTCATTCAATAGTATGATTAATATATAACTGGTATGCATACATAAGAAGGTTTGTGGCTCAGCCAAAATTTTTTAAAAGGTTAAAACTGTTGGCATGATCTACATTTGCACTATTTGTACCAGTTTCATTCCATGCTTGGACTATTGACATTGTTCGTAGGAGTGATTAAGAACTAGAAGTAAATATTTTTCTGGCTTAAGCCTATGGTGTTAATCATTTTTTAATTGTTAGATAACGTTTTGTAACCGGATTGGTCTTATGTTTATATTAAGACATTAATCTATGGGTCATCCATTACATATAATTCGGATTGTTGTTCTTGTCACTTGAATAGAAGAAATCGAACGAAGGAGATGCGCTTGTTAATGGTGGCTCAGAGACATTAATGTTGCTTCATGATTATGTTAAAATTCAAGAGGGGAATTTTCAAATTTGTAACACTCAATCCTTACATATTTACGTATCCAACACTCAAACTTCAATTCTTAAGTACATACCACTTATCTCCTGCTTTTTTACATATCTAACACCTCAACTCTATTCATTACGTGTGTGGCATCCGAACTTTTCATATCACATAAAGCTTACTATGGTTTCAACCTTTAAACACGAGATGCACTTTCTCATGCATAGTCAAGGTAGTAGGTATGAAAATATGTAATGAAAACATCAAAATTTGGGTGAGGGGTTTGTAAATATGTAGGGATTGAGTGATGTGCATGCAAAGCCCCTTTAACTGCAATTCACTAAAATTGGGGTTTGATATGCAAACACGTGTAGCCATTAGCGTGCATACTTTGGGAACATTTGTGATTCTTTTTGGAAGCCATAACTGTTGCTATTTTGGTGGTTTCACATGTCGTGTTTGGTGCTAATTTTTCATTAATTTTGGAAGGATTAAGGGTTGCATAGGACAGTGTTTGGGGGATGCCCTTGCTCGATACTTTCACTGTTTTTGGAGTCATTTCAAGTGCCAATTTTGGGCTGATTTGTGATTTTTGTATTTGTTATTTGGAGGAAATTTTGGACTGATTTCTTGACTGATTGCCCATTGTTTGGAGTTGTTTGAAAGTGTCGTTGTGGGTTGTACTTTCTGGTTCAATTTTGTGGCTTTTGGGCTGCACTTTTCTGAATCTATCTTGTGGTTTTTGGATCTCATTTCTTTTTATGCTGAATTGCAGAACTTTCAGAACGATCAACCCTGACTTGGAATAGGTTTAAGCACTCTTCTTGATAATTTATTCAATTACACTTATTGAAAGATTTTAAACGTTTTTACGTTGATTCACTTGTTATTTCCCCATTGAATTTGTTAGTTTTTGAAATTGGTCAACCTTCTCTTTTCGTTTGTTTTGTTACTTTTGTTAAATGGTTAAGTCAAAAATGAGAATTTCTGATTTAATTATTTGGAAGACATTTAGAAATATTTGAGGACAAGTTGGAAAACACTTAATTGAGGGTAGAACACCTTAAATCACTTTAAGCATAAGTTAAAGTGTAGGCTTCTTAAATTTTAGAAGCAAACCCTAGGTGAGAGCCCATCTACCTAATTCTCAGTGTAGGCTTCCTAGATTTTAAGAGCACACCCTAAGTGAGAGTCGATCTACCTAATTCTCAATGTAGGTTTCCTAAATTTTAGGAGCACACCCTAGGTGAGAGTTCATCCCCCTAATTTTTCAGTGTAGGCTTCCTAAATTTTAGGAGCACACCCTAGGTGAGAGTACCTAATTTTCGATGAGCGTTCATCTACTTAATTTTTGAATGAATAATGAAATTAGACACTTGACCCTAATTCACAAACTAATTAAGACACTATACATGAGGATGCACCGAGACGTAGTTCATGCTTCCTTAATTAAATCAATAACGAAATTCCTGCAATGACCTAACCTATAGTGAAACCCGAGGCACCGGGATTTGAGCTTGAACATTACACTCAAATTCTTCTGTCAATTGGGGACATTTGTTAATGCCACATATGGATCACCGGACTGGAATAAGTCTAGGGTCTAAGTGACGAGGGCGATGACGACATTACTTATGTGTGTTTAAACGATGGGTACGAAGTAGGATTATTAGAATAGTATCTCCTAACTCAAGGATTTTTAATAAGGGAGAGGAAATGACCGATGATACTATTCGCCGACTCTTTGTGGGATTGCTGCCCCCGACACTCTTAGGTTGTCAGTAGTTCTAACACGATTAGAGTAACTAGACTGTGAACTACACGACTTTACAAAATATTTACAAAAATAAAACAAAATCTCTTTTGCATGTTAAAAAGAACTGCATGTTAAAATAACTCTGCATAAAAAAGGACTTAAACAACAACTTTTGCATGAAAATGAAAGAGTTTTTCTATGAAAAAAAAATTTTATGAAAATTTATAAAAGTTCATAGCTAGTGACTTGGATTAAGTTTAAGGACTGTCTTCCATAGATTATCGGGTTGGTAACTTTTACCCAAGGTTGGGAAGCATACAGTACAGCTCTGAGCCCCCACCTTTACTGGTGTCTTATACCTTATTTTGGTCTTCCATATTTGACCACAAATTTTTCTTTGTCTGTTCGTATTTTGCAACAACTCGTTTTTCTAAATTTAATGCTGGTTTTTCTCGTCTTGTTTATTTTCCTTGCAAGTTTATTTAAAGATATTGCAAATCATATTATGCTCGTAATATTAATCACGCAACAATAGCAGAAGCTCAGACACGTTTTTACAGTTTATCTACATCATTTTACGTTACTGCATTTTACTTTTCAAATACCTTTTATTTACCTCCAATTTGCTTATTCTACATGCAAAACCAAAACAAAAAAAAACAAAACCAAACTTTGACACCAAAACCGTGAAGCATAAAACACCAATCTCAAACACAAACCCTAGAGTCATCGCTACAACAACAGCTTGGAGTCAACTTTGTGGGCAGCACGACGAGGAGTTTGGATGGAGCGACAAGAGGATCTTCTTCAGCAATCTCTCCTAGGCTAAATAACAACTCATAAGACTTCAAGGTAGCTCGCCCAACGCGACGTAAATCCTCGCACCCTCTTTAGGCTCCTGTACAGCCATGTTGTGCAGCGTAAGCCCTAACTCGCCTTAGGTTCCAAGGTTGTCCTGTGATACGACGTAAACCTTCTTATTTTTGCGGGCTATTTGCATAATCAGATATTATGCAAATGTAAGTCCTAAATAATAAAATTGGCAGGATCAAACACCTAAATAACATCGTCTCTAAAACTCAGCCGCACATTAGGATAATTTGGGAAGTCACTGAGATTTCTCCTTAGGATATGTGACATCCCCTACCTTTTCCTTCCTTTGAACTCCTGAAAATAACTATTCCTATTTGAGTCACTCCCACTTGTCTTTCCAAGTCCTACCGTGAAAACCTAAACTTTGAATTCTTGAAAACTAATACCTCTGATCATTATCGAGAGTTTTCTCAAGTGACCCCCGTTATTCGGGATGTAATTAACTATAGAGGTTTGCCTCTATAGGGAACTTGAAACCCAGGTAAAATAAACTCTATCTAATATTTATATTAGGTAAAGGAACTTGTCGGTCACATATAAAAGATTCGCAGATCAAACGGATATCACAAATCTCTTAGTTTCCGGGATTGGGTCCATCGTCAAGACATACATTATCTTTCGAGAAAGTGAAATATTCGTGGTATCAGACATAATTATGCAAACTATTGGACGAATGAGATCCATTTGGTCTCATTTTTCAAAAATTAAAGCACACTGCTTTCAAAACCCAAATTATATACCTCTTATATTTAAATTAAATTTCAAAATATTTCAAATCGAAAAATTTCAAGATAAAAAAAAAAGTTGACCGGCAGCTGAATTCGCTTACAATTCAATGACTAACCGCTCCACCGAAAAGAGCCCCTTTACTATTATTTATACAAGAATACCCAATCATAATGTAGTTGTTGTATTGCCCAAGTGTAAAAGCCAAATTGCTACCTCCATGGCTAAAGAGCTACCCGTTCAACACGTTCGATCCAAATTAATTGATTCCAACAATAACTACAAACAACACGCCTAAAGTCATCGACGTCACAAAGTTTTTTATCTGGGTGACCTTGTTATGGTTAGAATGCGCAAGGAACGGTATGCACTTGCAACATATTCCAAGCTGACCCGAAAATTTGGACATTTTGTTGTAATTAAGCACATTAATGACAGTGCCTACATCATTTAGATCTGCCAACAGACCTGCTTACTTATTTCACCTTCAACATTTCAGATTTGTACTCCTACCATCCTCCTGATGTGCTACTATACAAATTGATTCACTCGAGAATTCTATTGAAGCGAGGGCGACCTGATGCAGGTTTTCATGAAATAATCCACAAGAATCTGACGCAGAGAAAGGTTATATATATATATATATATATATATATATATATATATATATATATATATACACACTCTCGTTTTTTTTCTT
>NW_018164444.1:24638562-24655526 GCF_001263595.1 Phalaenopsis equestris | reverse complement strand
TGTGTGTGTGTGTGTGTGTGTGTGTGTGTGTGTGTGTGTGTGTCTGTGTGTGTAATACTGGTTAAAAAGGATATACAGACTGCAACTTTCGGTTATCCCTTCCCCCTGTTTTCCTTCTTTGTCTTTCCTGAAGCAAGTACCACGCCAATTTCCAGACGAGGTAACATCTTATGCAAACACTATGGATCCACGCCACTACCTCCCCCTTGAGGAAAAACAGTCATTTCAATGGAATAGTTGAAATGCCGCTTATGGATTGAGCTTCAATCAAGCTTGTTTGATAATCATTTTAAGAAAATTTAGATACCAAATAATTTCTTTTTGATTGAGATGTCAATTTATATGAAATAAATAAAAATCTATTCATTCAGATTTCGTTTCTACTTCCAAAATAGTAGCCAATATACTCACTAAGGAGCTTGACAACTACAGCAGGAAAGTTACCACTAGGTATTAAAGTCAAATCGAACTCCTTCAAACAAAGTTCAATACAAGTTGATCTTCTATATACACACGACTACTATCATTCAAGCATTACTCTTCTGGCCGTCTTCTCTAAACCAGAAATTACTTATAAATCTAAATAAGTCAACCGCATAAACAAAATATGACAATAATTAACCTAAGATATCTCATACGAAAATATCTTCCAAGCAAGACGAAATTAAAAAAAATCTCATAAAAAAAGCTTGCTCCAATAGATGTTACATATAAAGCAGTTGTGGCTCCAAGTAAAAGTTTAAGCCATAATATATAGGTCATTCAAAAAGTAAGCATCCGAGGGTTAGAAAGAATCAATGGCCATTGTTCCTATGAATATAGACCGGATGGGTTGCATCATGGTCGGGCTCAGAATTAGATGAGTAACCACTGGAAGCAATTAAAAACACAAGCTTTGCACAGAAACAGAAAAAAAAGAAGCTTCTTAGGAGCCCACATCATTCAGAGAGCTTCTCACGTTCAAAATATCCAGGATGAAATAAATGTAACTGAACACTTCTTGTCCTGCATTTTTACAGGTAAGATCACAAGCTGGTTTTGGGTTGCATCATGTTAATTGGGACAACCAATGGTTGCTCCTTAAGTTTTAGCGACAGGTTATAAAGTCAGATCACTTCTAAATAAGGTATAGTTTTGCCCCACCTCTCACAATCCCACAATATCACAACAACAACAACAAAGCCTTAATCCCAAAACGTGGGGTCAGCTACATGAATCCTTTTTCTTCATTGAGTCCTATTTAGTATCATATTTTCATTTAGTTTTAAAAAAATTAAGATCATTCTTTTATACAATAAACCCAAGTCTTCCTAGGTCTACCTCTGCCTTTCTTAACATAAGTCAAATGTAAAACATCTACTCTCCTAATCGGATCATCAGATGGTCGACGTTTAATGTGACCAAACCCCCTAAGACGAGCCTCTCTAATTTTTTCCGTCACTGGAGCTACACCGACCCTTCCACAAAGATATTCATTTCGCATTTTGTCTCTAAGTGTAAAGCCACTCATCCACCTAATCATTTTCATCTTGGCAACACTTAACTTAGTATTATGCTTCTCTTTTAAGGGCCAACATTCAGTGCCATAGAGCTCTCAACACCATCTTATAAAATTTTCTTTTCAGTCTAAGTGGTACTTTTCGATCATACAAAAGGCCCGAAGCATTCCTCCACTTCAACCAACCAACTTGAATTATACTATTAACATCCCCCATCTATATCACCATCGCTTTAAGCAACAGACCCGAGATATAAATATCATTCACATATTTTAATAATATGATCACCCACAATACCATACAACCAATAAAAATGCAAACTACAGAGTAGGTCTCTAGAAGAAGCCTTTCCAAGATCAAAGCAGAAAGAATTGGACTGGTCATCAGACAATAGAGTCAAAATTTCACTTTAAAGCAATCACAACTATCTCCACAAATAACCAAATTTTGCAAGGCATTGTCCTCTTCAACTTGGATTTCTATTCAGTTAATTTGCGAGGATATTATAAATATGGATAGTACTTGTATTATTAAATTCAAATAAAAACTAATATGCAAAACGAATAGTTCAAAAAGATGAACAAACAGTTATAAAAGCATGAAAGTATGAAAGAGTAGTTATCACTGATAACGTGAATTCGCTTATAGACTCCAGTAAGATGTGTAATGAAAAGATTCATATTAGCCATGAAATAGGTGACAAAACCATGAAAGAGAAATAATACTTGATTTTCCAATAGCATTCAATCATGCAAAAAACCAACACATAAAAAATTGAGGACTTTCATATTTTTAAAAGTCGATCATCATAATCATTATCACCATTAGTGTTCTAGCAATTCATAATAGATGATATTAGTTAGAAGGCTAAGAACACAAGGATACTTAATGGGCTAGGCTAGCCGTTTAACCCATATGCCAAGCTCCCCAATCTTTAAAAGTCTAAATAGGTTAGCTGTGTATCTATAATAATAAATACGTTGGCTCTAATGGGCCCAGAGGTTATTTTATCATTTAGCCTAAAAAACAATATTTAAAAGCAAGAAAAAAGTTTATTTACATTGACATCCTGAAAAGTAGAAAAGAAAGGCATAGTAGACATTTTTTAATATAATAGCACATCAAAAAAGATTGCACCAGCAAATGAATACTGAATATACTAAACATCCATGCAAAGCATTTAGTTTCCTTGATAACTATTGGATTTACCACGCATTGTTAATCAATCACTAGTTTTATATCTATTTGAAAGAGCATAGCTTTGTGTTCATTAAAAACATTACCTAGAGTATATTAAGTTTTGCATTATTTAGGATATAAATTTCAATTGTCAATTTATCGAGCAAAATTGTTGGACCTATATATAGACATCCCCAAATCTCATATTTGGTCCTATTTCCATCCAACAGGAATGCAAATACTATGGTTATCAATCTGCTTCTATGACGACTCGGTTGCATCATAAGAAGGCATCCTCGGCTTCCTGCAAGTTTTCCTCTGCTTCGATTGCATCCTGCGAAGGCCTCGTCGACATCCTTCAAGTCTTCCACCGCTTCAACTACTTCCCACGAAGCCATCGTCTGCTTCCTACGAGTCTTCCTGCAATTCAAACAGTGCCATCTACATCGACTTTGCCTTCGTTTCATATGCTTCGTTGGCCTTATCTGTGTCGACGAGATTATATGTATCCTACTAGGTATGCATTGTTGGTTGTTGAGCTCTGATTTGTTGTTGTGTTATGCTCGATCTGCATCTACTTCCTCGCTTTGTTGAGATTAATTTGCTTTCTTTTTATTTGGAGATTGTTGAACAGAGAGCTGTGGAGTTATTTGTCTTTGATTGCTTTGGTAGTTCACCATTCAGTATTTAATGACATTGCTTATGACTGGTGAACACAAACATCTTGTGTAGGTTTGGTGTCATAAGTGGCTAAAATTGTGGATGAAAAAATAAATCGCATCAATTATTTTTACTGAGAAAAAACTGTGAGACTCTATTTAAAAAGTATTTTTTAAGAGAGTCACATCATTGATAACCCTCAAGCTGAGACTGAGTTGAATTATTCTGAGTGACTTAGAATGGATGCTCAGTTTTTTATACAAATACGAAATTTTATCGAACCTGATTAATCTGATCACATTACTCATTGCGACTATATTAAAGATGTGATGGAGGAATTGGCATTTGTGTTTTCTAAGAGAGCAAATATTTGTTGAATATTTGACATTAAGAAATTTTATCAGGTTGAACAATAGGGTCAATCATTTAACACATATCACATGCACTTTAAACATGTATGTAAAAAATTGAACGCACTACTGCCCTTTAGTACTGATGTCTAGATTCAGCAAGCTGAAAGAAAATAGATGGCTATCATGTGCTTTCAAGTTGGCCTCAACTCTCAGTATGATGGTGTTAAAACATGGATCTTATATGATCATGGATGTACTACTTTGAAGGAAGTTTACACTAGAGTACTGAGTACGATTGGGAATTCTCCAGCCCCATTTGTAGAACAACTAGTACTCATACTAGTCAGAAAAATACAAACATTATTATCTTCCACCTTCTAGGCGAGCTCCATCGTCTCCTTCAATCCCCACAGTCTCAATAGTTGAAGTGTTTCTCGTAAGTCAAGCTTTAGACCATTCATGAAGTTCCCTTCCAATCATGCTTCAAAAGTCCCCTTATGTTGTTTGAACCATATCTCGAATATCTCAACATATTCCATGACAATCCCCTCCAGAATCAAAGCAAGAATTGCTCGCGTAAGTCTCCTTCCTAAATTTATCAATATTCCAACAAGCAATCCTTAAATTCATTTCACTGATGGATCGAATATCTAGCCTCTCTCAACTTAAACCATGCTAGAATTTTCCTCTACAAATAAAGTCATGTCGTGATGAGCTTCTCCTCCTCATTTAGCCCATTCAAAGCGAAGCACTGCTTCACCCATTACACCCACTCCTGTGTGTCTTCCTCCTCGAAGATCGGCATCTTCAACTTCCTAACTCTAGCGTCACCATCCCAACTTCCTCTCCCTCCGATGTTTCCCCCCATGTATTTAGGGTAAAACTCCCTCCTTAGATCATTAGACAAACCCCATTCTAGTTTCTATCCATCCTTTTTTTCAGTTCTCCCCACCCCCTGCATATCTCCTACATATTTCGACCAAATCCTACACATCAAAAATCTCTAATTCATCCCCCCATCGGAGCCCTAAGTGGGAATTCTTGATGGTGGATGCTTCCTCTTGATGTTCCTCACATTTGATCACTTTTCCATTTGATATGGCCACAGATTCTCCTATTAAATCTTACTTAGGGTTTGCAAATTGAGTCGACGATAGGGTTTTGGATTACATCTCAATAAATTTTCTTACCATCTCCTCCAAGTTCTCAAATTGGTTGTAAGTGAAGATATATAATTCCTCTATCCCAGATTTAAGCTTTCATACCTCTCCTTCCAATCTTTCTTCCAAAGCATCAACTTTTCTTATCATTTTTCCAAGATCTTAGTGAGTCTGACTTCGAATAGGTGTACTTGACCCCGCCTATGATCCCTTCATTAGCCTCTAAGCTATCTTAGATAGCTACTGTTTAAGAGGCTAGGTAACAAAAGTGGCGTTGTATGCTGTGATCCTTCCCAACTAGCTTGAATTATGGTTGTTTCATGATATTTGGTCAAGAAGGAAAACCAATCATTTGCGTCCCAGATAGCTCTTTCCGCGATAGTATTGCATGCATCCCGTTGTGTGTGTCTCAGCTAGTTCATTCTACGACTGTATTGGACGTCACGCTCTAATCCGATCCTATCGTTGTTTCACAGCTAGCTCTCATCGCATTGTATTGAGACTGTTATATGATCTTGTCGCCATGCGTACGCGATCCAATCTACTTCACAGCTCTTATCATGATGTGTTGCGTAATTTCCTATATATATGTAATACATGGTCATGAAGTAATTGTGTCTCGTGATATCCAAATGGGCGGAGACCTTTAAGCCACTATCTTTTTCTTCCCAACAAAGCTGCAACTCTACTTCTGTGAGTTGATATCCCTTCTTCACTTCCTAGATTCCCAGATCGATGCTCTAATATAAATTTGGTACAATCTAAGAAGATTTTTTCTACAAAACTTAAGGCAAATGAATATTTAATTGCAATAATTTCAAATAACTCAACATGAATACATAAAATGAGCACCTACAATTTGAAAGGTAAACGATCTCTCCTGAATCTTACAATTTGAGAGGTAGGAAATATCTCCCGACCAACCCAAAGACTCGATAGACAATCTCAAGCATTCCCCCTAACCCTACACAAATTAGTCTATTTATACTAAACAATAATAAATAACACAAGATTAAATTGCCCTCACAAAGGACTAAATTGCCCTTAATTATTCATGTAACAGTGTTTTCACAAAACATAAGTCTCAAGACGGATGAAGATGTAAGCCACAAAACAAAAGTAACTAAATAAATAACTCATAAAAAATTAAAAAAATTATTCATAAAAAAGCCATAGATCATTGATAGATTTTCTTTGTTCATCATCAAAAGCCTTAGGGGGTGTTTGGTAACACTTTTAAATAGATTTAAGCTAAATCCAGCCAAACACAAAAAAAGGAAAACTAAATCCAACTCTTCATTAAATCTCTTTCTCCCTCGATCTGTCACCTATGCGATGTAAATTCTAATTTATTAAGTTCGGCTATGAAGTAGATTACAAGGATTTATTCCGCCGTGCTCGCATGCTCCATCTTCGTCACGAGAACCAGGATTTAACGGATTTGATAAATCATGTTTAACAAAAATCTACAGCTGCTACCAAACACCCCCTCAAAATACATGATGTGAAAAATTCAGCAAATCTCAATTTCAAATATTAACTTAAAGTGAAAGTGTGCAACTTTTTAAATCAATTGTTCAAACCTTATTCAAATCAAAATTGAATAAGAATTAAACATGGTTCCAACATGTTTGAAATCAGGTTCTAACCATATTTGGAATCATATAGAAAATAGTTTGTTCAAGCCATGTTTTAACCTTGTTCGAATTCAGATTAGATTTGAATATGAGTCAAATCATGTTCAATCATAAATTGAATAAAATTCGATCATGTTATAATACATTTAGATTATATAAGTTCGAACACAATTTCTAACACCTTCTAAAAAATCATTGCAGGCACGTGACTCAAATGCCTAATGACATAAAGCATGGAGGGATATGCCTTAAATAAAAAATGTATAAGTCTCTGGGGATTCTTCATGTGCCTGATAAAAAGACAAAACTTGAGACATGTGCCTCAATGCTTTTTAAATCATACCACAAGGACTAATGATTACAGTGATTAAAATTTTTATTTAGTGTCCAATTTATACATGTCATTGTAAACTCAAGAAATAAAAATACAAAGGACCGCTGCAATCAACACCATGTTTTAACAAACTCACCAATGAAGAAGAGCATACTACTAGTCTTTATGCTTCGTTGCCTAAAGCATATCGAAATATTTATAGCAAATAAATAGAAAAAACAGTATGCTAAATGTCTATAGAGTTCATGAGCCACGCCTGATGCAAAATTAGACAGATTTGTGTTCATGTATGACAAATATACCATCATTATACAAATATAATTCACAAAAAAAAGATCATGAACAAAACAAGTTCACTTTGATATCCTGTTACTATAATAGTAAATATTACTCTGAATTAAGACATATAGCACATTAATTTTGTTTGATCCATAAGCATACTTCAATCATAACGCTAACTTCTACAATTTTTTTATACACTAACAAAGCTTCATTATTTCCTATTTCATGACAAAAAAATGTAACATAAGTTGTCAGATCGACAATTATGAAATGAAAATCAGAGAAAACGTTACTGTGCTGTCTTAGATAAGAAAAATGGAAGGGCTGACTAAATGTAGGATATGATCAAGACATCAGGATATCCCTATCCAGAAGATATTAATCAAGAAGGTTGTGTTTGTTGTGTTACTACTGTCATAGTTGTTCAGGATATTGATAATATAAGAGAAAGCCCAAACAAAATACTAGGTATCCCATTTTTACATTAATACTAAATCGAAACAATTGGAATAAGTTAACAACTTATTACTAAATCATGGATGCATTTCATTAAACCAAGCTACCCAAAATAATAACACGCTTTAGTTTTGGAATAACAGTAACCTTAAGTAATTCTTTTCCAAAAAAGGAAAAAGAAAAAGGAGTTCAGAGAAATACCTTAATGGATTGCATGAACTCTCGGCAATGACCAGCGAGCACTTCTATCCTGGGACCGGTCGAATTAGCAAGCTCATCCATCACCGATCCAGCGAGCTCCAGCACACGAACAATCCTCTGAAATGATATTTCAAAAGCAAAGCAGCGGCACAGTGTAAATGGCCAAAGGAAGAATTAGTTATCTGACCTTGTCGACATGATTAAGGCGCTGCAATGACGTAGACTGGTCCTGATGACTCATCTTTAGGGTGTCGATAAAAAGTCCTTGCAAATTCTGCACGGCACATAAAACCCTAGGAGATACGTCAAGGAGCCGAATCGCGCCCGATCAGGGATCGATGACTAACCTGTTAACTAGACGAGCGCGAGTGAGCCGGACATAGAGCTGACTTCAGGGAATCGGCCTCATGAAAAAATGGGGATTTTGGAAAAGATGCTGGGAGGAGCGAATCCAGAGGAGAATCAAATCGGAGTCGACGCCAGGACAGATGCCGGGTCTGTTCCCTCTAGTTGGCTAAACTCGAAATAAATGTCGGAGGTTGATGGCAATTTGAGTTGCATAAATTTTTTTTAGCCAAAGCAGCTGGATTCTAAATGATCCGATTTTTAGCCACCTTCAAGTCACAATTTCTATTATATCAGGATTCTTAAGGTAGAGCTATGTTCGGAGTCGAATGTAATTACACCACGTGGAGATGACAGAAAAATAAAAATAGCGCAGGAGAATATTCTCTATATGTTATTCTGCATTATTCAGGTGTTATTATGGTGGTATTCATGTGTTATTGTGTTCTAAGAATATTCATGGTCTTATAATAACACAATAATACATCAATATCACCACAATAACATTTTAATAAAGCAGAATAATACATGAAGAATATTCTCCTGTGTTACTGGGCCGAATCATAGGAAAACGAGCACATTTTCTTGAAGTCACGGGTCTGCGTATCAGTGAACTCCGAACGTAGCTCTACGTTAGGAGTCCTGATGAAATATTTTTCCCTTCAAGTCAATATACAACTATTAATAATATAAATGTTTTACATACATGCCACGATAATTCCAATGTATTTACATGTCTATCATTAAAAATTTAATTTTTATGAATAATTACGTACAAATCATCCGAAATATTGATATTTACAAATTATCTTTTTTAGAACTATTGAACCAATGTATTTACGCATGTCACGATCAAATTATTTGGAATTTAATAAAGAATGAAAAATATGGGTTGGGGTTTTACCATGAATTTGATATCTGAGAGAAAATTTTAAAAGTAGATGAAAGAGAATGGTTGATTTGTAAATAGCAAGTTTCAGGTGGTATGTATGTAATTGCCCCAAAATTTTATCTTCATACCACTACATATGTTTGAAAAGGAGCTTCACTTTTTAAAAGCTAATAATAAAGATATTTAGTTGTACGATATCTAAATATGTAAGAAATATATCATATGTAAGTAAATGCCCCAAATAATAAATATAAATGTTATACTATGTATTTATACATATCTATGAGTCGTACGTGAGCAGAAATTAGTTTTGGACCATGCATGTGTTTCATGCAAGCTTAACAAAGTAGTTCAAAATTACAAGAACAAAAAAATTTGTTATGCTCACAAATCAACTTAATAATATCTCATAGAGCAATGCCCATGTCATTGTGGAGATTCGGATTGGTCTAAATCGGAACCTAAAGCATTGTCTAAACCAAAAACTAAGTTGAGCTTATCTATAAATATGAAATGCTACCGGGAATATCTGAATTTGAGAAAATTTACCGCTACGAAGTAACTCTATGGAATTGCTTATCACATCTCTTATAAGAAAGGGAATTATCCATTTGTTATTCTTGAAGAAAAGGAATGTAAATATAATTTGAGATTCATCAATGGAACATGAATGCCCGTGCATATGTAGGAGTTGTTGGTCTGTTGAGAAAGGAATGCAATTGAAAAATATTATGATGTAGTTGGAATATTTTTGAGTTATTTGGTTCAATGAAATAAATATAAGACATTTTGTTTTTGGCTTGAAAAGTAGCATAATTTTTTTTAAAATAAGGTGGAATGCTAAGAGCTGGACGCGGTGGTAGTTAACAGCTCTAATGGGCAGGAGTAAGCCAAAAATAGTGACAAGCCAATGGCAACGTCAAGCGACAATGATGGACTGGCGGCGATAACGGGTGTTGTTCAATCACAACGACAAGTGGTAGGCACCAAACCTCACTTTGCTATGTATTATAAATTTGTTCTCAAATTAAACACTCAAATATTTAAAATGCAACAATGCATTTTCACTTCAAATCAAATAGCCACTTGATGGTTTTGATTCCAAGTCTAATGAGGGTTTTGATTTAGTCATTCTCCAATTAATAGATGAATTTCATCTCTTTTATTTTGGGGTTGTGGTGGGTCTATGTGTGGAGGCGTTGGGCGGCTTAACCATTAATACTTTATGGCCTAATTTTAATATATACCAATAGAGAAATGAAGATTAACTTAAAAATTCTCTATTTAGTTTAAATAATTAAAATGAATGATAGAAAATGAAATCAAAAGCTAAAAGTGATTATAACAGTTTGAGTTAAATGGAACAATAAGAACTCTTTTAGGAAAGAGATGAGTGAATTAGTACGTTTGAAAATAATTATTCTTATAAACTTAAGAGTTTCATAAATAATGTAGAAGGAAGCTTAAATAAATCTAACAATTAAAATCCTTAACTGAAGCACAACATGTGGGTAAGCTAAAGTACAGGATTTGTGATTAACCAAGATGTGTGTGTGTGTGTGCGCGCGTGTGCAAGTTGCATATGTATGTCTTAACTTCTAAGCTCAAATAAATTACCTTACACAATAACACAGTCTATATTAGTTATATTTCTACTTATCCAAGTTATCAAAATAATGGTTAACAAAAATTTATATGGTGATGATAAGTAAATTATGTTAAGAGTATTAAAATTTCTAACAAATTAAGCAAATAGGTTTAACACAATTTCAATTACAATATTCATCACAATAACAATCCAAACATAATTCATGTAACTAAATTGAAATCTAAATACAAAATCATAAGTAATTTATAAGATGTTTGCTCTTTAATCTAACCTACGTCCACGCTAAGACCTCCACTCATAGAAGAACCCACTACTTTGATCCTAATACTACAACAAAATTTGCTTCATAGAAAAAGAAATAATGATAATAATAATGATAAACCTATCATGATCTTGTTCACCAGGTCAAAACAAAATAACCTTGTTGCCAAAAGGTGGATCCTAAGATTTTAATCTACCCTCTTTGAAATGTACAATAAATAGTTAGTATAAGCTAACCCCCTTTTCTAATTTTTTAAAGTAATAAAAAACATAAAAATTTATCTTTCTCACAATCTCAAATGAGCGCATATAATTAGAAAAAGAAAACCTTAAAATAAAAAAAGCACTAAATTACTTTCAATTTTGCTATCTTTAATTGAATATTTTTAAAATTCAATATCAACACCACTTCTATAAGCATGATATCTAACGAAGCAATGGCTAATTTTAATATCATTGGCTCATGAGTGCAAAATAAAATTTTTAGTGCAAGAAAGTTTTTTAATTAAGTTGATAACACTAATGTAATTATATTTAATTGAGAAGTGTTCTAATTCAATCTCATGATACTCTTGTTATTTATATCATAAAAAGCTAAGTAATATAGCTATCTATAGCTTAATTATAATGGTTGAAAATGCCACTTAATCAATTCTATGTTGGAGCAAGCCATAAGTGATGTGTCTATAGACTTAAATGTGATTGTGGTTCTTTTTAATCAAGTAAGGATTTTGTAAGTGTATGTCAAAATTTAAATTAATTTTAGTCATACTATGTTTAATTTTTAGGATACCGTAAATGTAACATAAGTGTGTCCTTCAAAAAATACAAAGTACATCTGATTGTTATTACTTATAACTTTTTTAGATTTGTCTAGAAGAAAGCACATGGAAATAAATTAAACGTAATATCGTGTTTATTGAAAGCAAGGTATAATGTTCAATCCACCTTAATCCCATAAAATTTTTAATCAACTTATTCTTTTCAGAACATGTAAATTCTAAGTTTGTAGGTTTTTTATGGGAGTCTTAATTTCAATAAATTCACATTGAATTGTTCAATAAATTCATTAGTATACTGAATTTGATAGATGGTTTTATTTGCATGCTACTTAATTTAAATTTTCAAGAATAAAGTTAAATTCTTCTATCATACTCTTTTAACATTTATTGGACTTTATAGATGAGAGATAGTGACATAAAGATTCAATCACACTTTTAGAAAATGCATCATAAAATAAATTTTATATAATGATTTAATAGTTTCTTATATTTTAAATAAATATTGTGGTAATATAACCACTTTACCCTATGTAAATCTATACTCAACTATGAAATTGCTTAATGTTTCATATAAAGTACAAAAAGCCTATTTCAAATGATTAATTATTCTTTGTAGTTAAAGTGTATGATTCAAATAATATAATCTCTCTGAATATGAAGATTGCCCACAAAGACATATATGTTAATATAAGGATTCTGAAATTGATACTTAACATTCATTTAGAAATAGTTAAGAATTTTAATAACTTATAAAAGCAATGATAATCTTATAATCGAGATATCAATAAAAGAGCAAATAGATAGAACCAACATAAAAAAAAACTTATGTTTTACAAAACTAATATAAATTATTATTGAATTTGGGTATTATTTGGTGAAATAAAAATATTTTTGATTTGGTTAAGGTCATGTCCAGTTTTGTTCAAGTCAAATTGATATATATTAACCCCATGATTTACACTTGATATTAAATATTTTGGAAATCACAAGCATAGTTTTTTTTTCATAGATAATGAAAACTAATATATATTTATATAAAAATTATATTAACAATTTTGGCATGAAATTAGAAAAAAAATTTCAATTTTTTAGCACACTTAAGGAAAAATAAAACTCAAATGAAGCTCAATATTCATGCTAATCAAGCTAGCCAATGAGTAAATCAACATAATACACTTCACGAGATGAGCAACAAGGTTAACAAGCAAATGTTCAAGACAAGAGCTTCAAGCTTATAAAAATATCTATTTTTTAATAATTTATCTTTTTGTGTTTTCGATTTTAAAAAGTTAAGATAACTAGCACACACAAATGAATGAAATAATTTAAAATGAAGTCAACAAAAAATAGTTAAATTAATTTTACAACATTATATGAATCATATCGTTTTAATAATCATTCTACTTTTGAAAATTACTTATTATAAGAAGACGGATAATTAATGAAATATAATTATTGGACCATAGTATATGATATTTATCACGTGTTATAGTATGTTTGTTTTAGTAGAGTTATTTGCCAAATCAATTTCATTACACAAATAATTTAAAATCTTTACTCTTTGTATCATATGATGTATATTCTACCGAATGAACAACTTCTTTTTTATCATGGTTTGATTAATATAATTATCTTATTTTGATCGGGTCAAATTAATTTTTGAATAGAATGTAGTGTATAATATAAGTCATATCATATGAAAGGTTTCCCTAACTAAAGTAATTAAGCTGGTGTATGATTTGTAGAATTTGATTCACCTTTATTTAAATATATTATGCAATAAGATCTATATTTATATCATTCAGTACATTAAAATAGAGCTTTATAAATTTCATAAATTTAGAGTTTTGGCTAATTCATTTAAAAACTAATTCTTATCAAATCTTAAATGTGAGAGTTTGTTGTGGGCTAAATAACCCAGAGGGAGGAAAGGGTGGTAAAAAAATTATATTTTTTAATAAAAAAAACCCTATATTAATGGTTTTCTAGTATGAGAGTGCCTGATTGGTTAGATCCCCCTTTTTTATCTTATGAACCATTTGCCTAAAGATGTGGCTATGTGAAGGGATATGGTATTATTTTATAAGGGATTGACTTCTCTTTCAGTGGCCATGTTGATGAGCTAGAGAAGTGATCTTCTCATTTGAAGTAAAGGAGAGGATGTTGGGTTTCTTTTTTAAAAGAAAAAAAAAATTATTAATATTAGCAAAGTTTTTTAACACACATGTTAACTCTTCTTTGTTAAAATTAGAATGTATCTTATTCATTTAGCAGTTGCACTATTAAAAGTATATATTTATGGTTCATTTAGAAAATAAAAGTATTATGTAAGAGTACTCTATCACTTAATTGTAATTTTTAGACAATATTCTCTTTGAATTTAAAAAGGTTTAAATGTTATCATGTAAGAGTACTCTTACTTAATTGTAATTTATTTAAACCTTTTTGACTTTAAAAAGGTTTAAAACCATTTTTTTATATTGACCGACAAATTTCCCTATTTAATACAAAAAAATAAATAGGGTTTATATTAAGTTGGGTTCTTAAAATTTTTCTATAGGGCAAGCCCCTATAGTTAATTACATCTTAGATAACCGAAGTCACCTAAGAAAACTCTCGATAAACATCAGGAGATAATGTCTTCAAGGATTTCAAATAATAGGACTTTTCAAAAGATCAGACAAAAAGGTGTGAAATGGGAATGACTCAACTTTGGAACATTTTATTTTGGAATTCAAAAGAAGAAGAACTAGGGGATGTCATGAATCTTGAGAAAAACATCGATGACTTCCGAATCTATCCTATGGTTTGGTTTTAATTTCGAGAAAGAATTATTTAAATGTTTCATCTTGCTAATTTTATTAATTACGACTTACATTTATGCAACACAGTCACACAAATAGCCTTGAAGATGTGAGGATTTAGGTCGTAATAAACGACAATCTCAGAATCCTAAAACAGGTAGGGCTTAAATTGTATAGCAGAGTCATACAAAGGCCCAAAGAAGATGTTGAGGATTTATGTCGCACTAGGCAGACAACCTCAAATTCTTATGGTTTTTTGTTTGATTTAGAAATAAAATTTTCAAAATTAATTTATTTAATTAAATCAAAATAATTTTTTTTTATGAAAAAATTATTAGAGGTTTCCTTTAGGTCAGAGAAACCCTTAAGCAAAATTTCATGATTTTTTGAATTAAATTTTAATTATTTATTAATTTTAAAAGAATGTTTTAATTACTCAGAAAACATAATTTAGTTACAGAAATTCTTTTTAGATTTTTATTAAACTCCTTTGAGTTCAAAGAACTCAGAGAAACAAATTTGTATAATTTTATGGTTTTTAATTTAGTTATCATAATTGTTTTAATGAGAAAAACAGGAAAATACATTTTTGGGCCTTTAAGGATTTATTTTTAACTTAGAAAACTTAGAAAAAATATTTTAATGAGTCCTAAGTGATCAGGGAACTATTGGGAACATTTTTAAATATTTTTGTATTTTTGGAATTTTTTAATTATTTTTAATTTAAAATGTAGGTCAAAATTTCAATATTTTCTTAAAAGTAATTTTTATTTTTCCTAAAGGCTTATGATCACAAGAAACTCAGAAAACAACTTTTCATATTTTTTCTTAGTGTATTTAATTTAATATAATTATTTTTGTACACGAATACAAGGTTTTTTAGAAAATCAACTTTAGTGCTTATACTTAATCAAATAATTTACAAATTTTTACAGTGGGTTAATATGATTTTTACACACAACATGGAAAATATTTTGTCAAATTTTTATTAATATTTAATTTACATAAATTAATCTAATATATACACACTTAATTAAGTACAAAAATGTACAAAATTATTCAAACCATCATGATATTTTTCCTAAGCTTCTTTGACCACTCGAAACCTACTAAAATTTATCCCATAATTTTTCATGTGATATTCTAATTTTTGTAATTAAATTAAGCCAAAATAGCCATCTTAGCTTGAAAATTATGGTCAGAAGCACAGAGATGTCCTCTAACCTTAGAAGAATCGGAGAACATAAACCTTAGAAAAATCGGAGAACATAGCCTCTATCATGAGGAACAAACCCTAAAAATTTCAAGCTATGATGAGCAATGCTTAGTCGTGAATTTAAATATCTGAGAGAGTATTCAATTAATTAAAAGTTAAAGAGTTAACAAATAATTTTTATTTTTCATCCACATTATTATCCTCTATTCATTGAGCAAAAGGGTATTTTTTATTTATTTTTATGATTTTTCTATGCAAATATATGAATTTTCAAAGATCTGACATTTACATAAATTAGAAAAATCAAGGTTTTTCTAATTATCCAGCTCAACCTATGGCAGCTCCGAATGTCCACTTGATGCTCCACTTTTCAACGTTGCCTTCTGGCTCAGATGTCATGCATCCCAACTTATTGTTCCATCCACTCATCCAATGCAATCTCATCCATTCAAACGATATACGTGCGATCGGACGACATCCGTTCATACTAAAACCTTAAAATCTCGAGCTATACTCAACCAAATTACTTTGTGTTTGTTCCTACACCTTCATCTACTCAAGACACACCCATCTATATGGTTTATCAACCATGAAATACAATAAATATGTATGGAGAATCAAATTAGGCCCGATTTAGGGTTAAGGTTGAATACCTTTTTGTGAGAGGGGAGGCCTCAATCAGATGGTTGTAGCAGCTTTGAATGGGCTCAAAAAACCTTTAGATGAGCTCCTAAGCTATGATGAAATGTCTAGGTATGATTTTGATCAAAGCTGGTTTTGGGTGCTGGTCTAGAGCTAGGTTAGAGGCTCTCTGTGATGAGGTTTTTGTGGGGAATCAACTCTTCTCACTCAGAGGATGGTGTGTGTACAGTTAATTAGAGTTTGGTTCACTGTGGTGCTATGGAGATATCTATCCTGGTTTTGGGGCAACTTTCAGTGAGGAAATTGGCTCTGTGGAGTGGCTGTGAGTGGCTGAGAGCAAGGGGATTGAACTTAGGAAGGTTTGAAGAGGCTCTTGTGAGATTTTGGCAGAGTTTCTCCAAGGTTTCAAGCACTCTCCCCTTTGGCCGTGGAGAGCTCAATTTATAGCCATGGCTCTTTGGTGGTGCTCAGAGCTTGACATTGGGTGCTAAAGCTTGCTGAGGTGAAGGGAAGAAAGGCTCTGTTGACCTCAATTTTTGTTGAGGTTTAGTTTTTCCTCTTTAGTAGCCTAGGGTCTAGCCATATGACTTTTCCTGTTGACTATTCCTAGAAAACTAGACATGGAACCCTCACCACTAGAAATTCCAAACTT
>NW_018164444.1:24637582-24638317 GCF_001263595.1 Phalaenopsis equestris | reverse complement strand
CCCAAAATGGGGTTTCCATTGGTCCATGGCTTATTGGTGATGATTGGTACCTCAACTCTACCAAAATACCCATCTTGGCCTTTTACCCCTAAAACGCCCCCTGATTACCAAAATGCCCCTCTTGGGCTCAAAATCCCAAAAAATCCAAAAATTCTTAGAAAATTCTAATAAATCATAAATATTCCCAATTTCATTTTTCTCAACTAATATATGACCCAATTTGGCCAATTTGACCATCTTTAAGCAAAATCCCCAAATTGCCCTTTAAAGACCCAAATTTCCCCAAATCCAACTCAAATGTCCACCAATTTGATCTCAATTGACCCCAATTTCAATTCAAACACAAATTAACATTTTATATGACTAAATTAAACCAAATACAAGCTCAATTGGTCCATGATTTGAGCCCAATTTTGATTTGGGTCAAAACCCCAATTTTGACCATATGACTTGATCTCACCAAATTGATCCCATGGCCTAGTCAGTTGGCCCCAATTGATGTTGAAAATCTTGATAACATTCATATATATCAAAATTAACCATCAATTGTCCTTGGTGAAGTTTCAAATCCATTTGATTTTGGCCTAAATCTAAAATTCTGAAATTTAGCCCCAAGTTGGCTAAGTCCCCAAATTTCACCCAATTGATTGTCTTAACCTCCAAATTGGCATCCAATTCATATTCAAAACTCTTCATGAGGTCCCTATTGACCATTTATAATAATCAATTTGGACT
>NW_018164444.1:24637252-24637481 GCF_001263595.1 Phalaenopsis equestris | reverse complement strand
CTCAAAACCACTTCCATCCTTCACCAAAGTTGTTCCTTATGATAATCTACACCAAATTCAAAAATCAGTTGGGCCAATTAACATGGCTAGCCTAACTCAAACCCAAGTTTTGGTCATTTTCACCCACTTGGACCCGTGCACTAAATGTGACCTAACCACCCTAAGGCCACCAAATTAACTCCACCACAGCCATTAGTTGGACTTAGTGACCAGTCTAAACACCATGAAA
>NW_018164444.1:24634346-24636901 GCF_001263595.1 Phalaenopsis equestris | reverse complement strand
CATTTTATTTAAACTCCCCCTCCATGGAAAAAGGGGGAGAGCTTGAAATTCCTTGAGGAGTCTCTGTAAAACTTCTTCAAGAGCTTCCTGGAGACCTCTTGAGCTTAACCAAATCTTCCTTAGCCACTCAAAGCCATTGCTTCAGTTCAATTTTGGAGCTCAATTTCAAGGCCGAAACAGGACATCCTCCAAACCTCCACCAAATTCAAATTACTTGCACCCACACCATCCCAACATCAAGAGAAGAAGATCCCCCATAAAAGCCCCATCAGCCGACCACCCTAAGGTGGACTTCGACCAAACCCCCAAATCGGCCTTGATCGAATTTGAGTCTAGGCACTTCTCCACAACTAGAGGCTCCATCCCTAGGCTTCTGGCACCCACGTAAAGCTTCTACAAGCGTCCAATCGAGGCTACCCCTCTTGGACCAAGGTATTCAAAGTTAAGCCTAAACCGAGACTATTTTAATTATTCATGAGTATACAGTCAATTTAAGGGATCCTCCACCATATGGATGTGTGCTACTACTAGTCAATACAAGCATTTTAAAAAAAATTCACTCAATTTCGTTGAGAATCGAGTGAGATATTAGTGTTTTAAAATGGACGATTTTTGGGTCCAGTTCATTTGGGACGATGACCCGTGACCGTCAGATCGAGCGTGTATTGATCCGATGGCCCTAATCGCGTCGGACAGACCGCGGTCCGAGATGGGCTGGAATGAGCTGGCTGGCGGGACTAATGGCGGTACTAATCACGCAGCGCCACTTGGCAAGTTCGACCCGTACGAAGTTGACATGGATAAGTAGGAAAATAGGAGCATTTTCTTATTTATTTAATCCCTAAAATTTCAAAAATACATAACTTTGTGTAGAAAAATTACAAAAATAAAATAAAAATACCCTCTTGCTCAGTGAACAGAGGAGAACAATGTGACAGAGGAAAATAATGTGGAATAATTTTCAAGCTCATTTGATACGTAAAATATTTTTAATTAATTAAATACTATCTGGAATCATTTGATTCTCCATGCATATTGACATATCACCTTGGCTTGAAATTTTTACATATTGTAGCCTCTGTAAGGTTTAAAACATCCTTAAATTTTCCAAATACTAAATCACTAAGATAATTAATTTTGAAAAATATATAAATTTAAATGACTTGATTTTTAGTCTCCACTGTGATTTATAATCCATAGAACTCATCATCAAAGTTTTTAAATACTTTGAGTTCATTTAATAACTTAAATTGATTTTTAAAGATAAATACCACTCTTAACACTTAAATGATTTTTTAAAAATCAAAATATAACTAAAAAAAATATGAAACTTAGTTTTTTGAGTTCTCTGTGATTAGGAGTGCTTTCTAAAAATAAAATAATATTTAAAATAAAAACTTAATTTTTGGTCTATTTTAAATATTTAAATAATTAAAAAACTCATAAAAATCATAAAGATAATAAAACTCATGGAAATGTTCTAAATTGTTTCTTAATCACCTAGGAACAATGAGAATATTTTTTCTAGTTTTCTAATTAAAGATATTGAATTATAAAGCGTAAAATAATTTTTAAAAGGCTAAAAAAAATGAGTTTTCACTAAAATAATTCCAATAAATCAGGGAAAAATTAGAAAAATATAAAATTTTCTCCTCTGAGTTCTTTGACCTTGGGAAGATTTTTCAATAATACAAAACTTAATTTTCAACACTTAAAATATTTTATTTTTATTAAATAAACCAAAACTTAAAATAATTCTAATAAATCACAGAGAATTCAAAAAGTTGTGAAATTTGATCAAAAGACTCCTTTGGATCCTCTCGTTTAGGTATACCTCCAGTAAAAATTTCAAGGGGCTATAATATACCTTGGTCAAGTTAGGAATTTTCTTTTAAAAATCTTATTTTTGCATAAAAATAATTATATAAATTAAATTAAAATTTGAAAAATCACATTTTCTCCTCTGATGTCTCAATTGAAATTTCTAAATCATTAAAAATTTGGAAGTTTATCAAAATTAAATGATCCTCGACTTAAGGGTATGACTTTTGAAGTCAATAATTAATCAATTTGATACCCCTATCTTGATTTTCAAATAAAATTCAAATCATGAATCATGACTACTTAAAACTTAACCCTCTAATTAAGACTCACCTAGGTCTTAAGGGCTTAGTTGTGACTTAAGCTAAATCAAAATTGACTAAATGAGGATTAGAGAAATAAACATAACTAAATCAAACATCCTTGAAACACCACTAAGCCCAATTAGGATTAAAAACTTGGCTATGTGTTCAAATTACACTCACTTGCCACTTCAAGGGTCTTCACCCACATAATTCTTAAATTGAATGATAAATGATAATTACCCTATTCTTAGGGATAATTGGGGATACCCTATTCTTAGGGATAATTGGGACATCAATGTTCACTGAGCATTAAGGATATTTACAGGATCTGCAGTCCTTTTCACATAATAAGTTTAAATGGACTCGAGGCTTTTCACCAGTCGGTGAGAGGGAGGCATGGACCTGCTTCCCCCTCCTAACTTGTTGGAT
>NW_018164444.1:24627811-24633767 GCF_001263595.1 Phalaenopsis equestris | reverse complement strand
TATGTGGAATTTCAAGTTGAGTAAAAAGAAGAGTTTTGAATTTCTAATGGTGGGGGTACCTTTTCTAATTTTCTAAGACTAGTCAATAGGAAAGTCCTATGGCTAGACCTAGGCTACTAAAGAAGTTTTCTAGACCTCAACCAAAAGTGAGGTCAACAGGACTAAGTGAATCCAATAGAAAAAAGTGATGCCGGAACGAGGGAACCGTAGGATCCTAACCGGTGACGCTCTAATCAACTTTAATATTCCCTCATAAAATATAAAGAACTTCAACCATAAGGCCACCTGATTTAATATTATAACTTGACACACTAGATAACTCAAACTCGTCGCAGCAGGAGCTCGGAGCTAGCTAGTGGGCAGCACGACCATCTTCAACAACAAAACCTATCTTCACCAGCTAAACCAATCTTCCTTCCTTAGACTCAAACAACAAAGCCATAGGACTTCGAGGTTGTTTGCTTATGCAACGTAAATCCTCACCTTATCCTTAGGCCTTTGCATAGCCTATAAGCCGTCCACACTAAAACCTTAAGATCTCGAGCTAGACTAAACAAAATCACTTTGGGTTTGTTCCTACAAATCCACTCAAGAATAACACATCCATATGGTTTATACGGTATGAAATACAACAAATAAATATGAAGAATCAATACCTTTGTCTGATTGGGGAGACCTCAATCAGATGATTGTAGCAGCTTTGAATGAGTCCAATGAACCTCTAGATGAAGTACTGGGTTGTGATGAAATGTCTAGGTATGATTTTGACCAAGTCCTATTTTAGGTGTTGGTCTAGAGCTAAGTTAGAGGCTCTCTGTGATGGGGATTTTTTAAGAAATCAACTCCTCTCACTCAGAATATGGTGTCTACACAATTAATTGGAGTTTAGATTGTTGTGGAGCTGTAGAAAAGTCTTTCATTATTTTAGGGCAAATTTTAGTGAAGAAATTGGCTCTATGGAGTGGTTCTGATTGGCTAAGAGCAAGGGGATTGAACTTAGGCCCTGATGAGATTTTGGCAGTGTTTCCCTAAGGTTTCAAGCACACTTTTTTTTCCATGGAGAGCTCCATTTATAGCCATGGTTGTCTGGTGGAGCTCAAGGCTAGGAATTGGATGCTAAACCATCCCAAAAAATAACGCCGATAGGCTCTAATGGCCAATGGGACTTAGCCAACTCAAGGAAGTTTAATTTTGGGTTTTGCCCACTTGTGGCTCCCTTAGGCTGGCTATCTCCAACGACTGAGATGGTGGCTGGCCAGAGTCAGGTCACTTCTGAGCTCAGGGAGGCCAGGGGGTGCTTAATGATGGTTAAACACTAATGGTAAGACATGATGGCAAAGATATTTTGAGTTTAGGCCAAAAATGGGGTGAAATCTCCTAAATTAAGTGACCATTAGTCCATAGCTCATGCAGGGTGTCCTAGGTGAGTCTAGCCTGGTCACTAGGGTTCAGAAGGTGGTTGTAGAGACTTTGGTTTCATCAATTCGGCATGGCTTAGTCATTTTTGGTGCAAGGGTTCAATTTGGGTCAAATTGGCTTGAAGTTGGGATTGGCTTGGGCTAGCCTTGACATTGGACTCCATTTATTGATCAAGATGGTGTAGATGATTGTCACAAAGAGTTTAGAAAAGCTTTGGAGTGATTTTTAATTTATTTGGAGGTTCAATGTCATTTGTTCAATGTTGGGCATTTTGGGTTTAAGTTTGGCCAGAGTTTGGCTAGGGCTCAATTGATGATACAAAATTGGGGCAATTGGTTAGATTTAGGGGTTCAATTGAGTGAGATTTTAGTTTTGGGTCAAATTGGGGCATTTTGATTTGGTTTGAAATTGGATTCAAATCTGGGTAAATTGGACTTGGATTTGGTTCTAATTAAGCTTGTACATGATGAATTTAAGTTTATAATTGAAATTGGGGAGAATTTGGATCAAATTGGTGGACATTGGGGGTGAATTGGGGTAATTGTGTCTTAAAGACAATTTTGGGCTTTTGGTTAAAATAGGTCAAATTAGTTAAATTGAGCTCAATGGAGTGTTTCAAATTGATTTTGAGGACATTTGAAGTGATTTGGAAGGCTTTCGGACAATTTGAATCACCAAGGGTATTTTGATAATTTTGGCAAAATGAGAGCTACTTTGGTAATTTTGGAAATTTTGGGTTGTTTTGGGCAACTTGTGTAGTTTTAAAGGGTTTGAAATGATTTTTGAAAAAAATTGGCTGCTTTTGGTAATTTTGGGAATTTTGAGGTTTTAAGGGAAATTTGGTAAATTGGGTAGATTTGGGGGCAAAAAACTAAATTGGGTATTTTGGTAAAATTAGGATGACAATCACTCAACTTGAGCCATGGACCAATAGAATTCCATACTTTGGGTCCTTCATGTACTGATCTTAGCTAAACACTAGCCTAGGGCTAGTGAGTTTAGGGAATCATTTACATGAGCTTCCAAAGGTTCAAGGGATCAAAATCAGGTAGGTTTGGGTTCAAGGTTGTGTGTGGAAGTGTAATGTGCAAATGTGTGTGTGAGGCTGACCAAGACCACACCACCAAAGGGTTGACCCTAAGGCCAAGCAGTCTCATGGGAACTCTCCTAGAGATCCCCCATATTGATCCCACCTACTAAACGCTAGAGGTTATGACCAATATGTGAAACTTCAAGTTGAGTAAAGAAGAGTTTAGAATTTCAAATGGTGAGGTTCCTTTCTAGTCCTTTGGAAATAGTAAACATGAAAGTCTTATGGCCAGACTCTAGGCTACTAAAGAGGAAAAAACTAGACCTCAACAAATAATGAGGTCAATAAATGTACCCCTAATAGGTGGGGTGTGTCGGGCAAGCACACTACACGTATTGATGTTGACCGGCGAGATAAAAAAACCAACATAGACTTTTAAGTTAACAAACTTAGAATAAGGTGTAGAATTGAGTGACAGTTGTTTCTGTTGAGAATCAATAAGTGAATCTTCGAGTGAAACCGAGGATTTAGAACTCTCACTAGGGATTAAAAGGTAGATTTCAAGCTATTAAGTTTCAGGTGCTTCAGAGGATGGGAATCGGTATTTAGGTGCTGACCCTGAAATGGGAATTGAAATTCAGGTATCAATCGTGGAATGAGAATCGGATGCCATACTCCATTTTAGGTAGCCTTAAGGCTATCTCAAGGAAATTGAGTAGAGAATCAGATGTCATAATCCATTTAAAGTGGTCTTAAATCTATCTGGAGCAAATTGTGTCACATTAGGAAGAAAAGCTCAAGGACTCACATCCAACCTAAGAGGTAGGAGTAAGGCCAGATTAAGATAGAAAGCACGACAACTCACATCCAACTCAAGAGCTGAACAAAAACATATCACTAAGTTGAGCAGGAAAGCTTGATGAATCACGTCCAAGTAGCGGAAAGATCAAATTGAGAAGGAAAGTACGATGACTCACATCCAACTCAAGAGCTGATCGGAAACATATCACTACGTTGGGAAGGAAAGTTTGATGACACTCATACAACCTAAGAGGTAGCAGAAATACCAGATTAAGAAGGAAAGCATGATGACTCACATCCAACTCAAGGCTGATAGGAAACATATCACTACATTGGGAAGGAATGCTTGAAGACTCACATCTAACCCAAGAGGTAACAAAAAGATTAGATTGAGAAGGAAAGCATGATGATTCACATCTAACTCAAGAGTTGATCAGAAAAATATCACTACATTGGGAAGGAAAGTTCAATGACTCACATCCAACCCAAGAGGTAGCATAAAGATCAGATTGAGAAGGAAAGTCAGATGACTCACATCCAACTCAAGAGCTGATCGGAAAGATAACACTACATTTGGATAAAAAACTCTATGACTCATATCCAATCCAAGAGGTAGCAGAAAGATCAGATTGAGAAGGAAAGCCTGATGACTCACATCCAACTGAAGAGCTGATTGGAAACATATCACTACATTGTGAAGGAAAACTCGATGACTCACAACCAACCCAAGAGGTAGAAGAAAGATCAGATTGAGAAGGAATGCCTAATGACTCACATCCAACTCAATAAATGATGGGAATTATATCACTACATTGGGAAGGAAATCTAGATGTCTCACATCCAACCCAAGAGGTAGTAGAAAGACCAGATTTAGAAGGAAAGCCTGGTGACTCGCATCCAACTCAAGAGCTAACCAAAAATACATCACTATGATGGGAAGGAAAGCTCGATGACTCACATCCAACCCAAGTGATAGAAAAAAGATCAGATTGAGAAGGAAAGCCCAATGACTCACATCCAACTCAAGAGCTGATCGAAAATATATCACTTCATTGGGAAGGAAAGCTTGATGACTCACATCCAACCCAAGAGGTAGCGAAAGATCAGATTGAGAAGGAAAGCATGATGACTCACATCCAACTCAAGAGTAGATCAAAAGTATATCACTTCATTGGGAAGGAAAGCTTGATGACTCACATCCAACCCAAGAAGTAGTGAAAGATCATATTGAGAAGGAAAACACGATGACTCACATCCAACTCAAGAGCTGATCAGAAACATGTCACTATGTTGGGAAGGAAAGCTCGATGACTTACATCCAACTCAAGAGATAACAAAAAGAACAGATTAATAAGTAAAACACGATGACTCACATCCAACTCAAGAGCTAATCAGAAACATATCACTAAGTTGGGAAGGAAAGCTTGATGACTCACGTCCAACCCAAGAGGTATTTGAATGATTAGATTGAGAATAAAAGCCAGATGACTCACATCGAACTCAAGAGCTGATTGAAAATATATCACTACATTGGGAAGGAAAGCTTGATGACTCAAATCGAACCTAAGAGGTAGCAAAAAGATCAAATTGAGAAGGAAAGCCCAACGACTCACAACCAACTCAAAAGCTGGTTGAAAAAATATCACATCGTTGGGAAGGAAAGCTCGATGACTCACATCCAACCTAAGAGGTAGCGAGAGGGAATCAAAATCTTGGTACTGATCGTAAAAATAACATTAAAATAGTGTAGAGAATTTGTGGTGTTAAGCTCATAGATATGTCACATATGAAGGTTAACATTGGTGAGGAAAGTTTTTAAGATTTTGTGCAGAGTGTTAAACTTTGCAGGGATGTGAAGAAATTGATGCAGACAAGGATAGTCATGCTACGAAAGTAGAGAGTAAGAAACCTTGAACTCAAGAGAAACAAACTTAACAAATTTATCATTTTCTTTTCTTGTTGTCTTTCTCACACTTAATTATCAAAGTATATTTTGAGAATTTAATTTTTGATGATTGAGTTTCAAAAGTATTTTAATTTTTAATATTAAGCTTTTGTTGTATTGTTCTTCGTTCATTATAATTCAAAATCAATGTTTGGTTTTGCGGCTCCTTATCAATGGCACAAAATGGAAATTTGACAAACATGTTGAAATCTAAAAGACATTTCATTAATATGCTTTAAACAGGTGCTACAGACTGAATACATGTTGAAGCATCAAAAGAGACAACATGCTGGATATATCTGAAACATCATATGCTGAGTACATATCATATATTGAACGCATCTAATGCATTTTACATCATATCCGCTACATCATGACATGGTACAAAAGTGTCCACTGGATGTCTGTCTGTCCTCTGTGGGGTGAGCTCCTGATCAAGCTGATCTACTAAGTCACACTCTAGGGCAAGAATTCCTTTTACATGTATATAGAGGTGCAACCATCTCATAGCTCGTATGGTCACAGCTGCTTCAACTCTGAATCTGGATGGAACCCATACGGTACTTCACTTTTATCCATTATATTCACATCATATCCGCTACATCATGACATGGTACTGTCGGCACTATTTTTGGTGTGGAGTTTGTCCGTAAGAAGCTGTCGGTCATCGGAATTGAAATCCCGTTGCCCGCTTCGGAAGGACGTTAAAAAAAAAAAATTTAGTTTTTAAAAAGATGAAGTCAAACTGACCCCATAATTTT
>NW_018164444.1:24625373-24626918 GCF_001263595.1 Phalaenopsis equestris | reverse complement strand
AACAAAGGAAAATATGTTGAGATTTTCATACCTATTTTATATTGTTTTTTATGATAAGGCACTTTAAAGAAAGGTATTTTTGATATTTTGTTGCAGGAATGGTGAATTAGGGTCATTGGAGCAAAAAGATGCAAAAAGAGGCAAATTTGGAGCGAAAAGGACCAAAATGTGAAAATTAGAACTTGGGCGGCGACGGTGAGACCAACGACGCCGACGACGAGAAATTCCCGAGACTCCATATTTAATGATTTAGAAATCCCGTCGACGGCGCCCTCGAGGCCACCGACGGCGAGATTGGCAGTTCTGTCCAATAATGCATTGGATGAGGATGAATTTTGGACGGATGCTTAGGCAACTCTTGGGAAAGCTCATCCACATATTTAAAGAGAAGACTTTAGCCAAAAATAGAGGAGTTCTGGAGGTTAGAGAGGTTCCATTAGTGTGTAGATCCCGTCGACGGCGCCCTCGAGGCCACCGACGGCGAGATTGACGGTTAATTCAAATGGTGCATTGAATGTGGACGATTTTTTGAGGGATGCTTAAGCAACTCTTGAGAAAACTTCTACAACTTCAAAAGAATATTTTGGCCGAAAATGGAGAGGATCCGGGGTGGTTAGGGAGGCTCTTGAGATTGGGATGAAAGGGAAATAAATAAGGAAATAAAATTATCAAGTGTAGAATTCAGGGAGGTTAAAGCCCTTGGAAGTTGGGTGCAAATAAATAGGGAAATAAAATTATCAAGTGTAGAATTGGAGATTTTAAAGTGACAGACTAAAAACCTCAATTCAATTATATTATTTGGGTGCTGAAGTGTAGATGTTAGCCCTCAGGCCAGGGGAACGTGGGAGCTTCAAAGTGAGAGCCGGTATCCTCCCAGCCTAGATGTAGATTCAGTAACCAAGCATAGGATTAATTAATGTTCTTTATGCCTGGACCAAAGGGTAAAGAATAGGTATGCTCCTAATTGGCACAATCCAATTTGAACTGATTCACTTTATCCATTCACTTTAATTTTTTGACAAGGAGAAGGATGCTTTCTTATATATTGAATTTCACATTAGAAAATTTATTAGTAGAATTAGTTATTTAAGAGTTATTATAATTACATATTTATTTCAATTGTCTATTAGTGACAAATAATCAATTTGAATTATATTATTATGATTAAGTGTTGATTTTCTAAAATCTTAGTTCGTAGCCTCTAATATCTAGGACTCCATTAGAGCCCTATATTACTTAAGCGATACGTATACTTGCGTTGATAAGTGTGACTTTACCATTATTGAATATTTTATATATACATCTTTATTGAATCTATAACCGTTATTAAGTTTTTGGTGCCGTTGCCAAGGAATTAAATCTTCTAGCAGCAATACTAAATTCTTACATTTTTAAGCATATATAAAGTCACTATCAAGTTTTTGGCGCCGTTGCCTGGTAGTAAACAAGAATCATAATTAGAGTAACAGACAAATTAGGACTATTAGAAAATTTTTACTGGAATTTCAACTTATTTTCATATTTAGTTAACTATTTTTTTGTGTA
>NW_018164444.1:24585532-24625359 GCF_001263595.1 Phalaenopsis equestris | reverse complement strand
TGTGGGATCGATATCTAGGACTCCATTAGAGCCCTATATTACTTGAGTGATACGTATAATTGCGTTGATAAGTGTGACTTTACCATTATTGAATATTTTATATATACATCTTTATTGAATCTATAACCGTTATTAAGTTTTGGTGTCGTTGCTGAGGAATTAAATCTTTTGGCAGCAGTATTAAATACTTATATTTTTAAGCATATATAAAGTCGCTGTCAGTAGTGCACATATCCCAAGGGATAGATATAATACTTACTAGTGAAGGCTCAATTAAATAAACTAAAGATTGTATGACAAGAAGTCTGTGAAACCATTTTATGTTGACCGACAAATTCTCCTATTTAATATGAAGAATTAATTAAAGTTTATATTAAGCTGGGTTTGGAAAAACTTTTTATAAGGGCAAACCCCTATAGTTAATTACATCCTAGATAACTGAAGTCACCTAAGAAAAATCTAGATAAAAATTAGGGGATATTATCTTCAAAGAGGTCAAAGTATAGGACTTTTCAACGAGATCAGACAGAGATGTGTGAAAAGGGATTGGTTCAAATTTGGAATATTTGTTGTAGAATCGAAAGGAGGAAGAACTAGGGGATGCCATGGATCCGGAGGAGAACCTCGGTGACTTCCTGGTCTGGCTTCAGTTTTGAAGAAAAATTATTCAAGTGTTTCATCCTGCAAATTTTATTAATTAGAACTCATATTTTTGTGAAGCAATCACACAAATCACCTAGAAGATATGAGGATTTAAGTCGTGACAGACGACAACCTCGGAATCCTAAAGCAGGTTAGGGCTTAAATTGTATAGCTTTGCTATACAAAGGCCTAAAGATAATTTGAGGATTTATGTTTACATAAGCAAACAACCTCAAATTTCTCTGGATTTGTTATTTAATTCTAAAGAATGGTTTAACTTGTGAAGACATGTTTTGTTGTGGAAGATGTTCGTGTTGCCCATGATGTTAGCTCCAAGCTTCTCGTCATAGCAAGTTTTAGTTTTCTAATACGTCAAGTTATGATGTCAAATCAGATGTCCAAATGGTTATAGTTCTTTTAAATATTATGGAGGATATTAAAGTTGATTAAAGTGACACAGGTTAAGATCTTATGGTTCTCTCATTCCGGCACCACTATTTTCTATCAGATTCACTTAGTCCAAATGAATTTACTAAACTCAATTTAATGAGTTCCATACCTTCATTTACACCGTGGGAAATCTCGTTAGCAACCATATGTTACCTCCTCCGAGGGATTTTCGATCATCCGATAGAGACATTTTAATTTAGTTGCAATTGTTGTTTTGTGATGTTTGCGATTAAATTTTTGAGTTTTCTTATATTTTGAATAATGTGGGGGTGAATTTTATCTTGATTGATTTTAGTTTTGGTTTTGGTTTCTGTTTTGTGACTATCCTAAAGGTTTTAGTTTCCATGCAGGGTGACATCGTTGTTTAGCATGCAAGTTTATAAGCATAAAAGTATTGTGTAGAAAGTACAAGAAAAGAAAGTACTGTAAACTGTAAAAGCGTATTTGGCGAGTCTTCTCGTTCCTGCTCCTGAAACTTTAGTACTTGCAAGGCATATATATGTGTAATTTTGCAGGAATTAAAATATGCTTGTAGAAAAAGGTAGGAAGTACGAACTTAAAGTGTGCCTACCAAATCCTATGTCATATCTTGGTGTATTCAAATTTTAAGGATAATTCCATTAAGCAATTTATAATAAGCTCACATGTCCGTCAAGATTTCCAAAGGATTACGAAGAAGTCTCAGGTAATACCCTAGATAAGTTTTGAGTAATATCTTAGACATTTCATGGTTCTTGGAATTATCTTGAGTTCATTTTGGTTTTATCATATTTGCTATATAGTTCATCCAATTAATACCCTTATGCTTAATGAAATTTATGTTTTGATTATCCCTTAAGTGGAGTAATTATCACGTGGAGTAATTATCACTTGATAGTGGAGTAATTATCACTTGATATCTCACTTATGAATTATATGGGTAAAGACCCTTGGGTCGACTTGACTTAATTAAAGAATTTAGTTACTTTGATTATTTATAGCATGGGCTTGTGGTGTTTTGAAGATATCAAATTAATTATGACTTGTTCTCTAAACCTCATTAGATAATATTTAGATTAAGCCTAATTCACTACTAAGCTCTTAAGATGTAATGGGTAGATTTGTAATTTTAGGAAAAAAAGTTTTGAATATTTGTGCTCTCAATCATGAATTACGAATTATATTAAAACCATCAACTAGGGTTCAAAAATCAGTGGATTATGATCTTCCAAATCAAACACCTCACCTTAATATCCCCTTATTTAAATATTCTTCCAAATTTCATTAATTTGAAAAATTATAAATTTATCCTTTATGAAATTCAAAGTGAGGTTGGTTTCAACCACTTATCCATTTCTATGTTTCAATCATCAAGACATGTTATTTTAAGATCATTTATTACCTATTTACCCTCTTGATTAGACCTAAATATTAATTGAGCTCTAAATTCCAAATTACACTTTTACCCCTAACGCCTTAACACCCAATAATTCATTAAATTAGACTCAAATGACTTGGAAATTTTATATTACCTCACTCATGTGTTAGTTAAAACATCAGAGGAGAAAATGTGGTTTTTCTGAATTAATTTTTTTTATAACTATTTTTAATGCAAAAATAGGGATTTTCAATGAAAATTTAATAACTCAACGAAAGCAAAACATCTATTAACTCAATAAAAATAAGACTTCCATCCTTAAGAAAATTATTGGAAGTTCACCTAGGTCAGAGGGCCACTTGAATCAATTTTCATGATTTTTAGATATTTAATTTAATTATTAAAACTATTTGTTGGTTTTAAGTATTAATTAAATATAAAATAATATTTAAATAGAAAATTGATTTTTATATTTTTATTAAATCTCTCTGAGTCTAGGGAACCCAAAGAAATAAGTTTCATTTTTTTATTTATATTTTAATTATTGGAATTATTTTAGTGAAAAATTAGAGAAAATTCAGTTTTTAAGCTTTTTAAATTAATATCTTGACTTAAAAAATTCAAAAAATTATTTTTGTTGGTTCCAAGTGATCAGAAAGCCAAATGTGAATTTTAGTGTATTTTTAAAATCTTGCAATTTTTATGATTTTTTAACTACTTTTAATTATTTAAATGCCCAAAAATGATGTATTTATTTTAATTTTATTTTTATTTTTCTTAAGTTTCTCTGATCATAAGGAGCTCCCAAAATCAATTTGGTGAATTTTTGAATTGTATTTTAATTATTATAATTATTTTAATACAAAAAATGTCATTTTATCTTAAAAATTCATTTTGGTGATCAAATTAACTCCAATTGACTTGAAATTTTGCTATGGGAAGCTCCCCTAACATTAAATTACAATTTCGAATAACTTTTATACCATTTACATTTTAAATTAGTCCAAATTAATTTTCTTTTCATTTTTAGAGTTAGTGACAATTAGGGTTATTTTTAATTAGTTAAATCAAGTTTACATTTTTTCTAGGATCCTCTGACCACAGTGAACCTACCAAAATAAATTTAATATTTTTCTGATGAGTATTTTAATTATTATAATTTTTATACCAAAACAGGGACCATTAACTTGAAATTTAGATATCTTTAGTTAAAGATGCCCCCTGACCTTGAAAAAATTAGGGGAGATGCCTAACAATAGAGACATTAAAAGCACCATGGTCCCATGCCATGGTAAAATGTCTATGCAAATGGAGAATCAAAATAAGGAAAACACCATTTAATTAATTAAAAATTATACATGCATCAAATGGACATGAAAATATTTTTACATTGTTCTCCTCTGTTCACTGAGCAAGAGGTTATTTTTATTTTATTTTTGTGATTCTTCTACACAAAGATATGAATTTTTGAAGCAAAGATATGAATTTTTGAAGTTTTTAGAATTAAATAAATAAGAAAATATCCCTAATTTCCTACTTATCCCACTCAGCCTCGTACGCGTCAAACTTTACACATGGTGCGCTCCCGTTTGACGCTGCCGTCCACATAGCCGCCACGAGTCCCCATGGTTCCGTCCCCTCTCCTCATCCACCACGATCAGAGCCGTCCAAGCAATACACACTCGATCAGACGGTGCACGGTCCTTGTCCCCAACAGAGCCAACCCGCGAACCGTCCTTTTTCAAACATTAATATCTCACTCAATTCTTGACCAAATCATGTGTAGTTTGTTCCTATAGAATCTTCATGACTAGAAGAACATATCCATACGGTTAATCAACCCTTAAATCAACTCTATGCACATGGAGAATCAAATGAAGCTCGGTTTAAGGTTAAGTTTCAATACCTTGGTCCAAGAGGGGAAGCCTCAATTAGATCCTTGTAGAAGCTGCGTGAGGGTCTCAAGAGCCTAGGGATGGAGCCTAGAGCTATGGTAAATTTCCTAGATATAAATTCGACCAAAACCAATCTAGGGGTTAATCAAAGTTCACCTTAGGGTGCTCTGGTGATGGGGCTTCTATGGGGAAGCTTCCTCTCTCACTGTGGGGATGGTGTAGGTACAATTAATTTAAATTTGGTGGCAGTTTGTGAAATTGGACCTTTTTGTTTCGAATGAATATGGGGCTAATTTGGGGACATTTGTGCCTGTAAGGGCAAATTGGGGGTTTTGGTCAAATTGGATTAATTTCATCAAATTGGGTCAAATTGATGACAAAAAATTGAAATTCAGAATATTTGATATGATTTTGTAATTTTTGAAATTTTTAGGTCATGAAGGGCATTTTGGTAATTTTAGCAATTTTTTAGGATATTTTGGAAATTTGGTACTTTTGGTAAATTTTGGTCAATTTAGGTAGTGTTGAGGGGTTTGAGATGATTTTTAGAAAGATTTGGGTATTTTGGGTAATTTTGGAAAAAATTAAGGTTGGGGTATTTTGGTAATTTGGTGATTTTGGAACAGAATGGGCCAATAAGCCATGAAGTCATACTAAACCAATAGGAGCCATTTGAGGACTCATTTTGGATGCTCAATGTGTTGGTTCTAACCCTCTTAGCCAAAGACTAGAGTTACAGGGTCATCCACATGAGCTTTCCAAAAGGAGTAGGAGACCAACCTATAGGATTTTAGGGTTTAGGGTATGTGAGAGAGTGTAGTGTGTGCAAGCCTTTCAACCATCACCAGAACATTCAGGGTTAGTCCTAAGGTCTGGCCATCCTATGGAAGACTCCCCTTGAGCTCCCCCATACTGACCCCACCTACTAAGTGCTAGAAGTTAGGACCAAAATGTGAAACTTCAAGTTGAGTAAAGAAGAATTTGGAATTTCTAATGGTGAGGGTTCCTTTTCTAGTCCTCTAGGAATAGTCAACGGGAAAAATCCTATGGCTAGACCCTAGGCTAGAAAAGAGGAAAAACTAGACCTCAACCAAAAATGAGGTCAACGAGGATAAGGGCAAACTTCACTATAGTTTCAAAAGGTCGTTCATGTTAATGTCCCTGGCAAGACTGTGGTGGGGTAGTCATCCCACATTTCATTTAAACATCAAGTCTTCAAAAATTTCTTCAAATATCATCTTTGAAAAATGATTCAAGAATGTGGTCAACCTTCATCGTAAAGAACACTATGTGAACACCCCCTCATCATACTAGAGTTTCTCCTTTCTAAAATAGAAAGTTGATCTCTTCAATGTTTGAGTCATGGGCTGCTTTACAAGCTCATGTAAAAAATACCCTCGTTCAGAGACAACAAATTGAAATGTAGCGACTGGAAAATTACCAAACATCATTGTTGTGTATAGCTACAACCATATTTCAAAGAAAAAAGTACACAGTTTCAACTTATGTCTAAGTCTTAGGAAACGTAGAATATTTTATGACATGTCATTTTATGCTTAATTGGTCCAAGGGAACTTGATTTGATCTCTTTCATTATTGGGCATGGTCATCATGTGAAAGTTTTGATTAATAGACTTAGAAAGGTAAAAAATCCTTGGTGGATTCTCATTGACTAAATCTATTACAGGCTACAGTCACAAGTGAATGTGATTCAACTAATAGCCAAGAAAATGTCAAATATTCATACTGGCAGACAAGGTCTCCACCCCTTAGAAGGCACACCCCAGAAGAAAACCTTGACCAAAAGTCACTAGTGGATAGAGTCCTAACTAGAAATACTTCATGAGAGCAAGTGATTGACATGGTCTTCACTCAAATATATCAGAAGGCTACAAGCTTTAGAAGGTACAAGTACATCAAAAGTCTCAAAAAGCATAAATCTTAAAAGACACAAATCTCAGAAGGCATGAGCCTCAAATGTTACATAATTTTCTTTATACAGAGTGCATATAAAATTTGATTGTGCACTTCTACATATTTGAGAAGCCAGAGAGCCTTAAAAGGTATAAGCCTCAAAATATTTTGATGTCATAATGTGCATCAAAAGTGGGGAAACAATAAACTAGAAATTAGACATTAACAACCCAGACGTTGAGCAACTAAATCATTAGTAACACAAGCAAAGGGGCAACCACATTTCAGAAGAAAATGCATAAGTAACCTTAGAAGAAAAGTAAAATTTTTAGTACATCAAGTCAAAGAAAGACGTATAGACAAATACCCTATCTTCGTATGGTATTAATGCTAAAATAAGTCAATAAAATTAAAGATATCAAATTAATACAAAAATCTTTTCTTCATCAGAAATATGCTCCTACAAGTCATTTTTAACTTCAATCCCTTTTTTGAGCAAGAAGGGAATCTTGAGAAATCTAGCTTAGAGGCATGACTTTGGTGTTGGCTCTAATTTCGTAGAACATCATTTAGGCTCCTTTCTAGAAACTTGGATTAAATTTTTATGTACAATGAGCCCACAATTATTTATTCTCCTCTTTAATAGTCAACACCCTTACTTAGAAAGTCTACAAAGTTCCTGTGCTCTAAGTGAGGCTAGCACGTGGCTCCCTCAATTCTTCTCGAGTATCCATCAATTCTCAGTGTTGCTGAGAAAAAAATTCCTTATAAAGGATATGTCACTGTCGCACTTTACTGACTAACATCCTAATAACATTATGTTTATCATACAAGAATTATTCAAATCATTGTGTTTTTCAAGGATGTGGTTAATCTTTGCAATTTTTTCAAGCCCTTGAAAAAGGTTTAGCTCATCTTCAAAGGGTATCGACATCGCCTACTCTTACTCCCGGTACTTCTAATGATTCTAAGAGGAATATGATTCCATGGATAATAACTTCTTGTAATGTAAAACATCTTCTGCAGAAATCACACCAAAAGTGTAAAAAATATCTTTTGGCGTACATGACAATAGTCAAACAGGCTGTGGGAATCTGGTTAGAAGGACAAGGGAGCTCTGTTGATCGCAAAACAATAGGTAGGGAGACTCCAATTAGCAAGCTGAGAGAGCTGCATGGATCAAAAAAACAGGCTGAGACACTTAACTTAGTAGGTCGTGGGAGCTCTGTTGATCACACAAACATGCCAGGAGACTCCGAGGTGGGCAACAACAATGCAAAAATGAGCCTTATGGATTGCACAAATTGATTGGGAGACACTTGTTATTAGACCAAGAGAGCTTTATTGATCGCACGAACAAGCTACAAGACTTTAAATTTTTCTCCTTTTTGACGTATTTATAGGCCTACAAGGATAACAAAAAATGTCCAAAATTGGCAAAATTTTGAGGTTTCTCATCATAATTGGATGCTCATGTGACTCAATCTGCATGAAAGTACATTTTTTGTGTGCTCTGACAAAGAAGAATCATTTGAATCCATGCGGCTCCATACATAATAGGTCATATCCTCCACTTTGAACAACATGCGCAATTCAATATGTGTCTAATGAATCGCAGGCCAACCTCTGATCTTCATCCCACAGCCAACCCTCTTATCCATGCACAAACATTATGTTTTGTGCGACTCTAGGGTCTTATATGGTCCTAGCCATGGGTCTACACATTCCATTCCTGCCCAACCCACCTGATTGCTGGTCCACCATCTCACTGGCTTTACCCGACACACCGTGGCCAACTTTGGTTTGTGTTATTCGCTCGCTAGCTTGACTAACCATCCTGTTGATCCTGGTCTGTGGTATGAACCATACACCCTATGATCTCTATAGCCACTCTCGGGTTGTTTCCATAAAATCCAAAATTTTAAAAAAAAATTAAAATATTTACCCGATTTCCAATATTTTGATAATTTTTGGATGAAAAAGTAAAATCACCCGAAAATTATGAGGCAATTAATATGGCATCAATAAATTATCATTTGATACAAATCATGAGGCAAAAAGCGTAAAGCTTGGAGCATTGTTTTAGCAAGAAACATTCAAGTTCAAATTAAAAATCATCTTGAACTTCGATTTCAACAAACTTAAACTCAAATTGGCCTGCTTGACAAGATGAAGTCATTGACACTAAAATTGGCCCAATTTAAGTAAAAACATGCATTGATGAATTAGTTTAACCAATTTAGGCCTTTGAGTAGTCAACTGGAATGTCAAATGGATCTATATCTGATGAGTTTATAGTCAAATCTAATATCTCAATGAGATGAATCCAACGAGCTCAATATCGCTCAATTCTGACATCATTAAAGTACGTAAATGTCCATAAAATGTCATTGCAGATCCTCCAATGAAATATTTTGAATTCTTTCCTTACTTGTATAGGACACACTCACAAAGTCTATAAACACAGTCTAACCTCTTTCATAAAGAGGGAGGGATCTAGAGCTAGTGTCATAGTGGGAGAAAAAGGAGTTGAATTCCATTATGGTTCTGGACCATATTCCCGACAAACATTTCCTACTCCCACAGCCGCCAGCCCCCATCAACCACAGCTTATCTGTCATCGTCAAACACTGTTTGTTTCTCACTACTTATTAACATCAATGAATCCTACAATGTAAGAATGCACACTAATGATGGTGTAACGACAAGGCTCGAATACAGTATAATGACACACCCCAAAGATGGTGTAACAATGCACCCTGCATATTGTACATTGATGTGACACAAAAATAGTGAAATGACGTGCCCCAAATATGGTGCAATGACGCACCCTAAGGACGGCATAACAACATACCATGAACACTGTGTAACAACACTTCTCACATACAGTGCAACAATGCACCTTGAATATGGTATAAAGATGCACCCCAAATATGGTGTAACGATGTAACACGAAAATGTTGTAATTATGCACCCCGAAGATGATTTATCCATGCACTCTACAAACAGTGTAATAAAACACCCCAAATATGATCCAGCGACACACGCTGAATATGGTGCAAAGATGCAAACTGAAGACGGTGTAATGACGCACCTCGAGATAGTGTAGTAACGCACTCTGTATAACTTTGCACCCCAAATACAGTGCAACAACGTGACCCGTATAAGATGCAAAGAGACACCCCAAAGACAGGTTAACTACACCCAACATATGACGACTTTCTTCATACTTTTGAAGTTCTCTCCTCACATCTCACCACTACAACCTACGTGACCAAATACGACCCACATGGTTCACAACTCATGGAGCTCTCAACTCTAACCTCTCTTTCCTTTGGACATTATTGCAGCTCACCGTTATGACCTTTATGGCCAACTAGTCCACGTAGCTTACAGCTCATGTAGCTCCCAACTACGGCCTCTATAGCATATGTACATTATTGTGGCTCTCAATTATGTTTTATGTGGTCCACAGCTCATGTGGCTTATAACTTCAATCTCTACGGCTTACAACGTTATTTTGGCTCGCCACTTCAACCTATGTGACCAACTACAGCCTATGTGGTTCATTTCTCATGCAACCCCAACTCATGTCCCTTTTAGCCTATTGTTGTTATTGCAGCTCACCACTATGACCTTTGTGACAATTTACGACCTATGTGGATCATTGATCCTACAACTCTCTATTACGGCCTATGTGGCCAATCGAAGCTCTTGAAGCAACCATCTATGAGCTACATTGTCAAATACTATCATGATTTTCAACTACGACCTCCATGACAAACTGCACTACAACCACTGTCTATAATATGCATCGTAGGCTAATGCCTTCATAACACTATAGTTTTTGCAACCCATTACAACTATTATTGTTGACTACAATTGTACATCAATATTGTAATCTCATCTTAATTAATTAAAGAGGAAAGGGAGTCTATGTACCTACAATTACATAACAGATTATTTCAACAGACCTACGTGTCATGGTCTTTTCCCTTTTTAAGTTTTTTTCAAGTAAAAATTTAGGTAACTCCTATTGGTTTCTTCTCTTTTATATATAATGTGTTCCATGTCCAACACTAAGACACTAAATTGTTATTTTATTGCTGTGAAACTTCTGCCATGGAACAATAATAAGATTTATAATAGTTGTAAAATATTTTTAAAGAGATCAATTTAACTATTTCCCACCTTTGTAAATATATATATATATATATATATATATATATATATATATTGTCGTTTATCATGACTCTTTAGTTGGTAGAGTTTGTCAAATACATGAGGTTGGTCGAGAGACTCGTGTAATAGCCTCCGACCAATCTTTTATTTTGATAAAATCAATGGTTTAGAAAATCAAACCAAACACGCCAATTCGACCTGTGAACTGGTCGGTTGTCCAGTTTGGACTAGCTTAAAAACTGCCCCTACATTAAACTAGTTTGAACCGGCTTGGAACTGGCAAAAACCGACAGGTTTGACCCCTAAACCAGAAATTATACTTTTGAACATTTTTACAACTAATTTTATGCAATTTAGATATCCAACGCCTAAATGCTATTTTTGCATTTGTACCACCCAAATCACTTATATTATATCTAAAATATTAAAATTATAAAGAAATTTAATTGACATACATGTTACACACTTTCATTTATTTTACATATCTAACAAAAACTTTATTTTCTTACATTTATACCATCAAATACATTCATATCATATAAATATCACAATTTTTAAAAAGTTAAACAAAATTTTTCAAAATAAAATGTTAAAATTGAATTTTAAGTGTTAGATATTTAAAATCATATGAATTGAGTATTATGTAAATTTTTATTTATTTTCTTTTTTTAAATATATTTATGATTTATTAATTAATCTGATTCAACACTGATTCAAAATTTTAAACTTTAAAACTCATCTATTATTATTTGAATGTCTGATGCATACGGCGTCCGATCTCCATCGTCCATCACAGTAAAGATGTATGACAGCAAAGATGTATGACAGTGGACCCTATTTTGAATTTTTTTAAACAAAAATTTTACTGCGATGAACGGTGGAAATCGAAGACCGTTTACATCTCTGCATATGAAATAATTTTTCGATCCGATTTTTAAAACATGGACAAATACAGAAAACTGAAGCCCAAACTTGCCACTTGCTGCACTTACATTGGTGCACACAAAAAGAAATATATAATTATTTTTTAATATATTTTAATTATATACAATTAAAAAAGCCTAGTCGACGTTTGTTGACGAATACGTACATAATAGCCGTCATTTGTCCGCACCTACAAATTTGATTTGATTAATTTTTAAATAATTTTTTGTAGCTTAAACAACTTTATCCTTTTGCACAAAAAGCCGATTATTCAACTTATTTTTTTAATTTCTTAGGAGCTTGAACCCTCAAATATAAGCAGATTATAAATAATCAACAGCTGCCTCAAACAAACCCTAAAGCCGAGAAACACCAATATTTTCTTCAAATGTGACCTCTAGGATCTGTTCTTTTTTACATACACAACACATAATTATAATATATTTACATTTCTAATAGCCATATTTTCATATTTATAAACAATTCACTCTAGTATTTAATATCACGTTAAAAAAATATCATTAACATTTTCAAAACACAGTACATCGATTAGTGAATAAATTTATGACATAAAAATATTATTAATTTAAATATCAAAATTGTTCTTGAAAGTTTTGTCCTTAACCCAAGAGTTCTTGAATATGAATGATTTGCAATTAATTTCGCTCAAATAAATTTTAAAAAAAAGGTGTTAGATATGTGAATTCATAAGAATTTTATGATATGTATCAAAATTTTCTTATACTTTATTAAATAAAATTTTATAATTTAATGTACAATTAAATAAAAAAAATTTATATAAGTTGAATGTTAAAATTAAGGGGTTTTTGCATGCATAGCATGTTAAAAATTGTTATTTACACGTCTGACATCCCAAAATTATTACAAAATTCACTCCCAAAATTTCCTTCTGTTGACCCTTCCATCTCCCTGCCAGAGTCGCGCCGAAAAATGACATCTAATACTCTCATTTTCCTTCAAATTAACCCCCATTTGGAGTAGAAATCGATTGGGCTCCCCGGCTACGTCCTCCTTCTCCCTTACCAAGACTTGGGTCTTTTAGGGCCCGTTTGGAGCAGTTTATAAGTGCGGGCAACATTTTCAAAATGCTGCATCACCATTTGAAAAACAAGTTTTGGCAGCTTATCCGAAAACGCGATTGGTTTTTAACACTAAATGTTGACCGCGGGTCGAACCCCGTGGGCCACGTTTCAAGATAAGCTGTTTATCTGGATAAGCACAAACTATTCCGAACAGACCCTTAGTCGAAACACGTGTCATTTGCTTTACTAATGCTGCAGATGCTTTTGAAGTAGTGGAAGTGGAGTGCACATGGATAAATAAGCTAATGCGCTATTGCGGGTGATTATGATAGGAGCGAAGTGAGAACAAAATGTGCTTTATATGTACATAAAAATATTTATGTGTGAGGAAACATAAATATGATTTTTTAAGGTCCTACGTCTGTAAAAATCCAAATTAAAAAAGATTAATTTAATAAATTATATCAGAATATTTCTCATTAAGAATTTAATTTATTTTAAATACAATAGGTTCAACCAGTTCTATTCGGAAAGAACATTCTAGGCCTAAGCTTTTCCCATAAACTCCAGGAGTTTTCTCCATAAATTCCAGGAGTTTTCTCTCCACTCCTTTTCATTCCCTTCCCTCCTCCCCATCACAGGAAACTATAATCACCAAAATGTGCCCCTCCGACCGTCATCTTCCCCGCAACTCCGCCGCTAAATCGACGACAATCTGGCCGGCCTTCGACGTCCTGGATGCCGATCGGGACGGCCGAATCAGCCACGGCGATCTCCACGCCTTCTTCACTCGCTTTACCGCCGCCCTGCCGCCTCCGATGATGACATTGCCGCCATGATCTCCGTCGCCGACGCGGATCGCAACGGATTTGTCGAGTTCGAGGAATTTGAGCGCGTTCTCCCCGTAGCCGGCGGGGGGATCATGGAGGAGGCCTTCCGATTGATGGATCGCGATGGAGACGGAAGGGTGGGGTTCGAAGACCTAAAAGCGTATTTGGCGTGGGTTGGGATGCCCGCCGATGATGAGGACGTGCGAGAGATGATCCGTTCAGGGGGATGCGAAGAATCCACCGGTGTTGGATTCAATGATCTTCTACGGATCCTTGCCGTTGATTACGACGATAGGGTTTGCTGAGGACTTGAGGTCGGCGGGTAAAGTAATCTGACATTTGGTTTCCTTGGCATTATTACTGTCTTTTTGAGCACGCTGTTCTTCCTGCAATTCTGGGATTCTTCAGGATTGACGGTGTTAATGAAATGCATTTAGTGTTTTGATCGAGATTAAGAAAATGACTTCGCGGTCGACGGACCAGCATTTTAAAATTTGATTCCTGTTGAAGTTTTCAGAGGTTCCTTTAAAAACAACTTTAGAAATCAAATATTTGAATTGAACTTTTTTATTTTTTTAGCTTCTTAATCGTAAAGAGTACAATATCCCTAATAATTTTAAATATCACCAACAATTCTAATATTAATTTTATTTAAAAAAATTGATAAATGATAAATCCTGGTTAGCAGACCCTACTGCTTTCACGCCATTCACGAATTACGACCCGTCCACCTTCGTCAATGCTGGCATCAACTCTTGATCAAGCGACGCCAGCAAACAAGGCCTGCACCTACTTGGTTGCACCGACAGAGCAGGGGGGGCCTACGCATTTCATAAAAAGGAATACATGAATGTTTGTCCAAAAACGAATCGTATGACAAAATATCTGCTCATGACATATTTGTAGTCATAAAAATATAAAATTAAGGCGCTAATTATGTGTCTTGATTATTACACGAGCATGTGAAACAAAGCATAAATTAATTTTATTTTTTGACCATCCACATTTCACATTGCCATATAAGATTTTCATTTGATGTGTGCTCTTTGATAATTTACTGGATATAAATAAAAGACAAAAATTTACAACTTAAATATATGACCTCTTCGATGGTTTCTAGAAAGTCAAATAATTCCTTCAAATAATTTTAAAGCAGAAGAAAAATATGAAATTAAACTCAAATCAGAACTGTAAAAATCTGCAAATTTATGTAAATGATCTATCATCGAAGCATAATTATTACATGATAAGAAAATAAATTGTGACTATATTGGCAAGTTAAATGATCTGCACCCAATGAATGCATACCTGAGTGAGAGTAGATATATTGTTTCCATGAATTTTACATATTCGAGAGGATTCAATTAGAGAAAATATTCCGTCTGGACATCCAATGTCCAGACGGCCAACCACCGGCGGCCACATCGACGTCCGCAAGGAATCTTTTTTCAGTCAATTGAGGAGGCTGCTTTGAATCAGCATATCATTTGCAATGTATTCCACTGAACATCAAACATATCCTACAATTATGAAACTAAACCAAACAAATAATATCTTCTAGACTGAAAAAGTACTGTACTGCATATTTTATTTCACTTGACATTGTTTAATATATGTATCACCTCCTCGATCATAGGGAAAATTGTTCTCCTTGACGTTGCTACTATTCACAAATACGACTTTTAAATCAATTGGGAGTCCAAACAACCGAAGAACATCACTCTGATGATCGGGTTCTTCTAAGGGAATGTGGGTTATGACTTTATTCTTCTAGATTCTCAACTATTTTAGCCTCTTGGAGAACAATTTTCTCCTTATTGAATACTAGGTAGATATTGCAACCTTCTGAATTTCAAGTAATTTGGGGGGAGTTCCTTCATTTCTCTTCTGAATTTTAGTTAATTTAACAAACTCATCATTCCCCAAAACCTGAAGACAAATAATTTACAAACTTGAACTTTGTTTGGTGACAATTGTGCACCAGTGCACATAAATGTCAAAGCATCTGTGCACATATATACTTATGTTGAGAAATTAGGGCAAAGAAATGCAAGAACCAACAGAGCAATCAAGAACGAACACAAGGATTTAACAAAGTTCGGTAATATGCCTAAGTCTGCGGGAGAAATGAGCGGCGGCTTCTGTTGATTTCTTGAAAAACGTACATCCCCTTAGGATTACAAATACAATATATATATATATATATATATAATACTCTAGTTTACAATATGTAATTACAAAATTACCTTGTATGGACAGCGAGACCGTTGCCCCCACACCCCAACCAACTTAACAAAACTCCCCCAGTTAGAAAGATGCTTTAGTTCGGCTACTCTCGCGAGCTCTGCTCCAGCATTTGTCCCTCATTTGATATATGAGTCATACTTAACAAATCTCCACCTCGACAAATATCAAACTCCTTAAAAGAAAGATACCATTGAGTTTCTCACACACTAAAGTGGGTTGGGCTACCATGATTGTCTAGCAACTGTAAATATTGAAAAGTTCAAGCAATGTAAGAACTTATTAATGATAACTGGTTCGGTCAAAATATCAGCTGCATTATCATTAGTATGAACTTTCTGCAACAGTATCTCACCAGAAGCAGTCAATTCTCTAATCTTGTAATACCTTGCATCAATGTGCTTAGTTCTAGCTTAGTACACCTGGTTCTTAGCCAGATAAATGACACTTATACCATCACAATGCAATTGAACTCCACCTTGCTCAACACCCAACTCTTTTACAAGCCCAGTAAGCCATAAGGTTTTTATAGAAACTTTTGTTTCTGCCATGTACTCAGCTTAAGTTGTAGATAATGCCTGAACTGTTGATTTCTAGCATATAGGCCTTCCACCAAGAGTAAAAATATACCAGTGGTAAATCTTCTATAATCCAAATCACATGCATAACTTGAATTCACGTACCCTACAAGTGAAGGATCATTCTGTTCACTGTAAAAAATAATTTCATGTCCTACAATCAGATACCTGAAAATCCACTTGACTGCTTTTGAATGTCGCCTACCAGGTTTACACATGTATTTACAAACTTGATTAACAACATGAGCTAAACCAGAGTGAGTACATACCATTACATATATCAAACAGGGAACTGCAATGGCATATGAAACCTTTTTCATGTCTACGATTTTCCTATCTGACTTAGGACACTGTTATGAAAAAAGCTTAAAATGATTTGTCAATGGAGTGATCACAGACTTTGATTTGCTCATCTCAAACTTGTCTAGCACTTTCTCAACATAGCCTTGTTGAGATAAGCACAGTCATCTGAGTCTCTATCTCAGCGAATCTCCATTCCAAGAATTTTATTTGTAGCACCTAAGTCTTTTATATCAAATTCCTGGTAGAACAAAACTTTCAAACTAAGGACATCATACATATTATTTGCAACAATCAGTATGTCATCAACATACAGTTATAGAAAATAAAAGAAGCATCATCAAGGCTCTTAAAATAAACACAATAATCATACTCACATCGCTTGTAGCAATTTGAATCATGTTGGAGTCGAATTTCTTGTACCATTATCTTGGAGACTGTTTCAACCCATACAACGATTTCTTTAATCTACAAACTAGATGCTCATGTCCAGGTTGAGTGAACCCTTCTAGCCGCTCCATGTAAATATGCTCCTCCAGATCACTATGCAAGAATGCAGTTTTAATATCTATCTGCTCTAGATGCAAATCCTGAATAACTATTAATGCAAGCACTGTCCTGATTGAAGCATGCCTAATCACAAAAGAAAAGATTTCATCATAGTTTATCCCCTTCTAATGTGAAAATCCATTTGCTATCAACCTAACATTGAACTTTTCCTATTTTTTTCTGATACTACTAGTTTTCTTTTGTTCACCCACTTGTACTCAATAGTCTTCTTTCCTTCAGAAAGTTGAATTAGCTCTCATGTATGATTTTTGTGCAAAGGCTTTATCTTCTCAACCATTGTACTCATCCTTTTCTTATTCTCCTGACTAGTGATAACTTCTATACTCTAGTTTACAATATGTAATTACAAAATTACCTTGTATGGACAGCGAGACCGTTGCCCCCACACCCCAACCAACTTAACAAAACTCCCCCAGTTAGAAAGATGCTTTAGTTCGGCTACTCTCGCGAGCTCTGCTCCAGCATTTGTCCCTCATTTGATATATGAGCCATACTTAACAAATCTCCACCTTGTGCTCCAGCATTTGTCCCTCATTTGATATATGAGTCATACTTAACAAATCTCCACCTCGACAAATATCAAACTCCTTAAAAGAAAGATACCATTGAGTTTCTCACACACTAAAGTGGGTTGAGCTACCATGATTGTCTAACAACTGTAAATATTCAAAAGTTCAAGCAATGTAAGAACTTATTAATGATAACTGGTTCGGTCAAAATATCAGCTGCATTATCATTAGTATGAACTTTCTGCAACAGTATCTCACCAGAAGCAGTCAATTCTCTAATCTTGTAATACCTTGCATCAATGTGCTTAGTTCTAGCTTAGTACACCTGGTTCTTAGCCAGATAAATGACACTTATACCATCACAATGCAATTGAACTCCACCTTGCTCAACACCCAACTCTTTTACAAGCCCAGTAAGCCATAAGGTTTTTATAGAAACTTTTGTTTCTGCCATGTACTCAGCTTAAGTTGTAGATAATGCCTGAACTGTTGATTTCTAGCATATAGGCCTTCCACCAAGAGTAAAAATATACCAGTGGTAAATCTTCTATAATCCAAATCACATGCATAATCTGAATTCACGTACCCTACAAGTGAAGGATCATTCTGTTCACTGTAAAAAATAATTTCATGTCCTACAATCAGATACCTGAAAATCCACTTGACTGCTTTTGAATGTCGCCTACCAGGTTTACACATGTATTTACAAACTTGATTAACAACATGAGCTAAACCAGAGTGAGTACATACCATTACATATATCAAACAGCGAACTGCAATGGCATATGAAACCTTTTTCATGTCTACGATTTTCCTATCTGACTTAGGACACTGTTATGAAAAAAGCTTAAAATGATTTGTCAATGGAGTGATCACAGACTTTGATTTGCTCATCTCAAACTTGTCTAGCACTTTCTCAACATAGCCTTGTTGAGATAAGCACAGTCATCTGAGTCTCTATCTCAGCGAATCTCCATTCCAAGAATTTTATTTGTAGCACCTAAGTCTTTTATATCAAATTCCTGGTAGAACAAAACTTTCAAACTAAGGACATCATACATATTATTTGCAACAATCAGTATGTCATCAACATACAGTTATAGAAAATAAAAGAAGCATCATCAAGGCTCTTAAAATAAACACAATAATCATACTCACATCGCTTGTAGCAATTTGAATCATGTTGGAGTCGAATTTCTTGTACCATTATCTTGGAGACTGTTTCAACCCATACAACGATTTCTTTAATCTACAAACTAGATGCTCATGTCCAGGTTGAGTGAACCCTTCTAGCCGCTCCATGTAAATATGCTCCTCCAGATCACTATGCAAGAATGCAGTTTTAATATCTATCTGCTCTAGATGCAAATCCCGAATAACTATTAATGCAAACACTGTCTTGATTGAAGCATGCCTAACCACAAAAGAAAAGATTTCATCATAGTTTATCCCCTTCTAATGTGAAAATCCATTTGCTATCAACCTAACATTGAACTTTTCCTATTTTTTTCTGATACTACTAGTTTTCTTTTGTTCACCCACTTGTACTCAATAGTCTTCTTTCCTTCAGAAAGTTGAATTAGCTCTCATGTATGATTTTTGTGCAAAGGCTTTATCTTCTTAACTATTGCACTCATCCTTTTCTTATTCTCCTGACTAGTGATAACTTCTTGAAAGGTGACTGAATCATCACTACTGGTGAGAAGTGCACAAGAAACTAAAACTTCATAACACAATCTGCTTGGAGGCCTTATATTGGTGTGTCTGTCTATTTATGACTAGATTATAATTTTGCAGATCATCTGTATTAGAATCACCAAATGTTGGATTGGAACTTTCAACTTTCTCAATTGTTACTGGATGCTGTGTTTTCGTTCGTTTTTCTCTCTTTTATTTTAGAAGGAGTCGCCAGCCTGTCGATCGTCTATACTTCCCTTTTTCGAATAAGTATCTTTTCCGAGTCATACGAATGACCAGGCGAAGGGAGGAACCGAAAAGGAGAGACATACGACAAAGCGATAAACAAGAGAAAACACAAAATGTGGAGAGTCTACGTGCGGTAAGCCTCACAAGGATAGGTTATGAGTGTCCGCCCAAATAAGATAGGGCGAAAGCACCTTAAACCAATGTCCGCGAAAGAATGAAAAGAATGCCTACGTAAACTACTCAAAACTAGAGATTCAGGTGTAGGTGTCTGTTTTGGGGTCAAGAACACTCCTAAGGAGACATATGTCACTTGGTTAATTACATCTTGGGGGTACCCAAGAATACTCTCGATAAAAATAGTTTTGCTTGGATTATCGTGAACTTGGGGCAATAGGTACTCAAAGGAAGGTTATTCCGTGTGGGAACAGTCTCGATGCTTCGAAGCTCGCGCTAAGCGATCGGACAAAGAGTGAGTCTCTCACATACCGAATGTGTAGCGACTCATTGGCACGTGGGGCCCACGAAATAACCTAAATCATCTTGACGGGTATATTTCAACATGTCAAAGCACGTCCGGGCCAAAGGGCAGAAGACAAATCGTCGTATCCCAAATGGGCGGCAGCTTATCGGCATCGAGCCGTCAAGGTGATATCAACGAAGTCATAGAGCGACAGAGTTCAAAGGGCTCAACAAAATGAAGGTAGAGTTATCCTAAAAAGGTAGAGGTAACTGGGTCGGGGTGTCACGGACCCGTCATCCACATTTATTAGGACTCTAAGCATATCTGATCGTGAAGGTAGTCGACCCAACAAGTCCTGAGATCCCTGGTCAGCAATCTGTGAACTGCTTCATCCACGGTAACCTCGGTATTCCTAAGATCAAAGAAAGGAAACTCTATCATATGACTACAAGATGGAGCTCCAAGAGGTGGGACTTATACCTGTCGAAGTGGCAAGGATGCCTCAGAAAAGAAAAGAAAGTGGAGGTTCAGCTACAAAGCTTGAAACGTTCCAAACCAAAAGGACTTACACTCCGTATGGATCGAGGAGTCTTCTAACACTCTAGGCGCACTAGACAACCACCTAAAAAACGGTACGCTGGGCCAGTCAGGTTGAAGAAGCACGGGAGCTCCTCCTCGGGAAATACAAATATGAATGCAGTTATCTACAGCGGTCCTTAAGTATTGTGGAGGACTTATTAGTATATGCAGGAAAAGTAAAATTGCAATTTTTAAATCCTGCATTATTTAATCATAAATTTTAATTATTTTGAATATTTTATTTAGGATTTTTAAGTAGAAAAATTAGGAATTTAAGTCAGTAGAAAAATATGTTTCAGCATGAAATATCAGATAAACCATAGAAAGAAATAAGGAAAACACATGCAAAAGTGCAGACATGCAATATGATGCAAAAAACAAAACAAGCCAAATAAAATAATAAACAGACCGGTGCCGCTGGGTCGGCAACATATCCCAACAAAGAAAAATGTCGCGGGACTCCACATATACACGTCTGGTTCTAATTCTAAACATCAATATTAAATGCAGAATTAAGATACGAGGCACGAGCATCTGCTTCTGATCCCCTCCACGTGGTTCACGCGTCAAGCGCCTCGGAACTCGTGCTCGTATCTTATTTCTGCTACAATACTCTCCTAGACTCTAAAAGGTACGCAAAAAAAAGAAAATGACTAAATCCTACATGAAAACAAGTGTCAGCGGGGAAGCTCGCATGCAAATAATGTATAATGAGTCATGCCTTAAAAGTGAGGAGCTAAATAGTACCTGCAAACAAAAGCGAAATTATCACATGCTCCCCCAATAATGGTACCTGTGTATGTGCATATAAATAGGAATGACTCCCTGCAGAAAAACGCCCTAACACACTACCACACATATGCAGCATGTAATCACATCACAAGCACAATGCAAAAGAAAGATGTATGGCTAGGGCAAGCAATCTAACAGAAAACAATAGCCAGACATTAAAAAGACTACCTAAGAACCCTAAATTCTAGCCTAGCACACCATCTAACGAAAAGTGTGTCAACCGATATCTATGTGCGGGGCAAGTCTGGGTATAGTATGACTTTCATAGAGTCGACATACCGGCTCCATCCTAAAAATCTGAAGGATCTAAAGGGTGTCACGAAGAATGGTGACACGAGTTAGATCTATTAGATCTTTAGCACAGTCATACTCGTGTCAATCCCGATGACTTAACTCGCATTGCTCACCAAAATCAACCTAGCAATCAATGCTCGTTAAGACATCGCGACCGACACGGGGTTACGGGTTCACTCTCCTAACGAGTTTGGCTCGCTATCCATGCAAACATACAAATGTAAATGCAGGCAGTCATGTGATAGAAGTGATGAGTGTACTGTGGGGTAGTGACTCAGAAAAAGATAGACATATCGTGGAGGCAACGGCCCGAACAAATGGGTGTGCCATAGCGGCAGTGATCCAGAGATGGGCGTGCCGTGAAGGAAACGGTTCGAAGAAATAGGTGTGCCATAGCAGTAGTGACCAGAAGATGGGTGTGCCGTGGAGGCAGCGGCCTGAAGAAATGAGTGTGTCGTAGCGGCAGTGACCAAAAGAGATGGGCATGTCGTGGAGGCAGTGGCCTGGAGGAATGGGGGGGCGGTGGCAGAAGGCAGTGACCCGAATATGCAAAAAGGTAGGTGAACATGCAAACAATCATGCTTATATACACACAAATAACATGCAGTGGTGCAAGTGGTCGGTCGACTGTGTTGTGGTGGTTGGTCGAACCAAAGTGATCAGTCGACCGGTTCGGGATGACCGACCGAGGCACAAGTGGTGTAGACCAGTCTGGGACGACCGATCGAGGCACAAGTAGTGTCGACCGGCCCGGGACAACTGATCGAGGCACAAGTGGTGTCGGTGCAAGTGCAAATGCAAGATACAAGGTGCAAGTGCAACGTGCAAATGCAAGGTGCGAGGTGCAAGTGCAACGTGCAAATGCAAGGTACAAGTTTAAGTGCAAGTGTCGGTGCGATATATGACATACAATATGTAACATGCAAGACATGCACATGCAAACAATGAGGTGCAAATGACCATCTATGATACTAAGTCACATATGATAGTAAGTCACGTTCGTACTAACGGCCTCACCTAGGAAACTTGAAGTTTAGACAATTGGATGTGCGGCACTGCTGCCTCTTGCTCTGGTGAGGAAATGTGGGGAGTTTCTCCCCGGATCTCCGAGGGGGAAGCTCTCCACAGCGTCTCATATTTTGCGAACACAAAATTTTGCAAAGCGAGTCAGCTACAAAGCTTCTCTCTCTTTGCCAAGTTCTACCTCCCAACTTCTCCAAGTAAAGCTGGGGAATCCAAAACAAGGGGAGTGAGGGAATCCGACCCATCGGGACTTGTGCTAAGGTTCGCAACAAGAGGGGAGACACTTGGCTATACGTGTTGGCTATGCACGAGAAATCCTAACCTAAAGACTAGTTCTAGAAAATCCAACGATCCATCACGCAGGCAAGTCGTTGCGCTGACCCACACCGGCGCACGCACTCTATGTGGGTGATCGAACCCACACGCCTAGACTCCACTTTTCCTAAGGCTAGCTAGGAGGTAGGAAATCTCACCACCGTGACTGTTGCAGATGCATTTTCTTTGCTTGCTCCAAGTCGTCGACGTTTGGTCCGTGCTTCAGTGTATCTCGTAGAGCGTGTACAAGACAACAAAAAGACCTAATGAGGGCATGAGTTAGTGAGGTATGCAAAGTACATTTGGTAAATTTCACAGTATATGACAATACAACCAAAATGTACCTTCGAAAGGGGTTGTTCCATGCCAGCGAAAGAGGGGAACCCACGAGGATGTCGACGGGAAGGAGCGCCGACAGAGGCCTTTCCCTCAAGGTGGAGGACCCTTGCACCTCCTCAAACAGCGAGAACGCTGACTGTCCAACGACGTCGAAATGCTCCAACAAAGTATCCGGTCGCCAGGAAAGTAGGACGGCGAGGTGGAGGAGTTAGCTCGTCGGTGGTGCGTACCGGAAGCGAAAGAAATGCGGAGGACATCCCAAAATCTGACGTTCTCCTCACTGATTTTCTCCGGCATAGATATGACGTCGGCGAGGCAAAAAGGTCGGCGAGGAAGAGGCCCGGCAAGTGGCGGGATCTCGGCGTCAGAGTTCGAGGAGGGGCCGGCAGATCTGCGTACGACCAAGAAAAGAAGAAGAAGAAAAGGAAGAGGGAGAGGCGACCGACCTACGACGGCTGGGGGAGGCCGGGGAGGCTCACTGGCTGGTTCGCCGGCCGAGAAGGAGGTAGATCTAGGCATGGGTGGCTTCGACGAAGGTAGGTCGGATGGCTGGAGAGAGGGACGCAAGCGGGGGCGTCGGCACCTGGGGAGTTGCCGACAAGGAGTTATATTATAAAAATAATAATTATATTATTATAATTATCGTTCGTGTATTTTTCACCTGTACACATCCTCGCAGCGAAGTGGATGTCCTTCGTGGCTAAAATCGACATTTTGGACGCATCCGTGCAGTCCGTTTTGTCATTCGGGGTCATCCGGACCACTTTTTCGACTGTCGAGAAAAAAATAATAATTTGCATATTTTAACCCCGCCGGCAAAATCGTGGCATAACGAACGTTCTTCCTAAGTGGAATTGACGTTCCGGATTCACTTGTGTGGTCCGTTTTGTCGTCCGGGGTCATCTGAATGAGCTCGTTAGTGATCGGGCCAATCAATTCAAGTCAATTTCGCGCGCGACCCGACTAATAATATTCTTTGACCTGATCGGAGCCGTCCGACGAATAAAATGCTGACTGGCCTTCGCTTAAGCGAAAGACAAAGCCTAGCAGAATGACCCTAACTACGTGCCCTTCAACGCGTGCCGAAAGGTCCTGGTGGGTGTCTAAACTACCGTATGGCTGCGGACAGGCCGTAAGCTATCCCGAGTCATGCAGGTGGACACCCTACACTCTTGACATCAAAAAATAATGCCAACATGCTGTTCTAAATCCATTTGTACTATATCTGAACTGGAATTATTTTCTAACACTTTATCTTGATGCTGTTGCAATATGAACTACTCATCAAAAACGACTTCTCTATCAATCACCATTTTCTTTTGGATCGGATCCCAAAATTTGTATCATTTGACACTTTTCTTTTACGCCTGAAAGATGCACTTCTTGGATTTTGAATCAAGTTTTGATCTTTCATCACCAGATATATGGACATAAGCAGAACAATAAAAAAATCGTAAGTAATCAAAATAAACTTCATTATCCGTCCATACCTCTCATGCAACATTGCGATCCAATGATGCCCGAGGTGATCTATTGATGAAGTAGCACGCCATATTCACAGCATCTACCCACAAGCTTTTAGGGAGTCCTACATTCAGTCTCGAGCATCTTGCCCTTTCATTTAAAGATCTGTTCATTCTTTCTGCAATGTCATTCTGCTGTGGTGTTTTGCTTACTGAAAAATACATTTAAATCTCATGCTCCTCACAAAATTTTGAAAACTGTGAATTTGTGCACTCTGTGTTATTATCAGACCTCAAGTACTTATTCTTTCTACCAGTTTAATTCTCCACCCCCGCTTTTCATAGCTTGAATTTGAAGAAAACTTCATATTTTTGTTTCAAGAAATACACCCAAACTTTTTTTAGAAAAATCATCAATAAAGGTAACATAACACAAAGATAGGACCCCATTCCTTCAGTTTTGTGCTTTTTAGTCATGAAATTAACTCAATTCTGTTTTTCAAGAACACAAAACTCATAAAAATTAAGCTTGTGGCTTTTAGCACCATGCAACAAATTTTTTTTATGCAATTCAGTCATCCCACATGCACTAAGATAACCAAAACGCATGTGCTACAGTTTTGTATTGTCATTAGATGACTCAACAGAATGAACTTCATCTACAACTGTATTCTCTAACAGTTTATAGATATTCGCTGCAGTTAATTTTTCTTTTATCACAATCAATGCACCCTTAACAATTCTTATTGTTTCCCTATCCTCTTCTACTTTAGAAATAAAATCATTTATATGTAAAGTATCCAAGGAAATTAAATTTTTTTTCAAATCTGAAATGTGTCTAACATCACATAATGCTCTAACAGTGTCATCATACATCTTAATTTTGATTTCACCAATACCAATTTTATTGCAACATCTATCATCATCTAAATAGACAGAACTATAATTAGATAACCTGTATGAAGTAAATCACTTCCTGTTAGGTGTTACGTGATAAGAGCATTTTGAATCAATAATCCTTATATCCATGAACTGAGTTGATGAAACTGAAAGCATATCATCATCACTGCAATTTGAATTGTCACTCTGCACCACATTTACAGACTTGGATGATGCATCACGTTTCTCATCAGTCTGATTCTTGAGCTTTAGTCAATCTCTCTTCATATGTCTTAGCTTCTTGCACTTGTAGCAAAGAATTATCTTTCTGTTTTTAGACTTAGATCTGAAATTTCATTTTCCAGAACCCTCATTATATTGTTTTCTTGCACGATCTTGATTACCATTAACATATAAACTGTCAAAATGAGAGAAATTCTCTGCAATCTGTTTTCGTTGGTTGTAAGCCAACAATGTTACAGTAATCTCATCAAATTTGATTGTTTCTTTCCTATATATAAGAATAATTACCGAGTGTTCATAAGATGAAGACAATGAACACAAAGAAATCAATGCTCGGTTTTCATCATCGATACTCAAATCAAGTCGTGTTAAATCTTTGATTATTTGATTTAAGACATTCACGTGCTGCATCAGTTCAGAGCTTTCTTGCATCTTCAGCCCATACATTCTTTACGTTAACTACAGTTTATTCGTTAGGGATTTGAACATCAACTGAGTTTCCAATTTCTTGTATACTTTCCTTGGAGATTTTAGATTCATTATGTGATACATACTTCATCTTCAGACATAAGTATGGTTCCTGCCGCTCTTTGTTGTGATTTTTCCAAATCTTCATTCTCCATGATATCTGATTTCGTTGGCCGCAAAGCCTTCAAGTCCCTTGTTGCTCCAACTAATCTTTTACCCTTGTTTATCACTCCAAAGTTACAGGTTTCATCATATTTCACCACTTCGAATTTTGCACCGCACATAGCCATCTTTACTCGCTCATCTCGTGATCTTCTTTGTCTCGCGTCGAAGCCAGGCCGCACTGCCCGTGATCTTCTTGGTCTAAGTTGCGACCGAGCCTTCTTTTTTTTTCTTCTTGTGTCGACTCCGCTACCCAAAAATCTTGCTCTGATACCAATCGTTGAGAAATTAGGACAAAGAAACGCAAGAATCAACAGAACAATCAAGAACGAACACACGAATTTAACGAGATTCGAAAATGTCAATACGTCCTTGGGAGCAATGAGCGGCGACTTCTTTTGACTTCTTGAAAATCATACATCTCCTTAGGGTTGCTAATACAACATATATATAATCCTAGTGTACAACCTTCAATCCACTTAATGAAACTCCCTCAATTGGATAGATGTTTCCGCTACGTCTTCCGCTACGTTCCGTTCGCTTGCTCCGCTCTGTTGGCTCGCTCCGATCTGTTCCAGCATCTCACTTATCTGGTATATGAGCCGTGCCTAACAACCTATGATAGAAGCATGCATTCAAGTTCTAGTACGGTTCCTGCCGCTCTTTGTTGTGATTTTTCCAAATATTCATTCTCCGTGATATCTGGTTTCGTTGGCTGCAAAGCCTTCAAGTCTCTTGTTGCTCCAACTAATCTTTTACCCTTGTTTGTCACAATCCGAAGTTACAGGTTTCATCATATTTCACCACTTCGAATTTTGCACGAGATATAGCCATCTTAACTCGCTCATCTCGTGATCTTCTTTGTCTCGCATCGAAGCCAGACCGCACCGCCCATGATCTTCTTGGTCTAAGTTGCGACCGAGGCATCTTTTTTTTCTTCTTGCGTCGAACTCCTTTACCCAAAAATCTTGCTCTGATACCAATTGTTGAGAAATTAGGACAAAAAAAAAGAAAGAATCAAAAGAACAATCAAGAACGTACACACGAATTTAATGAGATTCGACAATGTGTATACGTCCTCGAGAGCAATGAGCGGCGACTTCTTTTGACTTCTTGAAAATCGTACATCCCCTTAGGATTGCTAATACAATATATATATAACATTTACAGACTTGGATGATGCATCACGTTTCTCATCAGTCTGATTCTTGAGCTTTAGTCAATCTCTCTTCATATGTCTTAGCTTCTTGCACTTGTAGCAAAGAATTATCTTTCTGTTTTTAGACTTAGATCTGAAATTTCATTTTCCAGAACCCTCATTATATTGTTTTCTTGCACGATCTTGATTACCATTAACATATAAACTGTCAAAATGAGAGAAATTCTCTGCAATCTGTTTTCGTTGGTTGTAAGCCAACAATGTTACAGTAATCTCATCAAATTTGATTGTTTCTTTCCTATATATAAGAATAATTACCGAGTGTTCATAAGATGAAGACAATGAACACAAAGAAATCAATGCTCGGTTTTCATCATCGATACTCAAATCAAGTCGTGTTAAATCTGTGATTATTTGATTTAAGACATTCACGTGCTGCATCAGTTCAGAGCTTTCTTGCATCTTCAGCCCATACATTCTTTACGTTAACTACAGTTTATTCGTTAGGGATTTGAACATCAACTGAGTTTCCAATTTCTTGTATACTTTCCTTGGAGATTTTAGATTCATTATGTGATACATACTTCATCTTCAGACATAAGTATGGTTCCTGCCGCTCTTTGTTGTGATTTTTCCAAATCTTCATTCTCCATGATATCTGATTTCGTTGGCCGCAAAGCCTTCAAGTCCCTTGTTGCTCCAACTAATCTTTTACCCTTGTTTATCACTCCAAAGTTACAGGTTTCATCATATTTCACCACTTCGAATTTTGCACCGCACATAGCCATCTTTACTCGCTCATCTCGTGATCTTCTTTGTCTCGCGTCGAAGCCAGGCCGCACTGCCCGTGATCTTCTTGGTCTAAGTTGCGACCGAGCCTTCTTTTTTTTTCTTCTTGTGTCGACTCCGCTACCCAAAAATCTTGCTCTGATACCAATCGTTGAGAAATTAGGACAAAGAAACGCAAGAATCAACAGAACAATCAAGAACGAACACACGAATTTAACGAGATTCGAAAATGTCAATACGTCCTTGGGAGCAATGAGCGGCGACTTCTTTTGACTTCTTGAAAATCATACATCTCCTTAGGGTTGCTAATACAACATATATATAATCCTAGTGTACAACCTTCAATCCACTTAATGAAACTCCCTCAATTGGATAGATGTTTCCGCTACGTACCGTTTGCTCACTCCGCTCTGTTGGCTCGCTCTGATCCGTTCCAGCATCTGTCACTTATCTAGTATATGAGTCGTACCTAACAACCTATGATAGAAGCATGCATTCAAGTTCCATTGTGCATTAATGTGCACCAAAGTGCATGAAACATCAGAATTAACTTTCCATCTTATAAAATTAAATTTTATGGTAATAGGTTAAAGCATAACAATTGGGGAAGTCAATCAGAAAAATTTTCAGCAAATAGGTAAATTTATTGTAGCACACCCAAAGTCACGAATGACATATTTTAACATCTAAGGAAGGAAAATCTAGAAAACAAAGCATCTTAATAAGAAGCAATTCAATTATTACATCATTACAATCGTTTAGGTCGTGTTTTAGGGGGCTTTATCTTTTGAAAAAGCCCATTTAAATGCTGCAGATAAGGAAGCTGCTTTATAATGTTACGGTTGGTAAATTATATCTTAGGCTGCGAGGAGTGGTTATAAGAATTTGAAGGCCTCTGCTTTGGGAATATCTGCAATGGCATCTGTCGATGTCCTGAAGAAGATGATGACTCGATCAACATCGAAGAAGATGATCTGAACAAAGGGGATAAAAAAAAATGCACCACTGATTCTGTTTCTTGAAAGAGATTGCACAGACCGAAATTTGATGTTTTTTCTTTGACTTTGCTATGTTGTGAATTCCAGAGCAATGTTCTTCTGTTCATTAGTCCAAATAAGTTCAAATAATATATGCTAAGAAATAATTATGTTTTTACTCAATACAAGAATATAGAAGTAGACGTTGAATATGAAATTCTTAATTTGGAAATTTCAGGCTGAAATGAGTAGTGCTTGGTGGATCTTTTTCATTCCATTTATTCTGATTCCTGATGCATTGAACAGTCCAAACTAACCACAAGTTTTCCATCAAAAAATAAATTGCAGAAGAAAAAAATAGTGATAACCACCAAAACTAGTAGTATACACATGGAAAGACATAGATGGTCAGATATGCCAAGGCATGACTAATAAAATCTAGAAAGAAAGCATATTAAAGGCAATAAAACATGAAAGAAATGGTTTTAAATTTCAACCTGTATAATGTTCCCAGAGATATCTGAAGGGCATCAAGGCTTGTTCATGGGCTCCCATGCAAAGTTCCCATGAATTTTTTTCAGTGCTTGTGGCTTCACCTTGTTGAAGTTACTCTTTCTCCGGGAGCTCAAACATGCGTTAAAGCTGATGCTCCCATTGTTTGTTACATATGCTAAAGGTCATAAATTGCACTCAACACCTTATTTATTTATTTATTTATTTTCTTACAGGTAAAATTTTGTTGTTATATCTACTCTTACTTCTTTTGTCGTTACATATGTAACACCTGAACTTCATTGTTTATAGATATGCCACCTTATCTATGTATGACAAAGTGCATTTCGCTTGTTCAAAATTTATATAAATGGTATTTTTATGTGATATGCAAGATTTGGGTGGTATAAATGTAAAAATGCAAATTGGTGGTGGTTTTTGGTATATAAAAACATAAGAATTGGGTTCGGTGGTTTTTGGTATATAAAAACATAAGAATTGGGTGGTATATATGTAAATGGCCCAATAGTGAAAAAGAAGTTATCAAAAGAATTTGTAATGCAAAAAAAGATTTTCCTATCATAGACTATTTTCTTGAAAATGACATCACCTTAGCAGACATGACCTCTAAAATGACAAAAATAACAATTCAACTTGCTAGATAAGTGATATAATAGAAATTTAGAGTGAAGGAGATAAAATGCTAGCCGTACAGTTGATAGTAAATGACAACTTTGGATACAACCTCAATACAAACCATGTGGCCAAAATGTGTACTACGTGGCTCACAACTCCTACAGCTCCTTACTATAGCCTCTATGGCTAACCAACACTCTTGAAGCGACTATCTACTACTCATACGACCAACTATGACCTTGGCTTTCAACCACTGTTTATACGATAAGTTAGCGCTACATCCACCATTCACAACATTCACAGAGGATTACTATCTTCGTAGCCATCGACTACGACCCTTGCATCCTATTATCATCGAGAACTATATTCATTACAACCAGACTACAAGCATTATCGATGAGCTACTATTGTACATTTATAATGATCATCTTTGTAACTTCATTTTCTTTAATTTAGGAGAGGAGTGGACAAGTGCACTCAATTAATAGTGGATTATTTCAATTGGGCTAAGTCTCATGGCTTTCTTTCCCTTTTATAGGATTTTCCACATAAAAATCGAAGTGTCTCGTCCTACTTACTTCTCTTTAATTATGTGAGTGTGTGCTAGGTTTCTGTTTAATGCTAATATGCTAAAAAATCACTTCCGCCACATACCTTTCAGCACACATCAATAATATAAGTGATTATTCATCATTCACTCATCACCAACACATAACAGGTTGCACAAACATATATTAACAATGAATACAAATAGAATTATTATACATTACACAAAATCTACTAAGTTGACCATCCAATAGAAATTTTAAATCACCAACATAAATATATAAGTTGTGTAAAATTCCAAATACCAAACATGAAAAAATAATATTAATCCTTACAAGGTATCCCCATCACAATCATCCTTATCCTCGTCCTCGTCCTCCTCTTCATGAACTAAACCTAGAGGTCGCTTGCCAGAGCGATCTACAACATGTTCTAGTCGCCCTACAGTGGTCTTAATTCTCTGCTTCCTCAGTATAGCGGATGAGCTCCTCAGCCATAGCAGCAACACGCCAGACAAGTTCTTCATGGTTCAATGATGACCACGTCAGACCCTAAGCAGATCAAGAGTGCTCAATCTCAAATTCAATACCCTTTGCACCCATGTCGCATACCTCCCTTTCCTCATCGTGTCCTTTTCTACTGATACAATCTATTGTACATTCGTGATCTTAAATTGTGAATATCAATCAACAACCTATATGTAGATTTAAATATTAAGACATTTAAATCATCACTTATACAAAGGTCTTTTCAGACATAATTATGTATATTCAACTAAACCTACAAATCTAACATATACACATATAAATGCAAAAATATATACATAATTTTATACACAGACACATAATTATAAACATACACATACATAAATAGACACACACACACACACACCCTTTATACTTTACCACAGAATGAATATATAAGAGGAGCCATGAAGTAATTTTAGCACTCATCTGAAATAATAAATATATATTTTCCAATTGGGTTGAATGCTCTGGTTTGTTATTCATTAGAATTTATCAAATCTGAGGATCCAACATTCCAAAGGACGACCTATGAAATTTCATAGGACCAACGACATATGTCATATTTTAATGTAATTGCATTCATTCGTATTTTCATGAATTAAAAAAAAAACATATTAATTCAGATATTCTTGTTAAATGGGTTAGGATTGAAGTCATTGATGGAGCACACGTGGATGCAAGTGTGTCAAATAATGAAAAGATCGCATTGATCGGGCGATACAGACCACCAACACAGAATGCCATGGTTATATGTGACTTTAACATGTGCTTCATATTTATTTTGGCAGGTTGGGATTTTAGTGCACATGATAATCACATATTCAAATTTGCCAAAAGAACTTAGAAATACCACATTCAAAAGAACACAGTCACTCCTAAGATTGTTTTAGCTTGAACAAATGAGAAGGTATTTTTACTGCAATACTAATTATTATATTTATGTTAGATAAATATTATTTGGTCAATATTGGATACCCCTTACAAAGATGATTTCTCAAACATTTTCCTGATACTAAATGTCACATTTCTGATTTTAAAATGTTAGAAATGTCACTCGGGGTATGAAAGAGATGTTTAACAAGAGACACTTATCTTTTTGTGGTGTCATTGAAAGAACATTTGGAGTTTGAAAGAAAAAAATGAGACATTTTGCGGGATATGTCAACTTATCCATTTCACAAACAAGTGTAAATTATTGTCTCCACAATGTCTCTCCACAACTACAACAGACAACATCCTTCACGTAATGACATTAACTTAAACAAGACTTATGTAGATCATTCACATGTATGTGTTGAAGCATATGAATATTTCCTGGGACAATCATTATCACATGCTGAAAGTAATTTACCTGAGATATGCAGTTAAGATGTGGAAGGTGCAGGGGATATGATAGATTTGAGAGCATGAACTATGCATGTCATCGTTGGCAGTTGAAATGAGCGACTATATATTTCTTTGTAACTTTATTTGCAAGGTGTTGTGAAAATATATAATGTGTATTGTATTGATGGTTTATGCAATGATGTCCATTTTGAATCTCGTTTTAGGGAATCTTCTATTTCTAATTCTTTCGCCTGTATTTCTTCCCCTTGAATGGCCTATGGGGCAATCGTGGGTATAATATATAATGTACATTTTTATTGCATGTTTTGTTTTTTGTTTTTAAAGTTTATGATGAGATATGTGATCTTATGAATTCTTCTAGATGACCTTTATGTTGTTATTGATACTTGACATGTATGAAATCCTGAAGAATACAACCAAGCTCTTCACCTTTTTTAGTCTTATGACTTTTAAGGTTCTTCTGGATGACTTTTTCGGGGATATGCATATGTGACGCATACGAGCTCGATATTACAAGACCTAAAGGAAACCAAAAATCCTTTTTAATAAGGTCTACTGTCACTTGTAATGACATATTCGTTGGGTTATATACTGTTCTCTAAGACCTCACTGTTTTATAAAACTTCAATTTATTACATATAATATTCTTTAGTAATAATATTGCATTCAAGGTTTATGCTTTGTGATTTTAACAACCACATAGCTATGTGAGATCATTGTACATGTGCTTAAGGAAAAGAATAGAGAAATGTGACTTCTTTAGGTGGGCGGATCGGTTCGAAGATTCCTCCGCCGATAGTGATCAAACGTGGAGAGTTTTTTTGGAGGACAAATTATCCCATGACATTCTACATTTTAAAAATAATATTATTATATTATTAATTATTATTTTAATATTTCTTTTTTTATTTTGATTATCGTGTTATAAAGGATTATAAAAGGATTATAAATTCATATACTATTTTTTAAGGTTTTTTTTTTTTAATTTTCTAACATTCAAACTGAATATTTTTTTTAAGTATGAGATGTGCTATCAGAATTGGTTGTGTTATAAAGAATATTATATTATATGAGCATAAATTTCTTTTGTTCTGAAACAGCTGCAACACAACTGTTGTAAAACTGTAAAAAGAATAAATAAATAGACAACTAGTTTCTTCGCAGCAACTTCTCGGCATAATTATTGCACAACAACTCAGCTGGCCCAAATAGACCCATATTCTTAATTTAATTTTATTTTTCTATGAATTTATAATCCTTTTATAATCCTTTACATATTATGAAATATTTCATCATAAATAACAAAAATATATAATAAAAAATAAAATAAAATAAAATACAACAACCACATGACAAATCATACAACACATTTCCCAAAAATAATTCAAACCTACCATCCGCTACATTATGAATGTGTCATCATTTCATGAAGCCTAAAGTTCTTGTCATCTAATTGATAAGGTCATGTTCGGTGCTCCATCATAAAGGTCCAAAATGCTATGAATCCCCTACGCCCACCTATATGCCTAGACGGGCGACATATGTGGTTCTCCCCACTTTTCTCATATTTTTTTAAAATTTATTTATTGTCCTATTATTATTTCTTCGGAATCTCATCAGTCACTTCCATTATGAGACATATTACGTGGCTATATCCCAATCATTCGATCTGATCTTTCATTATTGCACCTAATGCACGTGTTACATTTCATTTTTTTTTTTATTTAGGCGATTTTATGCATGAGAATTACAGGGATTTTAAAAGTTATGTATTTAGTCGAAATAAAATAAATGCATTGTAATACATTTAAAATTTGCTTTTTCGTTTCATGCGTGTTAGGAAATTTATGGCTGTAGAATAATAGATTATCGTCTTATTTTTACATAGAAATTCAACACAAATTCAGATAAAATAAATCAACCTGTAAAAATACAAGAAATTTTTAAATGAAAAACCTAGAAAGAGAAAAACCGCAGGACGTCCTGATGAATTTGTTGATAGGAACAAACGATGACAGATAGTAATTGACAGCGTTTGGTTGGTGTTTGGCGGTGATGGACGGAGATTGGCAATAATCGACGACATTCAACAGTGGTTGATAGAGATTGACGGTAGTCGACCAAAGTTGACGATGTTCGACGACGATCGACAACAATTGGCTGTGGTGGTGTTAGACTTCAGTTCTTTCTCGAAATTTCAAACTTTTCCTCAAATCTCAAGCTCTCTTCCCACCTCATGAGAGGGGTGGGGCTCTATTTATAGAGTTCGTGGTGTAATTTGGAGAGCTTCCTTTAATCATATGGCGTTTGATAGACATTTATTTGAATATCTTTATATGCAATATCTTTCATTTTCCCTCAAATCAAACTCAAAAATATAAATTTATGTTTTACTTACTGACTGTAATTTCTTTCATACATGTTATATTGTATAGTTTATTGGACCATGTTTTATGGCTGAAATGTCGGCAACAGAGTATAAGGCTTAATCTTATCCTGCTGCATATTATATAATGTGATAAAGACTTGGGACACGACTGTGGGCTCACCGCACTCAATTTGTTGTCAAAATTGGGCTACAATCGCCACTGTTCAGCCGCTGTAAGTCAAACGAACGTTTTTAGTACAGCATGACCTATATGTTTTATATGTAACAGTTTCATTCTCTGTTATTTATTTTTTGGATCCATGAGAGCAATATTTTGCTTAATGTTACATTAATATTGAAAAACAGATCATAAATATGATCAGCTAGGAGCTTAAATCAATTACAGTTTCAACAATGCTCAAAATAAACTGAAGCAAAAAAAATATTACAGTACATGCCACACGTAGTGCTGTAAATAAGCTGAGCCTGAGTGAGTTCGGCTCATTCGAATTTGGCTCGTATTCGAAATTGACTCGTATTTGAAATGACTCATGAATAATGTGTTCGTGTTCGGCTCAAATAACATGTTCATGTTCGTGTTTGGATCGATATTTGCTTGTGTTAATCCGGTGGTGTTGGCGTTGTATTGTGGTGTTATTGGCATGAAACCATGGTGTTATTGTTAGATTGTCGTGATGTTATTGGAGGAATTGCGGCGGCTGTGTTATTGTGGTAATGTTGGGGTAGTATTGTGGTGTTATTGGCGTGAAACTATGGTGTTATTGTGGGGTTGAGGTGGTGTTATTGGAAAGTTTAGCGGTTGTGTTATTATGGTAGTATTATAGTGTTATTGGAGTAGAACCGTGGTGTTATTGCGGGATTGCGACAGTGTTATTGGAGGTGTTCAACAGCTGTGTTATTGCAGAAGTATTAGGATAGTATTGCTGTGTTATTGGCGCAAAACTGTGGTGTTATTGCGGAGTTGCGACAGTGTTTTTGGAGGAGTTGCGACGATGGTGTTATTTATTTTTTTCTTTTCGAGCCGATTCGAGTTGGACACGAGCGAACAAATATTTTTTCGTGTTCGGCTCGTTAAGGTTCGTTAAGGTTAACAAACGAGCTACTTAACGAGCCGAACACAACCTGTTCACGAATGACAAGCGAAGTTGACAGCCCTGGCCACACACTTGTATCCCTCTAAATGTAAATCATGATGATACCGGTGAAGGCAAAAAGAGCTACAGGGCTCAATAGGGATAGTTAAAGGAATGTAGGAGTAATCCCTAAAAGGTAGAGGTTGTCGGGTCAGGGCACCACATACCCTTCATCCAAAGTTACTAGGACCCTAAGTGTACTTGGTTGTGAAGGTAGTAGACTCAACACATCCAGAGATCCCCGGTCAACAATCCGTAAATTGTGTCGTAAGAGGGGACCTCAGTAGCCTTAAGATCAAAGGAAATAAACTCTATCATATGATTATCAAGTGAAGCTCTAAAAGTTTTGACTCATACCATATAAAATGGCAAAGATGCCGTTGGAACAAACGAGAAAGAGAGGTTCAACTACAAAACTAGAAACACTCCGAACAAAAGGATTTACTCCCTGTCTGGGTCAGGGAGTCTTCTAACAACTTAAGCACACTAGACAACCACCTAAGTAGAAATCTTGTTGGGTCAGTTGGGTTGGGAAAGCACAGGAGCTTCTTCTAGAGACATGCAAAATCATGCAGTTATCTAGAAAGATCCTTAGATATTGTGGAGATCCTATGAATTATTACTTGGGTGAAGGTCATACAATGCCACCCACTTTAAAATCAGTCTCATGGTCATGTAGGAAAGTAAAAGCAGGTTTTGAAAAATCTTAACAATTTTAACCCTAAAATTTAGATTATCTCAATTATGTGTGATTATGACTTTTTTAGTTAAAAAAATATAATTTTAAGGTCATTAACTTCGGTTATAATTTTCGTAGCATCCCAAATCAACCAGAAAGAAACAGAAAAAATAATCCAAGCATGCAAACATGTCAATAAAGTGAGAAAATAAGCCAAATATAAAATAATAAAAGGTCGGTGCCACTAGGTCAATGACATGTTCCAGAAAAGATAAAGGTGGTCAAGCTTTGCATACATACACGTCTGGTCCTAGTTCTTTACATAAATGAGATTTAGAATTAAGGCACGGGGTATGATCAAATAGCTCCTGGTCCTCATCACGTGGTTCCGCCCATCTAACACCTTAGAGTTCGTGCTCGTACCTTTATTTTAATACAAACTCTACTAGGACTCTAAAAGAATAGTGGAAAAAGGAAAAAAAAAAGGACTTGATCTGCATGAAAAAATGTTAGCGGGAAAACAAACAAAAATGCAAAGTAGAATAAGCCATGTCTTTTTATCGGGGGAGATAAATGATACCTGCAAGAAAAATGTTAGTAGAAATCATTACATGCTCCCTCTTAATGATAGCTTTGTGTGTGCATATATATAGTTACATCTCCCTACGACTTGGTGGTTAATTTATTTTATTTTCTTAAGAAAAAAGATATGCAAGTTTATGTACATTTTTTTTTACGTCTTGATTTTTGTAGTGCTAAATAAACATTATTTTACAGGTTCAATTCATCCAAACAAACAACACATAAAATAGAAGATATCATAAGGAGCAAATATGATAGTCTATATTATCGTGGAAGAAGATACTTGTTGCAGCGTGTGATATGTGGTTTAGAAAATTTGAGGTAATACCTAAACTCTTAAGATTTATGAAATATTATATAGTGCTTTAATTTTTAAAATCGTTACTTATATGTTTTATGTTGTAAGAAAAATTGTTGTTTGCTTGAACAAAGTAAATATATCATAAGAAATTTTGAGATAAGAGGCAATGCTTGTGTATGCAGCATACTTAGAAACATTCAAAAGTATGGCCATAGGCCTTTCTGTATTAGCAAGGAAGTGTGCATTAAGTTATGTTGGACTTGGACCTCTCCTGAGTATGTTCGTAAAAGAGGACAAGCAAAACAAAATCATGCATCAAATGAATGTGACATGGGCAGCTCCCAATATATAGAAGGCTCAATGTCTCACATTGAGTATATGAGAAGATTGATAAGTCATATGCTATGCATGTTACAAAATTTTAAATTTTTTTTTCTAACCTTTATAAATATATTTATAGGAACAAGTGCTTGGAAGTGAGCTGATAGTTGAAGATTTACATAGTCAAATATGCTACTATAAGATCTTGTAGGATTAGTGCTTGAGATTGAATGAGGCGCAAAGTCAAACATAAGCTGGTGTGGGCAATTTGAGTGTTCATTCAAAGCAATCAAATTTTGGTGCAAAGTCAATTTGAGTGTTCATTCAAAGCAATCAAATTTTGGAATTTGGAGAGATGCTGCTAAAGGTAGAAATAAAAGAAGAGCACACATCTTAGGTTTGCAAGGCTTAGCATATGGCACATCATAAATTCTCTGGCAAGCACTTTGACTCAATCAAGGATCTGGTTCAAAGGTGTGTCAGCATCATTACTGGTGATATTGAAGCCTAGGTGGCTGCTTAGTTTGAAGCTCGTATTACTAATATGAAAGCAAGAATGGAGAAGATGTGTTGTAATAAATGGAAAGAAGCCGGAAGTTGAAGATTAGGAGGTCGAAGATGATCAAGAGATTGATGATGATTAGTTACTCTCTATGATTGTTTATTATGTCATGTAACTCATATCTACCAAATGATTTGATGATTTCTAGTGTTTTTAAATAATTAAATCAGTTATTTATGCAAAAGATTTTACTTATAGCTATTATTTGTTAATTTTATTATGGTTAACGTGATTGAAAAGTAATAAATTATAGACTTAGAATGCGTAATATAAATTATGATTATTTTTGTATTACTATCGCAGGTGTTAAAATAAAAATCCATAAAACTCTCACATTATTTTTTTTTCTATTTTTAGAGCTTTACAGTTGATTTTAGGGTGAATTTTTGTTGCTTCTATTGATATGAAAATGAGGTGACTACTTGGATTTCCATGGGAAATTAATACCCTATGTTTTTTGTGGAATTTTGGCAAAATTTTCACCTAAAATGATTTTTTATTAATTTCCCACTAAATTTTATTTTCTGATAGCAATTCCATCAAACTAAAATCTCACTAAAATTTTATGATTTAACCAATTTTTTGTTGAAAAACCATCAAAATTCTCTTTGTTGTGAATTTTTTATTTGTTAGAATTCATTTTCAACCGAGATGTCTTGAGATACCCATTTTTGCTAGAAATTTGCCAAAAATATATATCTCTGATGACTTTTTAGCTAGTACTAATGGAATCTTCAGTAATAAATAGCCAAATTTCTTGTAGTGAATCTAAAAGATTAAATAAAACAAACTTAATTCACTCACTTAGCTTTTAAAGTGGTGTAAAGCACATCTAAAGTGAGATTAGGAAGCTATGAATTGTGGGATCTTGGCCAAGCGAGTTCTGTTATTCATGACACTTTTTATGATATTATATCAAAAGTGAACCTAAATAATATTTAAATTTTAAAATATATGGACAAAAACGTAAATCACTTAAACTTGAGCCATCTAACGATAAAAAAAA
>NW_018164444.1:24585214-24585432 GCF_001263595.1 Phalaenopsis equestris | reverse complement strand
CTTTAAATCTCTCCCAAGCTTCATATATCAACTCTGCATCAATCTGATAAAATGACGTTATGTCATTTCTAAGTGTAGCAGTTTTGGATGGAGGGAAATATTTGGATAGAAATTTCTGTGAAAGTTCTCCTCAAGTTATAATAGATCCAGGTGCCAACAAATTTAACCACATCTTAGACTTATCCCTAAGTGAAAAAGGAAAAAGTCTAAGTCTAACA
>NW_018164444.1:24584743-24585108 GCF_001263595.1 Phalaenopsis equestris | reverse complement strand
AGCAGGTTTGAGCTCAAATGAATTAGCATCTACATCAGGATTTTGGATTGATAAGTGAATTTCATCTGCTGTAGGATTTGCATAATCTCGTAGACGTCAAGGTTGGTGTTCATTTTCTGTTCCTTAATTGTTCACATTATTTTCCATTGTGTCAGGATTTCTAGGTTCTTTTTTTAGTTTTCTAATTCTCCTAACAGTGCATTCTAATTCCGAATCGTAAGGTATAAGATTTTCAGGTCCAAATTTATGCATACAATTGAAATCAGTACACAGAAAAACAGTCAACTAAATATGAAAATAAGTTGTAATTCAAGCAAAAGTTTTCTAATAGTTCTGATTTGTCTGTTACTCTAATTATGATTTTT
>NW_018164444.1:24583725-24584724 GCF_001263595.1 Phalaenopsis equestris | reverse complement strand
CTTTTTTCTCCCCGGCAACGACGCCAAAAACTTGACAGCGACTTTATATATGCTTAAAAATACAAGAATTTGATACTGCTGCTAGAAGATATAAATCTCCGGCAACGGCGCCAAAAACTTGAGGCAACAGCGCCAAAAACTTGACAGCGACTTTATAAATGCTTCAAAATACAAGAATTTGACATTGTTGCTAGAAGATTTAAATCTTCGACACGGCGCCAAAAACTTGACAGTGACTTTCTATATGCTTAAAATATTAGAATTTGACACTTCTACTAGAAGATTTAAATCCCCGGCAACGACGCCAAAAACTTGATAACAGTTATAGATTTGATAAAGATGTGTAAAAAATATTCAATAATTGCAAAGTCACACTTATCACTGCAAGTATAAGTATCGCTCAAGTAATATAGGGCTCTAATGGAGTCCTGGATATCGATCCCATAAGGAGCAATATTAGAGGCTACAAAGTAAGATTTAAAAAATCAATAATTAATCACAACAATATAGTTCAATTTACATATTTGTCACTAATAGGCAATTGAAATAAAAATGTAATTTTAATAAACTCTTAATTAACTAATTATACTAATAAAGTTCCTAATGTGAAGTTCAATATATAAGAAAGCATCATTCTCCTTGCCAAGAAATTTAAGTGAATGGATAAATTGAATTAGTTCAAATTGTATTGTGACAAATAGGAGCAGTACTTTACCCTTTAGACCACGCATAAAGAACATTGCTAATCCTATGCTTGGTTACTGAATCTGCAACTAGGCTGGGAGGATACCGGCTCTCACTTCGGAGCTCCCACGTTCCCCTGGCCTGACGGCTAACATCTACACTTCAACACCCAAACGATAGGATCGAATTGATGATTTTAGTCTGTCACTCTAAAATCTCCAATTATACGCCCAATAATTTTTATTTCTCTATTTATTTGCACCCAACTTTCAAGGACTTTGACCTCCCTAAATCTTGGATGTAATCCTCACTTTA
>NW_018164444.1:24573488-24583444 GCF_001263595.1 Phalaenopsis equestris | reverse complement strand
GCGGCAAGGAGGAAGAAATCTCTCCCTTTCCTTCCACTCTTACAATCTCTCGAAGAATTCCTCACAATACTAACCATTCTCTACACTCTAATGGGCACCACAAACAACAAAGACTCCATGGACACCCCCTTTTTTGGCCTCCAAATGTTTCTTTTAAAGTTGTAGAAGAGTTTTCAAGAGTTACCCAAGCGTCCCTTAAAAAATCGTCCACATTCAATGAAATCGTTGAGAGAACCGACGTGCTCGCCGTCGACAGCCTCGATGGCACCGCCGGCGGCCTTCTAGAATATTTAATTCTAGACTCTCGGGAAAACTCATCATCGGCGGCGTCGAGCTCACCGTCGACGACGTCAAGCTCGCCGTCGGCGCTCAAGATCAAATCTTCATATTTTGGTCCTTTTTGCTCCAAATTTGCTCCTTTTTACATCATTTTGCTCCAACGACCATAATTCAACATACCAGCAACAAAACATCAAAAATACCTTTCCTTAAAGTGCAATATCATCAAAATCAATGTAAAATAGGTATGAAAATCTCAATATATTTTTCTTTGGTCAATGACCACAAAGGGTGTTTTTGTAATTTTGACAAATTTGGGAAGTTGTAGATAATGTGGAGGATTTTAAATGGTTTGAGATGATTTTTGAACAAATTTGGGTATTTTGGGTGAAATTATGAATTTTGGTCAAATTTGGGGTTTGGGGGTGTTTTGTTAAATTGGGTAGATTTGGGAGGCAAGAGGCTAAGTTTGGTATTTTGGTGAAATTGATTTTTCTGAAATTAAGGTGCCAACCACCCTATTTGAGCTATTTACCAATAGAATCCTCTACTATGGGTGCTTCATGTACTGGTCTTAGCTAGACCCTAGCCTAAGGCTAGTGGGTATTGAGGATCATCTACATGAGTCTTCCAAAGGTTAAGGGGTCAAAGTTAGGTAGTCTTTGGCTTAAGGTAGTGAGTGGAAGTGAGTAACAGTGTATGCACCAGCTCAAGACCAACACCCAGGGTCAACCTTAAGGCCAAGCAGTCCTATGGGGACTCCCCTTGAGCTCCCCCGTATTGACCCCACCTACCAAGTGCTAGAGGTAAGGACTAATATGTGGAACTTCAAGTTGAGAGAAGAGTTTAGAATTTCTAATGGTGGGGTTCCCTTTCTAGTCCTCTAGGACTACTTAATAGTAAAGTCCTATGCCTAGACCCTATATTACTAAGGAGAAACTAGACCTCAACCAAAAGTAAGGTCAACATATACTATTCTAAAATCCCACATCGTATCCCTTGTTTTAGCACACATAACGTTATCATCATTTCCCTAGCCACCTAGATCTTGGACTTACATAAGGCATATGATCCATATATGACAAAAATAAATATCCCCAATAGATCACAAGGATTTAAATACCTTAAAAAAGACTTAAATCTTTGAGCATTGGGTCAATTAATGTAAGATAAGTGGTGTATGACATTTTTTTATTGATTTATGTGAATTATTAGGACCCGAGGCATAACTTAGTGGGTCCCTAAAACTTTTAATAGATGATTTTATGGAACAAAGTATAACAAGTTCAATTTTCCTTCAAATTATCCAAAAGGTCATAAGAGTTTTAAGGGTATAACCCTAAACAACTTTTAAAACTCTTTGAAATATTTTGAGTTCATTCAAACTTACTATGTTGTTCAATTAATCATCTGAAGTTAAATTTAAATTCAATAGTTTAATACACCCTATGCTCAATGAACCTTAATATTTTTAATTATCCTAAGAGCGGTGTACTCAGACATTCACTTAATGTTTTATTTAAGAGTTATTTAAGCTGGTGCCCATAAGGGCAAACTCAAGTCATTGAAGACTTATACCTATGATCAAAGTTGGGCTTGTAGTGTACCAAAAGTAATCATGATTAATTACATTTCTCTTTTCTAATCCTTACTAAATAAATTTAAAATCATGACTAGTTCACCACTAAGCCCTTAAATCCAATCTGCATCGTAAATATGCAATAATCAAAATGTTAAGTTAAATGAAACTCAATTCTAATTAAAGGATCACACTTATCATCTAATCACCAATTAGGGGCTTCAAATGAGTTATTTATTATCTTCTTAGCTTAAGCCCACCACCTTAGCAGTGTTCAATTAAGTTTGCTTCCAAACCTCAATGATTTATAAACCTACATTTCTACCCTTATTATGAAAAAGGTGACAAGTTGGTTTTTGATCCTAATTTTCTATATATAAGGATTTATGAAGTTGACACCACTACTTAAAGATTTTAATCCCCGGCAACGAGGCCAAAAACTTGATCCAAAAAATTTAGTATAGATAGATGTAAAATGCAATGTATGCAATTAATTTTCTTAATAAATATTTTTATTTTGTAACTGTTGACCTCACTTTTGGTTGAGGTCTAGAAAACTTCTTTAGTAGCCTAGGTCTAGCCATAGGACTTTCCTATTGACTAGTCTTAGAAAATTAGAAGAGGTACCCCACTATTAGAAACTTTCTGATTAAGCCCTGAATATCAAACCCCCAGAGAGAACTAGATTTAGATAACAAAATTTTACTTAGCAATCTATTCTTACAAAAACTTAAGATGCTAAATTAGGAATGAAAGTTCAATTCTTTTTTTTTTTTTGATAATTTGAAAATAAAGTAAGCAACTAATTAACTTAACTAAAATACTTGCAAGATGAAGGCAATGTGAATAAAATATCTTTTTCCTTATCGTGAAGCAGTGATAAATATAAAAATTATGTTGTAAAAGTATGTTAAATGTGTTTTGTCAAATATGAGCAATAATATTATTTACCCTTACTAAAGATTCTATAAAGAACATTGGCTAATCTATAGTTTGAATAGTTTTGAAGACCAGCCAGGCAGGGAAAATAATAGCTCTCACTCTAGAGTTCCCTCTTCAAAAAGGTAGTCGACGGTGACGACGACAATGGACTTTGAAGTTTTATGGATAGCTGGCTCCCTTCTTCTGGAAAATTCTAGTCTTTTCTTATAAAAATTTAAGGGGTGCCTTGGTGTCTCTTCAAAAAGGTGTCTCCATTCAATGAATCTTCTAGAAGTTGCCTCCTCATAAGTCAATTTAATGAATTTTCGTGTCCATGGGCTATTTCGAAAAAAAAAAGCGGCGCCGATGGCGGAGTGTCCATGGGCTATTTCCCACATTTTTATTAAGGGTTGCTTCAAACTCTTTTTCAAAAATCCGCTCAATTTAAATAATTCATCAAATAACTACTTCTGGCTCTTATGCGTGGGGTACACAAGGCTTAGATGTGGCGCTTAGACGCCCTAATTTATTTTTGCATTTTTCTTCATTCTGCTCCAAATTTGACCCTTTTTTACTCCTTTTAGCATTTTCCATCCATTTGATTGTACCTGCAAGAAAAACACACAAATACCTTTCATTAAAGTGCAATATCTCAAAAATAGGTATAAAAATGTGTATAAAAGCATTATATATTTTAGGCGTATCAAAATCCCCCAAACCTTGGCTTCAAAATCTTATACTCTGTGTTACTTATCCTAAGTGACCTTTCAACCCTTAAAAACCAACATAAGTAGATAAAGTATATGAGTTTCTTTAAGTGTAGAAATATAGTAGTGCAATTTAGAAAAAAATATTAGTAAATGAGACCAACTTAAAGTTTAGAAATTTTTAATGTTAAGAAATATGAAAATATGAGTTCCTAACTAATTTAGAAATATTGTAGATTTTCTAAATATAGAGTTTAGGCATTTTATCATCTCCACCTAAAAATTTTTATCAAGCATAATTTTACTCACTATATTATATCCTTAAGCTTAAGAGTTTCTCAAGTCTTATACTTTAAAAAGATCAAATGTGAAACCAATTTTTGATTAGGCACTAATCCTTAAGTTTCTCCTCCCTTTTTCAATTTTTTTCTTTTTTTTTTGTTCTTTTTTTCTTTTTCTTTTTCTTTTTCTTTTTCTGGCAAAGATTACTATATCTTGATAGGCCTTTAATGGTTTTGAATTCCACTCTTCCTTTCCTAAAGCAAAGAGTTGATTTTTTCTTTCACTTAAAAACATAAAAATATTTTTGAAAATTAATTTCAATAAAAGAAATTTAATATTTGAAAATAAAAGGTCTAAATTTCTAACATTTTCAAAAATATAATTTTTCCTACTAAAGATAGTTATACTATATTTAGCATTTTCCACACTAAGAAAAATTAACTCAATTTTTTTCTTCATTACTATAAATTTTAACTAAATTCTCTTACTCATTTCTAAAACTAAAATTTTACTTCCCTTATATAACTTCATATACATAATCATTTTTCAAATTAAAATCAAATTTTATTTGAAATACATTCGAGAACAAATAAACTTTCAAGTTTCTTTAAAATTTTTCATTCCCTGAAACTTAAATTTTTAATAGAAATAAAATATTTTAGCAGAATACTAACTATAACATGCTTTGCAAAAATTTTTATATCCTAAATATGCAAGTACAAAAATTAAAAACAGGAGTAAAATTCTAAATTGATCAAATTTTATATTACTTAAAATATACAGATTCATCAGACTTATATGCACATAAAAGCAAATAAACACACTAACAAACATACATGACTGCAACATAAAGAAAAATAACAAATAGTAAATTAAAAATTTTAAACATGCAGCTTTAAGTGACAAGTTAGCTAAATCCTAAACCTTCCTAAGATTCCATAATTGAGTTTAACAAACACTAACTAAATAAAATGGCATAATTAAAATAATTACTATCACACATAATAACTACTCACTAAACACAAATACATCACATAATGTGTACAAAACAAAACAGCCTGAACAATAACAACTGAAAACACAACACAAAGTACAGAACAATTGCACTAACAACAGTTCATAACAACACATAAACTACAAACATAAAATAGAACTAAAGATCTAAACTAATCATCACCCTCTTCTTCATCACTATGATCACTACGCCAAACAGTTGTAGGCTCATATGCTGGATATCTAGGGTAATGAGGAAATACTACATCCCGATAACCTCTATTGAGATGCTCCATAGCTATGTTGTATTCTTCCTCATAATCACTTTGTCTCTTCATATATCCATCCATATGCTCTACAAAATGCTCTAAGTTTGCCATTTTTTCATTAGTGTAAATAACATTATTCAATATTTTTTCCATAAGCTATGACTGAGAATCAGAACCAAAAATCTGACCTCGTGATGTAGAAGCTTGTGAAGTAGAGGCTCGTGAAGTAGAAGCAATAGAACTACTAAGGAATTCACCCTTCCAACCAAAAATACAATGATGTGAATAAGTCTTCACATTCATACTAGTAATGGGCTTTAGTGGCTATAAGATCTTCTCCTAGCTGTCATATCTAACATCAGCCTGCTAGCATAAAGAAAAGATCAAGGACGCAAATTCGAAACCTACAGTATTAGTAGCGGTAGCAGAACTGGTAATAACTCCATAAATAAATCCTCCTAGGTCAATAGGCTTGGACTCTAAATATAATAGTTCAAAGTTGCTCTATCTCGAGTCACTTCAATCGATTGATTTTTAGGCAGCAGACGAGAAGAATAAATTAATGTCATGCCTTTACAGTGGCATCCAACTTTGAAGTAGAAAAATTTACCCTTCCTTCATTTATAATATTTCATAATCCTCTCCCAACAGTCAAAGATGAAATAATCTCGTCTAGCTCCTCCTAAGTAGGAGTATAGTTTGAATAAAAACACAACGTACTCAGGGGCAATTGATAAAACTGATTAATTACATCAGGAGAAAATGGTACTATCTTCTCCCTCACTATGACTCCTTCTTCATCAGCCTCCAACAGATTAGCATAGAACTCTCATAGCACTAAAATCACGGTGACAACAAAAAAATAACAGAATCGATCCCACTGGCGGCTAACTATCAACTCTTAAACAGCTCCTCCCAAATTTTTAAAACATCGCTCAGGAATTAATTTTCTTGAATGCAGTGCATCGCTATACCAATCCTGAGCTCTTGAACTAATAAATTTACTTGAATCAGATAGAGCTTTCCCCTTGCTTCTCTTCATTCTTGGTGCCATTTTCTAAAAAATGTATAAAATTCAAAATAAATTCCACAATCAACGTCAAATTACTAAACTCAACTCCTCAACGCTTAAACTAACAAATCCATGCATTTTCCATCAATTTTTCCAAAATTTCCATCATGAATAGTGATTTTCAGGTAGCTCATTAATGTGACCAAAATATATGGTTAAAATAAAAAATTTTTACATAGAAGTGAAGCTCTTACCTCAAAAAGATCAAATCTAACAAATTTGGCTTGAATCCAATAAGAAATCTTCAAAATAAGTGATGCACTAGCCTAGAAACCACAAAAAATCAAGGAAAAAGGTGAGCTAAGGTGCGTTAATGGAGTTTTTCAGACCAAAAATTCACTTAAAATCGTTTGTCAACCGGTTTTCATGAACTGCGCTTAAGCGTGAATGGTTCAGTGCTTAAGCACCAGTTTATTAGTTTATGCATCGCTTAAGCACGGGTTTTGATGCTTAGGTGTCAGTGCACAAATTTTGTTTTTTTTCGATTTAAATGAAATACACTCCTAGCCCAAGACAACCAACCCTCTATGGTCACAAAACACTGTAACAACTATTTCCCCCCTCTTAACTCTCTTCTTACTCAAGATTCACCGATTTAAACTAATTTGATTCAACACTAAATAACATAAAATTTCACACAAATAAAACATTTATATTAATTCGTGAGCAATTACAAACACTTTTAAATACATAAATTTTCAATCCAAATAGTCTCGTATGAGAAAATTCCTAGCCCAAACACTAAAAAATATTAACATATAAAACCACATTAAAACACACTTCACATTAACAAATAATAAACACATAAAAACAAATTCACAAACTTAATTCCACTCTATAGTTGATGGAACAAATTCTGGCCTATCGTTACTCTCTCCTTCAACATTTGGAATGTATATCTGAAAGATCTGAAAGAATGAACAATGATTAATAACTCTAGTTGAATCCTCTTCAATCCACTTATTCTCCATATGCATTGCCTTGTCTGCTTCTTCTATAAAATTGGTATGGTTAAACTGCATCTTAAGTTGCCATCCCATATGATCTAAATGTGCGCTAACTTCCATCACATTCGCTTCAATTGAAGCTACGTTAGCCTCAATCTTTGTGATTTTCTCCGCTATTCCTTTAATACTAACGGTGATGAAACTATTATATAACTCTTTCACACTCTGACTAATAAACTTCTTTCTCATTGCTTCCTCATTCTTCTTCAAATCACTCTCCCAAGAAGACATTTTTCAAAATTTCTCTCTTTTCACTTAGAATTTAAGGGTAAAATGGAGGTGTGCTGAAATTTCTCTTTATTCCCTTATATTTATAGGCTTTAAACCTCCCCCATAACTCCTAAGCACGTTCTAGAACCGCTTCCGCTCTTACACTTTCAATTTAACCAATTCGTAGTTAGAACTTTTAGAAACTAAATTCACACATGTTTTTTAATTTTCGCGCATAAGCGCCGGATCTTGATGCTTAAACGCCAGTACTCAATTTAGCACATGTCAACTTAACATTCAAACATTTATTCTAATATATCTAAGTCATCTTTTAAGGTTTTAGAATAATCACTAACTCATCATATGGTCAAAATATTACCAGAATTTTCTAAATCAAACACAACAACATAACAATATAAATAAACACACAGATAACTATGGGGTGCCTCCCACAAAGCGCTTGGTTTAACGTCATCAACCAAATGTAACCAGAGCTTATTCTGGTTGACCTAACATTAGAAAATTATTTAATTTAATTTGGTTGCCTAAAATGTAGGATTTCAGCCTGTGACCATCCACTTTGAATATTTTATCAGTTTTAGGATCTTTAATATCCACAGCTCCATAGGAATAAACTTTCATCACAACAAATGGGCCCATCCACCTGGACTTAAGTTTGCCTGGAAATAATCTTAACCTTTTATTATAAAGCAAAACTTGTTACCATGGCTAAAAATTTTTAGTTAGAATCCTCCGATCATGTCACATCTTCATCTTTTCTTTATCTTTTCTAGCACTTTCATAAGATTCATTCCTTATCTCTTCAAGCTCATTTAATTGAAATAACCTTTTCTCACCAACATCTTTCAAATTGTAATTAAATTCCTTCACCAACACTTTTCTCACCAACATCTTTCAAATTGTAATTAAATTCCTTAATAACCCAATATGCTTTATGCTCAAGTTTAACTGGTTAGTGACACATTTTTCCCAAATATTAGCCTGTATGAGGACATTCTTATAGGAGTTTGGTATGCAGTGTTATAAGCCCATAAAGCATAGTCAAGTTTAGTTGACCAATCTATTTTAGTTAGATTAATAGATTTTTTTAATATTTTTTTAATTTCATGATTGAATAATTGAGCCAAACCACTTGTCTGAGGATGACAAGTACTAGCAATTCTATGATTTATATGATATTTTCTTATTAATTTCTCCATTACTGCATTTATGAAATGACTTCCCCCATCAGTTATGATTGCTCTCAGCATCCCAAATCTATAAAATATATTCATTCTTACAAATTTTGCAACACTTTGAGCTTCACATCGAGATAAAGCAACATCTTTTATCCATTTGGATACATAATCTACTGGTAACAATATATATAAATTTTTGAAAGATAGTATAAATGGTCCCATGAAATCTAATCCCTAAACATCAAATATCTCAACTTCTAACACATAATTAAGGGGCATCTCATTCCTCCTAGAAATATTGCCTACTCGTTGCATCGATCACAAGTTTTGATATAAGCATTAACAGCTCTAAAGATTGTAGGCCAATAAAATCCAGATTGTAAAATTTTGTAAGTTGTTTTATCAACACCAAAATGTCCTCCCAAATAGAATTATGAAATTTTTAGATAATTTCATAAGTTTCTTCTAAAGGCGCAAATCCTTGAATAATAAGATCTTTCCTTATTTATATAAAAATGGGTCATCCCAAAAATAAGCCTTACCTTCAGATACATATTTTTTCTTCTGTTGGTACGTCACTCCATATGGTATAATATCACTAACAATGAAGTTCACAATGTCGACATACCATGGAACATGTCACTCATTAACAGTGAACAATTCTTTATCTAGAAAATGTTCATTAATTTCTTTTTCAAAACAGAGTGGATTTTCTAACTCAAGCCGGACAAATTATGAGCAATTTGATTCTCAAATCCTTTCCTATCTACTATTTCAAAGTCAAATTCTTGCAAAAGAAGAACCCACCTTATCAATCTTGGTTTTGCATATATTTTTTTCATTAAAAACTTAATAGCAGAATGATCTATATTCACTATACATTTAGTTCCAATTAAGTATGATCTAAATTTATCAAAAGTATATACTACTGCTAATAACTCTTTCTCAGTTGTTGTATAATTAATATAATCTTCATTAAGAGTTCTATTTCATTAAGAGTTCTATTATCATAGTAGATAACCTTGAAAGTCTTATCATACTTTTATCCTAAAACAACTCCAATAGCATAATTACTAGCATCTCACATTAATTCAAAAGGCTTTTCCCAATATGGTGAAACAATAATTGGTGCAGTGAGTAATTTTTCTTTTAATAATTCAAAATCTTTTGGGCACTCTTCATCAAAATTAAAAATTACAGATTTTTTAAGTAAATGGCATAAAGGCTTAGTAATTTTTTAAAAGTTTTAATATAACGCCTGTAGAATCCAGCATGTCCTAAAGAACTCCTAATTTCCTTCACACTTGTTGGGTGAGATAAATTAGCAATCAAATCACTTGAATTTTTGTCTACTTCCATACCATTTTCTGAAATTTGATGTCCCAAAATTATTCCTCCTGTTACCATAAATTGACATTTTTCCCCCATAAATTGACAT
>NW_018164444.1:24542360-24573246 GCF_001263595.1 Phalaenopsis equestris | reverse complement strand
CTGATCCTCAAGAGCTATTTGTATTTGGTGATAACCAGTATATCCATCCAGAAAATAAAAGTATTTATGCCTAGCTAGTCTATCCAGCATTTGATCTAGAAAGGGTAGTGGATAATAATCTTTCCTCGTAGCGAGATTTAATTTTCTATAATCACTGCGTATTCACCATCCCGTGACTTATTTTATTAGTATTAACTCATTATGTTCATTCAAATGGAACAATATTATAATCACTGCATATTCACTATCCTGTCACTACCCCTTTCTTTGGAACGTGGTGAATTGGACTAACCCACTCTCTGAAATAGGGTAGATAATTCCAGCATCTAACCACTTTAAGATTTCTTTCTTAACAACTTCTTTCATAATAGGATTCAATCTCCTTTGAGGATCAGCCCTAGGTTTGTAGTTCTCTCCTATATGAATTCTATGCATACAAATTGAAGGACTGGTTCCTTTTATATCAGTAATTTTCTATCCAAAGGATTTCTTATAACTCCTTAAAATTTTCATCAAACTATCTTCTTCTTCAATAGCAAATTTTGAGGAAATTGTAATAGTTAATGTAGAGGAATCACCTAAAAAAGCATACTTCAAATGTTTAGGAAGCAACTTCAACTCAAGCTCAGGAGGTTTCTCAATTGATGGACAAAAAGATGTATATTTTTCTGTATGTCTAAAACATACCAAAACTTCAAAACTTTCTAGAACATAGTTTGAATCTTCCTTATATAAATCTTCATATTGATCAAATTCCTCTTTTGGCTTATGTTCCAACTCTTTCATCTCTGATTTCTCTTCATAGGTTGATTTGAAATGGCATTCACTTAAATATCTTATAACATTCATTCTAATATATTCATCATCTTTACCTTTCATTGATTTGGAAATATTAAATGTAACAGTTTGATCATTAACGAGCATATTTAATTCTCCTTTTTGCACATCTATCATTGTTCTTCCAGTGGTTAGGGTAGGTCTCCCCAAAATGATAGGTATCTCTTTATTTTCCTCCATATCTAGCACAGTGAAATCAATAGGAAAGATAAATGGATCCAATTTCACTAGGACATCTTCTACAACTCATTTAGGATATGTTATTGAACGATCTGCTAACTGCAGAGTTACAGTAGTAGGGTTTATTTCTCCTAATCTCAATCTTTTAAATATTGATAATGGCAAAAGGTTGATGCTTGCTCCTAAATCACATAAAGCTTTCCCATAAAATTGGTCTCCTATTGCACATGGAATCATAAAGCTACCAGGATCTTTAAGCTTCTCAGGAACCTTTTTCTGAATTATAACACTGCACTCCTCACTAAGTGCGGCTGTCTCATTATCTTCAAACTTCCTTTTCCTTTTAAGAATATCCTTCATAAACTTCACATAGCTTGGCATTTGTTCTAGAGCTTCAACAAATACGATATTAATCGTAACTTTTTAAAAATTTCCTAAAATTTTGAAAATTGCTTGTCCAACCTTTGTTGTCGAAACCTCTAAGGAAATGGAGGTGGTGGTTTTTCTAAATCAACTTTAAGTTGAGAAATACGTCTCCTTAAACCTTTTGGAGCATCCTTTTTTGGTTCTTCAACCTCTTCTCTCTCTACTTCAGTCTTTTTATGAACTTTACCTTCCAATTCTCTTCCACTTCTGAGTTCAACGGCTTTTATTTGCTCTTTATTATGGTCTTTCGGAGTTATTTTTGTATTACTAGGAAATTTCCTTGAGATCTATTACTTAATCAATTTGTTATTTGTCCCAATTGATTCTTAATATTTCTAATTGTTGCTCCTTAACTTTGTAACTGATTTCTTATTTGTAACGAAATAGATAAAGTTGCCTCCTCTAAAACAACTTCTTCTCCTTAAATTCTCCTTAAATTGTGGATTACTGTTAAAACTTGGAGGATAGGTAGGTCTATAACTACTAGTCCCCTGGTTGTTCCAGTTTCCAAATGAGTTTATTTGGTTGTTCCCCCATTGTTGATTATTACCACTCATAGTATTGTTCCAATTGAAGTTGGGATGGTTTTTCCGCCATATTCTGCTTGAGAATTTACCATTTGGACTAATGAATTCTTTTCAATCATAGAAATTGGTTGAGAAAAATTGATTCCAAATTTGTCTAACTTCCTTGAAATTGTAGCAACTTGATTTGATAATATGGCAAAAGCATCAATTTCATGAATATTGGCTACTTTCTTAAGATTTACCCTTTCAGAAGGCCATTGAAATTTATTTGTAGCCATCTCTTCAATTAAAGCATAAGCATCTTGAAATAGTTTTGACATCAATGAACCACCAGCAGTGGCATCAGTAATAAATCTAAGAGATCCAACTAATCCATTGTAAAATGTTTGAATTATTAACCAATTTGGTATGACATGATGTGGATATTTTCTTAATAGTTCTTTAAATCATTTCCATGCTTCGTAAATAGATTCCCCTTCAAACTAACAAAAAGATGTAATATTATTTCTAAGTTTTGTAATTTCTTATGGTGAAAAATATTTAGCAAGGAATTTCTGTACTAAATCACTCTAAGTTTTGATAGATCCAGGTGATAACAAATGTAACCATATTTTAGCTTTATCCCTCAGTGAGAAAGGAAATAATTTAAGTTTTATAGCATCATCTGATACACCATCATATTTAAATGTAGAACATAATTCTAGAAAATTGGCAAGATGTAAATTTGGATCTTCAGTTGGTGTTCCCCCAAACTGGTTATTTGATACTAATTGGATAATATCAGGTTTAAGATTAAATGAATTAGCCACTACAACAGGATTTTGAATACTACAATGATATATTGAATTTCATCCATCGTAGGGTTTGCATAATCTCTTAAAAGTCTATACTCTTCAACATTTTGATTATTTTAATTTGCCATTTCTTGAAAATTTTCACAAATTTTTAATTTTTTAATTTTTCTAGTAGTTCTTTCTAATTTAGAATCGTAAGACACAAGTCCTGTGGAACTTGAACTACGCATACATTACTACAAAACACATAAAATAAAATAAAATAAAATAAAAAAATAAATAAAAATAATAAATAAAGCACACAAATAAGAACTTTATATAAAAAATGACATTACAATATTCCTAAAATAAATCTTAAAGTTTAAATAAGACTTACTAAAAATTTTGTTTTCTAAAAACTTCTTTTGAAAATATTTTTGCAATTTAATATTATAGTTTTACTTCTCTCCCTGGCAACGACGACAAAAATTTGATCCTGATTTCTTATATACAAGGATTTATGAAGTTGAAACCACTACTTGAAGATTTTAATCCCCGGCAATGGTACAAAAAACTTGATCCTGAATATTCGGTATAGATAGATATAAAAAGTGATGTAAAAAAACTTGATCCCGAATATTCGGTATAGATAGATATAAAAAGTGATGTATGCAATTAATTTCCTTAATAGATATTCTTATTTTGTAATAATGCCAAAAACTTGGTGTCAAGCAAAAGCTAGGTAAATCTTTCACTATGAAGCAAAGAAGAATGCAACTATAATTTTAAATATGGGATACTACGCAAGTACATGTATTTTTATCAAGTAATATGGAACTTTTTGATTAAGTCCCTAAATTTGAACCCACATGGAGAACTAGATTTAGATAATAAAATTCTACTTGGTAATAAAATTTTACTTGGTAATATATTCATACATAAACTTAAGATTCTAAATTAGGAAAGAAAGTTTGATTCTTTTTATAATCTTTTTTGATAATTTGAAAATAAAGTAAGAAACTAATTAACTTAACTAAAATACTCGCAAGATGAAGGTAATATAAATAAAATATATTTTTCTTTATCATGAATCAATGATAAATATAGAAATTCTGTTGTGGAAGTATGTTTGTGGAAGTATGATAAATGTGTTGTGCCAAATATAAGCAATAATATTCTTTACCCTTACTAGAGATGTTATGAAGTTCTGAAGAGCTTCTAAAGAGCAGTTAGGCAGGGAAGATATTACCTCTCACTCTAGAGTTCACTCTTCTCCCTCCAATTGGGGGCTAACATGTCGTATCAAAACTAAAACTATAAATCAAATCGAGGGCTTTAGCCTGTCACTATAAAGTCCTCTAATTCTACACACTTGAAAAGTGTATTTCTCTATTTATTTGCACTTAACCCCATGAACTACATTCTCATTCATTAAATCAATATGTGATTCCAACCATTTGTTGACTGAGACAATACCATCTTGGATCTTACATGTTCTCACAACAAGTGTTAACATCTTAATTAGCCAAATCAAGAGGTAAATGAAGTGCAAGGTTTTAAATCATCACAACTTCTTCCAACATTTAAGTCAAATGCTTCACAAAACTCCCTTCAAATACTTAATCACTTATCATTTTAAGGAAAAAGATAAAGAAAACTACTCAAAATTCATGGAGAAAACACAACCACACATGAGTTTAAAAGTAGAAATCATGCACACAAACAAGAAATCTAAATTAAATCCAAGCGTAGGCACAAAGATAAACACTTATCTCAAATTCTCTCCACTAAATGTTTTAAATTTCCTTTGAATACTCCTCATTCTCTCACAATACAAACTAACACTCAAAATAAAATAAAATAAAATAAAATAGAGGTGGTCGGCGGCTCGACGGCGGCGGTGATGATGAAAGGCGGTGGCGGCGATAATGGACTGTGAAGTTTTATGGATGACTGGCCCCCTTCTCTTGGAAAATCTAAATCTTTTCTTATAAATATCCAAGGAGAGCCTTGGTGTCTCTTCAAAAAGGTGTCTCCATTCAATGAATCTTCTAGAAGTTATCACCTCATAAATCAATTGAATGAATTTTCGCGTCCATGGGCTATTTCCCACATTTTTATCAAGGGTTGCTTCAAAATCCTCTTCAGAAATCCACTCAATTTAAATAATTCATCAAGTAACTACTTCTAACGCTTAAGCGCGGGGTACCTAGCGCTTAGGCGTCAGAGTGGGCGCTTAGGCGCCCCAGTTCATTTTTGCATTTTTCTTCATTTTGCTCCAAATTTGACCCTTTTTCACTCTTTCTAGTATTTTTCATCCATTTGTTTGTGCCTGCAAAAAAAACACACAAATACCTTTCATTAAACTGCAATATCTCAAAAAATAGGTATAAAATGTAAATAAAAATATTATATATTTTAGGTGTATCAGTTTTTACCTATTAACCCATTATGTTTTGAACATCCAAGAAATTTTATTATGATCAAAATTACATATTTACCCTTTGAATTAACCTAAATTTTAACTAGGGCATCAAAATTCTAAAATTACCATTTTACCCCTAGAGCCGCTCCGCTTTCTAACTCATTGAATTGATCATAAATGACTTTGAAATTTTTATGGCACCCCACTAATGGGTCAACTAAAATATTAGAGAAGAAAATATGATTTTTTGATTTTTATTTAATTTCTAATATTTATTTTTATTCAAAAATAGGGATTTTTTATATTAATTTATTTACCTAGTCAAAATCAAGTTTCTGTTCATGGGAAAATTTTGGAGGTTCACCCAGGTCAAAGAACCACTTGGACCAAAGTTCATGATTTATTTATTAATTTTAGTGATTAACTATATATAAAATATAATTTAATTTCAAAAAATACTTTTTACATTGTTCTTAAATATCTCTGAGTCCAGAGTACTCAAAGAAACAAACATATCATTTTTATGATTTTTATTTTAATTATTACAATTATTTAATGAAAACATAAGAAAATTACATTTTTAGCATTAAAAAATACATAATTAAATTAGGGTCCCAGGTGATCTAGGAATAATTAGGAACATTTCAAGGCATTTTCAAACTTTTGCAATTTTAATTATTTTTAAATCCAAAAATAGCTCAAAAATGAACTATCTATTTTAATATAAATTTTATTTTTTTCTATATTCCCATGAGCACAAGAAACACAGAAACTTAAAACAACTTTTCATAATTTTCCTAATTATATTTTATTTATTATACTTATTTTAATGTAAAAATCTCATTTTACTTGAAAAATAGACTTTAGTGGTCGAATCAAGGTAGCATTTTCAAAAAATGAACCAAAGCCTAGGTGCCATAACTGGTGCCTATGCACTGGAATCCAGAGAAGACGGTGCCTAGGCACCAGATTATGGCTCCTAGGCGCCAGAGATGGTTATTTTTCTAAATGCATTAAATTTGGATGAATTTTGAAGGGGTGTCAAAGGAGACTCTTGAGAAATTTGTCACTACATTATAAAAGAGTGTTTTTATGTCAGAAAAAAGGGGGGCACATGAATCAAGTGTGTGTGAGAGTTTGGAGAGTGTTAGAGAAGACCTTCTCTAAGAGTTGTGAGAGGAGAGGGAAAGTAAGAGATTTCATCTTCATTACATTTCTAAGAGATAATTGAGTGTTATTGTAAAAAGAGAAAGTGATTCAAAGTAACTTCAAAGGATTTGCATTGGGAAGGAGATCAAGATAATTTGTTTTACTTTACTTTTTTTGTTTTATAAATTTTTTTTATATATAAAATCTATGTTTTGTTGTGTTTTCCTCATGAATTTTGAGTAGTTTCTTTGTCCTTCTCCCTACATAGAGATATAGTCGGATGAAGAATAGAGATTGTTATGCAATATTTTAATTTCATAAGTGTGATGATTCAAACTTTGAACTTCATTTACTTTTCGATCTGGCCAATTGAATTATTAAAATTTGTTGTGAAACATATGATCCGAGAGAGCTATGTTTTCTACAACAAAGTAAGAATCACATTTGATTCATGGATTAGAGTGTAGTCCATGTGGTTGAGTGCAAATAAATAAAGAAATACTCTTTGATGGGCGTAGAATTGAAGATTTTAGGGTGATAGACTAGAATCCCCAATTTGATCTAGACTTTAGAAAACTAAAGTTAGATGTTAGCCCTCAGGTGAGAGGAATGTGGGAAATTTGGAGTGACTGCCAGTATCTTCTCAACTTAACTGCGGATTTAGGGACCAAACACTAGATCAGCCAATGTTTTTGGTCGATTATAAAAATGATAAAGAATATAATTGCTCCTATCTGGCATAATACAATTTTCTACAATTTGATAATTCAGTGACTATAACCTCATAGTAAGGGGAAGGATACCTTCTTAAATTTGAACTCTTCATCACAAAACTTAGTTTAGTTTTAGTAAATTTAACTTTGAAGTTTAGAGATTCGTGTAGTAAATATAGTTTCTTTAGTGGCATTAAACAAATTTTGACCTACTTTCTTACTTAAGTTTTCTATAGTTTGAATATTGTGACTTTGCGTTATTAACATAAGAATTTCCACCTCCCTATGGGATCAAAAATTAGGACTCCATTAGATCCCTTTATTACTTGAATGATATGTATACTTCTGTTTGCAACATAGTGACAATTTGAAATTAAAAGTTTACCTTAATTCACTAGGAGTGGCAGCTTTAAATATTTTGAATTGGAAAACTGATTATACTGACCTAAATTTTTTATTATGATTGATTTGCATATTTCTTACTATAGCTGTCATGTGTGTTGCGGTGTTGAAAAACATTTATAGCACACAAAAATTCTTGCACCACTCAGCAATGAGCTAGCCTGATTAGTCCAACGTTGTCCAAGAAAAGGTGATGTAGATTTTATGAGGGGTGCCATATACTCCCTCGCCTCATTCATGATGATTTTTTGACTTCAGGTACAAAATAGTGGCTCCCTAGGTGACTTAATATGTCTCATGGATTTGGTATGTCATGATGGGTCTATGGGTCATGAGTGACCCAATAACAATGGGCCATGAATTAGATTTGGGCTTAGGTATCATGCATTGACTTACGTGTCATGTATGGGTTCAGGTTGCCTTGAGATTAAGATTTGATTATTTTTATTAGGAATCAAATATAGGTTTAATATGTATTGATTTCATCTTTCTTTAATTAATTAAATTAATAATTTACAAAAAAATGAAATTAGGCCATAAAATCATAGGTTGACCAAAATGATTTAGGGTTGACTAGTTGACCAGGGTTGACCAATTGGCCAACGTTCACTAAATGGTCAATGTGGTGACCATTGGGTCCAGGGTTGATCAAATGATCAATGTGGTGATCAAATCAAGGTTTTTCATCATTGATTTGATTAACCTAGGGTATCATCATGATTTGGGCTCAAAGAGGGCGCATTGGAGATTCGGTCTAATTTTTAAGGTTGGGGGACCCCAAATGGGTTCAAGAAGTCAATGTTGGTAAACTCCTCCCTAAGATGGATTTAATGATCTGATGATCATTGGACTTTTAGGAGAGTGTCCGAGGATCCTGAGCTAATGTTGATGGATCAAGACAGGTCTTGTTTTTAGATGTCAATTTAGGGTAGATTTTTATAAAAGTGAGGTCAACAAACAAATACAATGACTTTTTATTGTCATGAAAATTCATTGCGGAGTGACATGCCTAAAATATGTTTCTTTGATTTGTACATTTAATGACTATTTTTAATGTTATTATGCTTTAATGAAAGGTATTTTTGATGTTTTTGGTTGTAGGTACACTAAATGGAGTAAATGGAGCAAATGGAGTAAAAATGGAGCAAATTGGAGTCAAATGAAGCAAAAAAGCCAATGTTGATCTGGCGCCTACCAATGTTGATAAAAAAGCCAATGTTGATCTGGCGCCTAGGTGCCAGACAATAGAGATCATGGTGCTTAGGCGTCAGTGACGATTATCTAGAAGATGTATTAAATTTGGACAAATTTTGAAGAGGTGTTTGAAGAGACTCAGATGGATTTTGAGAGATCTATTTAAAGAGACTTCTGGAGGTTTAGAAAAGAGACTTTTTGGAGGAGGAAAAGGGAGTCTATTGTAGAGAAGTGGATTCTTCTTAGAGAGGAGAGGGTCTTGAAGGCTTGCTGCAAATTTGGAGGATAAGAGGAGAAGTGAGAGATGTCTTCTTCACTGAAGATTTCAAGTAAGTTTAGAGTGAATTGTAAGGAGAGTGAGTGATTCAAAGGAACTTGAAGGATTGCTAGAGAAAGAGGTTAAGATAAGTTGTGTACTTTATTTATTTTACTTTTTCTTGTCTTGTAAACTTTTATTTATCTATAAATCTATGTGTTGTTGTTTCTTCCTGATGAGATCTGAGTAGCTTCCTTTGTCTTTCTCCCTGGAATGATGAATAATTATGTGTAGGAATGCAATTTAGCAGTAGTGCTTTTAAAATTCCATAAAATGTAATGATTCAAACTCTATGCTTCATTTATTTGTCAACTTGGCCAATTGATTTGTTAAAATTTGATGCAAAATGTAGTGACCCATTGTTATGGGTTATGTTACACATAGTAAGAATCACATTTAGCCTCACGGATGAGAATGTAGTTCATCAGGTTAAGTACAAATGCGGCACTGTTTTGTTTGTGGAATTGCCTTTTGGAAGCTCGTCGACCGTCAAAATTGGAATCTCGTCGCCTGCTTCGGAAAAGACATTTAATTTATGTATATATACAAGTTTGAAAAAATATGAAATCAAACTAATCTCATATATTTCATAGTTCAAATGAAAGAGCACTACACCTCAAGCTATGTATCTATCACAAAAGATAAACATAAGACTTGAGGGTGAGGCTCGATCAAATAATCTAAGATAATATGATATTAGTTCGGTCTGCAAAAACCATTTTATTTATAAGCTGACAAGTTCCTTTATTTAATACAAAGAACTAAATATGGTTTATATTAAGCTGGGTTTGGAGAAGCTTCCTATAAGGGCAAGCCCCTATAGTTAATTACATCATAGATAATCGAAGTCACCTAAGAAAACTCTCAATTAAGAAAACTCTCCTAAGAAAACTCTCAATAAAAATTAGGAAATATTATCTTCAAAGAGGTCAAAAGGATAAGACTTTCAATGAGATTGGACAAAGAGTTTTGAAAGGAAAATGGCTCAAATTTGGAACATTTATTATAGAATCCAAAGGAGGAAAAACTAAGGGATGTCACAGACCCATAAGAGAACCTCAGTGACTTCCTAAGCTACCCTATGGTTTGACTTCAGTTTAGAGGACATATATTTAAATGATTCATTCTGTCAATTTTATTAATTAGGGCTTACACTCACATAAATTAATCACACAAATAGCCTGGAAGATATGAGGATTTAGATTGTAACGAACGACAATCTCGAAATCCTAAGACGAGTGAGGGCTTAAATTCTGCAACTCTCAAAATCCTAAGACGAGTGAGGGCTTAAATTCTGCAACATAGCTATACAAAGGCCTAAAGAAAATTTGAGGATTTATGTTGCATAAGCAAACCACCTCAAATTCCTATAGTTTTATTGTTTAAATCTAAGGAATAACTTAGCTGAGGTAGACGTGTTTTGTTGTTGAAGATGGTCGTGCTGCCCACAATGCTGTTGTTGAAGATGGTCGTGCAGCCCACAATGCTAGCTCCAAGCTCATCGTCGCAACAAGTTTAGGTTTTCTAATGTGTCAAGTTATGATGTCAAACCAGATGTCCCTAAGGGTCATGGTTATTTAAATATTATGGGAATATTAAATTTAATTAGAGTGACACCGGTTAGGATCCTACAGTTCCCTCATTCTAGCACCACTTTTTTTTTCAGATTCACTTAGTCCAAACGAATTTACTAAACTCAACTTAATGAGTTCCATAATTTCATTTAGACCATCAAAAATCTCGTTAGCAACCTTAGGTTACCTCCTCTGAGGGATTCCCGATCATCCGATAGAAACATTTTAATTTAGTTGCAATTTTTGTTTTGTGATGTTTGTGATTAAATTTTGAGTTGTCTTATTTTTTGAATGTTGTGGCAGAAAATTCGATCTTGATTTATTTTTTAGTTTTGGTTTTGCTTGTGCGTCTATCTTAATAGTTTTGGTTTTCATGCAGAGTGACATCATTGTTTAACATGCAAGCTCGAAGCAAGAAGTACAGAAGGTAAATGCAATAATTTAAAGACGTACCTGTCGATTCTTCTCCTTCCTCCACCTGAAAGGTTAGTACTTGCAAGTTTTCAAGGCATGTGTATAATTTTGCAGGGAAGTTAAATTGTAGGAGTAGCTGAAGGTTTAGCTACCAAACCCCAAGTTATGACTTTATTGAATCTCAGAAGATCCTAGTGGATGGTTTTAGAACAAAAATATGGCAAGTCCAATTTTCCCTTCAGAATGTCCAATAGATTTCAAAATGCTCGAGGCATGACCCTTGGCCACTTTGAAGCTCTCTTGAAATATTTTGAGTTCATTTTGAACTTATCATATTGTTCCATTAATCATACGAGGTCGAAGTATGACTACCCCGTTGCTCAATGAAACTTGACAATTAAATTTTTTTGAGGATAGGATACCCAATTGATCAATTGATGTTTCATTTAAAAGTTATGTGAGTAGGTGCTCCTAAGGCAAGTTTAAGTCATTTAAGATTATGGTGCTGACAATTAAGGTCAGGCTTGTAGTGTTCAAGGATGTTAATTTTCAATCATGTTATCTTCTAAATCCGATCAATTGAGTGTAGTCATCGAGCCTATGTCACTACTAAGCCCTTAACAATTATGATTGGTTGAATGATAATTATCAAAATTTTGATTTAAGTGATATGTATTCCTATTAAATTGTCACATCATCCTAAACTTTGGGCTTAAGAAAAGTAAGCTATCATCTTTCTAGCTTAAGCCCATCACTTAAGAATCATTTGATATTAATTGACTTCCAAGTCATGAAGATTAGGAGAATTATGATTTTGTTGATGTTGTGTAAAGATGGTGAGTGAGTTTCTATCTTTTAATCCCATTGTATTCCAATCATCTAAACATGTTCATTAAGATCAAAATTTCTCATTTTCCATAGGTTAATCCTAAATTTTGATTCCTAAAATGACTATTTTACCTTTGGGGTACTCTACCTCATAACTCATTAAACATAACTCAAATGACTTGAGCATTCAGTGTGGCATATCCTTGAGTTAATTGAAACATCAGAGGAGAATAATGTGATTTTTCTTTTGTGTTTTTTTAAGAATTTTTTAAATTCGGGAAATAGGGTTTTCAAAATTATTTTATTTAACTATCCAAAATAAAGTTTTTATTTATGTGAAAATTTTTAGAGGTTTCCTTAGGTCAGAGAAACACTTATACAAAATTTCATGATTTTTTGAATTAAATTTTCTTTTTGAATTAAATTTTCAAAATTAATATTTAACTTTGGATCAATTTCAATGATTTAATTAAATAGAAAATAATGTTTTAATCACCAATATTATTCTTATATTTTTATTAGACTTTTCTGAGTTAAGAAAACTCATAGTCAAATTTTGTATTTTTATGATTTTTAATTTATTTATTATATTTATTTCAATGAGACAAAAAAGGAAAATTCACTTTTAAACTTTTAAAATTTATTTATAACTTAGGAAAATTAGGAAAAATATCCTAATGAATTTTAAGTAATCATGGAAAATTTGTACACATTTTGAACCATTTTTTTAATTTTCAAAATTTTTGATTATTTTAATTATTTTTACTTCAAAATACACTTTAAAAAATGACATATTTTCACAATAATAGATTTTATTTTTATTAAATGCCCCTAATCACTTAAATGTCCCTAATCACAAGGAACTCAAAAAACTATTTTTCATGATTTTTGTAAACTTATTTAATTAATTATAACTACTTTTGTACAAAAATATAAAGTTTCTTTAAAAATCAATTTTTGTGCTTAAAATAAACCAAATAATTTTTAAATTTTTACAGTAAGTAAATATAATTTTTATGCACAATGTTGAATTACATTTGTCAATTGTTGATAAGTATATAATTTACATAAATTAACACAAGGTGTATACATTTGATTAAATTTATAAATGTAAAAAATAATTCAAAACATCATGATAATTTTCCTAGACTTCTCTGACCACAAGAAACCTACTAAAATTACCCTCATAATTTTTCAAACGATATTTTGATTTATATAATTAAAATAAGCCAATATAGCCACCCTAGCTTGAAAAATATGGCTAGAAGCATAGAGATGTTGTCTGACCTTCGAAAAATCAGAGAACTTCCCCTCTGTGATGAGGAATAAATCTTAAAAATTTCAAGCCATGGTGAGCCATATTTAGTCATGGAGAGTTAAAATATCACAGAGGGTACTTAATTAATTACAAATCATATACTTGACAAATAGTTTTTATTTTTAGCCCACATTATTCTCCTCTATTCACTGAGCAAGAGAGTGTAGCAAGGGTATTTTTCTTTTATTTTTATGACTTTTCTATATAAAGATATAAAATTTTAAAGATCAGGCATTTAATTTAATTCATAAAAACCCTTTTTTATCTACTTATCCACGCGGCGCTGACTGGATCATATGCAGCTCCGAAAGACGACGCGACGTGCTCCCATTCATTGCGCTTTCCACCTAGGCAAGCCACGCGGTCTGCAGTTCACGCACCAAGAGCTTGTTCGGCTTGATCTCCTCGGTCCATTTGATACACGCAAGATCGAACGACATACGTTCATCGTCCCCAAGTGACCTAACCTGTAAACCATCCACACTAAAACCTTAAGATCTTTGCATAGACTCAACCAAATCACATGGGGTTTCTTTCTAAAACTTCATCTACTCAAGAACATTTATATGGTTAATCAAGTATGAAATCAAGCCATTACTTATGGAGAATTAAAATAAGCTCGGGTTAGGGTTAGAGCTCAATATCTTTGTCTGATAGGGGAGGCCTCAGTCAGATGGTTGTGGTGGCTTCAACTGATTCCAACGAACCTCTAGATGAAGTCATGTGCCCCGGTGAATTCTCTAGGTATGATTTCGACCAAGGTGGATTTCAGGTGTTGGTCTAGAGCTATCCTAGAGGCTATTTTAGAAGGGGCTTTGATGGGGAATCAGCTCCTCTTGCTCTATGGATGGTGTGTGCACAATTAATTGAAGTTTTGCTCACTATGGAGGTGTGGAGAAATTTTTCCTAGTTTTTGGGCAATGTGAAAGTTTGTGCTCAAAATTGGTCTCTCACAATGGGAATTAGAGGTGGAAAATGGTTGGCTTAAGCTGAGGAATGCTTGGAGAGCTCTGGTTAGATTTTGACAGAGTTTCCCCAAGGATTTGGAACACCTCCCCTTTGGCCATGGAGAAGATGGTTTAAATAGAAGGGCTTAGGATGGAGCTCAAGGCCAGTTGATGAGTGCAAAGATTGGCAAAGGTGGAGGGCTGAGGAGCTCTAAAGAGCAGTTAAGGTGAGCTGGCCTCTAGGGTTAAAATTAGGTTTGATTTAGGGGTGGTGGCTCATGGCTTTGGCATTTTTTAGCAAATGGGGTGGCTAGCAAGAGCAGGGGAGGTGGTCATGTGAGCCAGGGAGAGGGTTAATGGGTTAATTATGATTAACCCTCAATGGTTTGTCATGATGGAGGAGATTTCTTGGTTAAGGCACAAAAATGGGTGGTTCAGCATGGTCAAAAGGAGTGGTTCAGCCTGGTCAAAAGGAGGAGCTTTCCATAGCTTGCTTGCGTCAATTTAGGGTGGTTCAGCCTGGTCCAAAGGAGGAGCTTAGTGGTTGTGGGGGTCCTTGGTTGACTAATTTGGTTTGATTAAGTAAAGTTAGGTGAAGGGGTTCAATTTGGGTCAAAATGACTAGAAGTTGGGTTTGGGTTTGGCTATCCATGGCATTGAGCTCATAATTTTGTGTGGGTAATTTTTATGTGGAGTTCAGAAAATATTTAGAGTGACTTTGAATTGGTTTGGATGTTCAATTTGGATGATTTGGGGCATTTGGTCAATTTTTGGGTGTTGGGTTAGACTTTGGTTTAGGTTAGGCTAAGGTTGGGTTAGGTCCAAATTGATTGTTTAAAATGGTCTAAAGGAATGTCATAAAGAGTTTTTAACATAAATTGGGTGTCAATTTTGGGGTTAGTTCATTCAATTTGGTGGAATTTGGAGACATAGCCAATTTGGGCCCAACTTGGGGATTTTGAAAGTGTGTTGAAATTAAGTGCAATTGAGGCTTGAGCAAGGACAATTAAAGGTCCAATTTGATGTGTAGGATTGTTAAGAAGAATTTACGATTCAAATTAGGGCAATTGAGTGGATCATATTGTTCAATTAGGTGAGATTAAGTCATAGAGTGGTCAAAATTTGGGGTTTAATTTGGATCAAAATTGAGCTCAAAGAATGGGTCAATTATGCTAGGATTAGGTTTTAATTGATCATATGAAAGATTAATTTGAGTTTATAATTGAAATTAGGGAGGATTGGGGCCAAATTGATGGGTATGTGAGGTGAATTTGCATAAATTGTGCCTTTAAAGGCAATTTGGGGTTTATTGGTCAAAGTGGTCAAATTGACCAAATTGGGTTCAATTAAAGAGCCAAATTAGTTTTGGGGACATTTGAAATAATTTTGAGGGTTTTGAGAAAGTTTGGGCTACCGAGGGTATTTTTGTAATTTTGGCAAATTTGAGGGTATTTTGGTAATTTTGGAATTTATGGTATGTTTTGGGCAATTTGGGTAGTTTCAAATAGTTTGAAATGGTTTTTGAATAAGTTTGGGTGATTTGGGTAACTTTGGGAATTTTGGTCAAATTTAGGGTTTCAAGGGTATTTAGATAATTTGGGTGGATTTGGGGGCAAAATGCCAAGTTGGATATTTTGGTAGAATTGGGGTTAAGTGCCAACCACCTTATATGAGCTATGGACCAATGAAATCCCCATTTGGGTCCTCTATGTACTGGTCTGAGCTAATCCCTAGCCTAGAGGGCTAGTGGGTCTAGGGGACCATCTACATGAGTTTCCCAAAAGGTCAAGGGATTAAAGTTAACAAATTTGGGTATTATGGTTGTAAGTGAAAGTGGGTGCAAGTGAGTGTAAGTGAGTGAACTAGCTCCAGACCAACACCCAGGGTCAACCTTAAGGCCAAGCAGTCCTATGGGGACTCCCCTTGAGCTACCTCTATATTGCCCCCACCTACTAAGAGCTAGAGGTTAGGACCAGTATATGGAACTTCAAGTTGAGCACAGAAGAGTTTAGAGTTTCTAAAGGTAAGGGCTCCTTTTCTAGTTTTCTAGGAATAGTCAATAGGAAAGTCCTATGGCTAGACCTTAGGCTACTAAAGAGAGAAAATTAAACCTCAACCAAAAGTGAGGTCAACAAATGGACCCTCAGTAGGTGTGGTGTGCTGGGCAAGCACACCGTGCGTATTGGCATTGACCGACAAGATCAACAAAACCAACCTAGAATTCTAAGTCACCAGACCTAGAACGAAGTGTAGAATCGAGTGCTAGTTGTTTTCGCTGGGGAAGTTAGCAAATGAATATCGATCAAAATCAAGGATTTAGAATTCTTGTTGGGGATTGGAAGAGAACGGATCCTGAAAATGACCATGACAGTCATGATGAAGATTCAATTCGCTGGGGAGTTAGCAAATGAATATTCGATCAAAATCAAGGATTTAGAATTCTTGTTGGGGATTGGAAGAGAACGGATCCTGAAAATGACCATGACAGTCATGATGAAGATTCAATTTCAATTAGATGCTAGCAAACTTTAACTTTGATTTCAGTATTATCGAAAGTTGTGGATCAGAATTTAGGTATTGACCCCGGGATGGGAATTAAAATTTAAGTATCAATCCCAAAAAGTGAGTCAGAATTTAGGTACCAACCTCGAAAGGAGGGAATCATAATTTAGGTACTGACCCTGAAATGGGAGGTGAAATTTAAGTATCAATCCCTAAAAGAAAAGCAAAATTTAGGTACCGACCTCAAAAGATTGGAATCAGAATTTAAGTACTGACCCCGAGATGGGATTTGAAATTTAGGCATCAATCCCAGAAAGAGAGTCAGAATTTAGGTACTGACCTTGAAAGATAGGAATCAGAATATAGGTACTGACCTCAAGATGAGAATTCAAATTTAGGTATCAATCCCAAAAAGAGAGTCAAAAATTAAGTGCCGACCTCGAAAGATAAGAATCTAAAAAGAGAATTGAAATTTAAGTATCAATCCTAAAAAGAGAATCGGAATTTAGGTACAAACCTGAAAAGATAGGAATTAGAATTTAGGTACTGATCCCGAAATGGGAAATGAAATTTAGGTATCAATCTCAAAAAAGAGAGTCAGAATTTAGGTACCGACCTCGAAGGGAGGGAATCAGAATTTAGGTACTGAACCTGAGATGGGAATTGAAATTTTGGTATCAATCCTAAAAAAGAGAGTTGGAATTCAGGTATCGATCTTGAAAGGAGGGAATCAGAATTTAGGTATTGACCCCGAGATGGGAATTGAAATTTAGGTATCAATCCCAAAAATTAATCTTGAAAAGAGAGTCTAAATTTAGGTACGAACCTCAAAAGGAGGGAATAAGAATTTAGGTACTGAGCCCAAGATGAAAATTAAAATTTAGGTATCAATCCCGGAACGTATCAATCCCCCAAAAAAGAGTCAGAATTTAGGTACCAACCTCAAAAGGAGGGAATCAGAATGTAGGTACTGACCCCAAAAACAACATGAAAGCAGTGTAGAGAATTTGTGGTGTTGAATTCATAGATATGTGGCCTGTGATAAGGTTGACATTGGCGAAGAAAAATTTGTGAGATTTTGTGCAGAATGTGAAATTCCACGGGGATGTGAAGAAAATTAATGCAGACAAGTATAGTCGTGATGCGCGAGCAAAGAGTAAGAGACCTCGAACTTGAGATAAACAAACTTAAGAAATTTTTTCATTTTTTTTCTTGCTTTTTTATCACATTTAATTATCAAAATATATTTTCAAAATTTATTTTTTTTTTGTTGAGAGTATTTTATTTGAACTTTTATTATTTTGTTCTTCGTTCATTGTAGCTTGGAACCAACACATGGTTCTGGGGCTCTTGATCTATCATACAAAAAGGGCAATTCAAGATACAGACTGAATTCTGAAAGAAATTTCATTAATCTGCTTAAAACAGGTGTTACAGATTGAACATAGGCCGAAGCATCAAAAGGTATAACATGTTGAACTAACATGTTGAACACGTCAAAAGTATATCTGAAACATCTCATGCTGCCAACATATCATAAGCTGAACATATCTGATACATATATCATCATATCTGTATCATGATATCTGCTACGTAAAAACACGATACAAAAAGGTATCCACTAACTTTCCATCTTCGATGGGATGAGTTCCTGATCGTGCTGACCTACTAAGCCACACTCCAGGATAAAAGTTCCTTTTACGTGTACTTAGAGGTGCAACCCTCTCATAGCACATAAGGTAGTTCCTCTAACTCCAAATCTGGTTGGAATACATATGGTATCTTGTTGCTATCCATCCTTCTGAAAGTTACAGACACCCTGCGATGTCGTACTCCTGGAATGCAGTGCTTGGCCAGGTCTACTCCATTTCCCTTCAGAATTAGTACAGAACCCAATGATAATTGAATCTCGACAGCGGAATCTCCATTGATCCTCTGAACTCCCTTGGGCTAATGACATTTATTTCTTTTCCGAACAAAATATTTCTTTTTCTCATGAAGGAGACCATGCAAAAAAGCCTCACAAAATTATGGGTCTATATGTGGGGGAATGCAATCGCCTTCATCATAAATATTGATAATATAGCTGTTGGGAATGCAATTGGTTGGAATAATGCTCCACCTAACCATCCTTTTGATCATCTACTTTATTATAGGAGGCAACAGATCCACCTCATCATGTCTTAAAATCCCCGAGGGATTTCCTTGTCTATCTTTGGTAGAATTATAACATCAACCACATTAGATGACGATTCTACCTTTTCCACGCATCCATTTTTGTGGTTCAGAATAGGTCATTTCCATCAGAAGACCAGCTTGAAGCTTGACCCCTATCTCTTGACCCCTATCTCTTAGGTTGAATATGCAGATGAGAATGGTCCTTTCTTCCCTTTCAAAGAAGACTCTGGCGTACAGCTCCAGACCTTCTAATATATTGACAAATCTTCCTTGAACTTCTTCATAAAATTCAAATTTATTTTTCTTTACTTTACTCATTTTGTCTAATTCTTTCATGGTAACCATCGGCGGCTGTCGAGGATGCCCTCTCATTTCAATATCAGCAAAAATCCATGTTATTGATGTCTTTGTATCTAGTGGAATATATGATTCCCCCATTGAGTGATTGGTGATTTAAAATCTGTTATCGGTGAATGTATACTCATCCAGAGTGTTGTAATACTCTAAGTGGTGGATGTTGCAGTTTGGGCATTCCACAAACGCCTCTATAGTTGGTGTCCACGTGGGAATCTTGGCGTTGCACGTTGGGCAACCTATGCAAAGATCATCTGAAACTTCTGGTAGCATCGACTCTGTAGTGAACTCAGACTCATCCTTTGTGGTAGGCAAGCTGGAGAAAGTCTCTCTCTTGCATGGATCATAGATCTTCCCCTCAGGAATCGAGGTAAGCAAGTTTTTTGCCTCCATCTGACGTCTTTTTTCTTCACATAGGAATGCTATGTGTTTTTGATGATTGGCATTTCTGCCTTGAGTCCTTCATAATGGTGCATCTGGCAGTCTCTCATCATTAGCTGTGACTAGACATTCGGTCGGTGCAGTTATCATAGATGGCAGACGACTAGTCCCCTCCATCGAATCTTGCTGCGTTATTACTTTCTTCATCTTCAGTGAGAAATCCTCCTTGGTGTTGAACATTAACAGCGATGATAGCCCCTCTTTTCTCGACGGCGGACCACGTCCATCAGGGGACCCTCATAGTCTACATCGACTTGACTGAAGTCCACGTCAAAGTCTATGATGCTACCCTGTAGTGCCCTTTCCTTGTTAAGTGTGAGATTCCATCCATCCTTGAAATCAAAAATCAGCTTCTGTCCTGAAATTTTCTCTACAGACGACAGGAAAAACATCAGTGCATAGAAATTTAGCAAAAACAAGAACAAAAAAAAGTGTTTATCCATCCTTGAAATCAAAAATCAGCTTCTGTCCTGAAATTTTCTCTACAGACGACAGGAAAAACATCAGTGCATAAAAATTTAGCAAAAACAAGAACAAAAAAAAGTGTTTATTAGATAAAAATTTAGTTTGTATCAGTGAGAAGATCATTTATTTATATTTACATTTATTTAATTTAGTAAAATATCAAACTTAAAGTAGAAACGAAAAAATTGAAGCATGTAAATTCAAAATTTTTCATTTTATTGAGGTTAATTTTATTACCAAATTTTTGGACCGGTCACAAACATTTGACTAAATAAATAACCCCAGAATAATCAAAATTTCAATTCAAGCAATGTCAAGTTGCATAGTATGTCTTCAAGTATCGTCCGTTGATCGGCAGCATGGGTCTCTCGCCTTGAAAATCCACGAGCTCGTAGGCTCCTCTTGCGTAGACCTTTTCTACGACAAATGGTCCCTCCCAAGTTGGCTGAAATTTTCCACCTATCTTATAGCGTGCAAGAATATAACATTTGAGCATGAGAACGAGATCACCAACTTTGAACGTCCTTGGGTAGGCCAATTTATCATGAGCTTGTACCATCCTCGCTTGGTAAAGCTTCAAATGCTATTGAGCTTCTAGTCGCTTTCCTTCAAGACTTTCCAATTCTTCAAGTCTGAGTTTTACACTTTCTTCTGTTGTAAGTTTATTAACGATAATGACTCTAAGAGAGAGTGTCTGGACTTCTAACGGTAGTACGACCTCAGACCTGTACACAAGTGCATAGGGCGTACATCGAGTGGGTGTACATTAAGTGGGAATCCTGACGTTGTCCGGTAGGCCCACAAGACTTCTAACAGTTTGTTATGCCAATATCTTTTGTTTTCATCAACTATCTTCTTCAAAATCAAAAATCTATACCAGTGTCTTGTTGAAGGCTTCGACCAGGCTATTTTCCCTAGGATAGTAGATCGTAGAGTATCTCCAGTCTATCCCGTGCCACATGACAAAATTGTTAATTTTTATGCTCTTGAAGGTTGTCCCATTATCAGAGATTATTCTGCACAGAACTCTGAAATGGTAGACGATTTGGCTTTTAAAAAATTGAAGGATGTGTTTTGTCGTAACCTCTACATGATGTGTTGTAACCTCTCGTAGCGGTACTGCCTCTGCTCATTTGAAAAAAATAAAAGTAATATATAGCGGAAAGTATAAATTTGTGTCCCTTAGAGGATGGACTGTCTATCGGACCTATTATGTCCATGCCCCCATCACTCTAATGGCCACGAGGCGACGGTTGGGTGTAGCACATTTGAAGGTTGGTGCAAGATCATGCACTTGGCACTGGTGACATCTTCTGGTTGTATCCATGCAGTCAGACATTATTGTCGGCCAATAATATCCGAGTCTCTTGATCTTTATTTCATCTTTGGCTCTAACTGGTGAGCGCCATAAATTCCAGCATGTACTTCTTTGACAATATTTTGTGCTTCTACTTTGCTTAGACATCGCAGCCACATCTGATGGAATGATCTTGGACATCATCCACTAAAGCATACGACATAGCCCTTCTTATGATGTGATGTGCTGCTGACTTGTCCTCTGGTAGATTTCCATTCTGCAAATATTTTATTAATGGCTTACGCCAATCTTTGTTGATATCAGCAACTGCAATCATCATTTCCTCTTCTTTTTCAAGCTTGTGTAGATTTTCAAAGTTGATTCGATACAAAACCTGTCTTTATTGTACCGTAACGTCAATTCTTTTGCAAGTTTTTCTAGAGCGTCAGCATGGGCATTATCTCCCCGAGGAATCTGATAGAAAGTTACAATGGAAAGCTGCTCCAGCAGCTTCATCGCATACTGATGATATTTTGCTAACCTTGGTTTCAAAATCTTGTATTGTCTGGCGACTTGTTAGATGATGAGCTGAGAATCGCCATAAATGCCATAAATGGCAATATCTATTATCTATTATATTCATCGAGATTGCCAACTCCAACCCATTAATTAAGGCTTCATATTTTGCTTCATTGTAGGTACATGGTTGTGTCAGGTAATAGGAGAATCTTAGCATGCCCTTATCTGGCGTGATGAAGATCAAACAAATTCCTTCTTTGCATGGTATAACTGTTCCCGATCCTTTATCTTTTCTGGTTGATGAAGCTCCATCAAAATACATATTTCAGTGTTGGGCACTGGAAAACCCAATTTGTAATATCTGTTCATTTGGTAATTCATCATTGAGTGGGGACCCAGTTGGAAGTGGGTGTGGAGCGAGAAGATCTTCTAAAATATGTCCCTTGATAGCATGGAGGGAAACAAAAGTTATATTAAATTGCAATAAAATCATCAACCATCTGGCTAGACATGCAGATATCTTGCTAGATGTCTAAAGAGTAATGGTCTGGTCATCAAATATTGCAACGGATTAACTTTTGAAATTAGAGTTACTTTATGGGAAAACATGTAATGTCTAAGCTTCTGGGCGGTGAAAATCAAAGATAGGCAATGCTTCTCAATAGGCGGATACTTTATCTCCATTGATATTAGACGATGACTCAAGTAGTAGAGTGTGTTTTCCTTACACTTGTCATTGAATTTGGCTAAGAGGGCTCAAAGAGAGTTTCCTAAGGCTGCGGTATAAAGTATTAAAGGTTTTCCAAGGATAGAGGCTGCCAAAACAGGAGGGGTCATTAAATATTTTTTAACGCCCTCAAAAGCCAGCTGACATTTCTCTTCCCAAATGAATTTGGCTTCCTTCTTAGCTAATGCCAAGAAGGGCTGACATACTTGAGAGATTAGAAATAAAGCGTCTCAGATATGTCAACTTTCCTGGGAAAGAATGTAGTTGTTTCAAGTTTTTGGGAGGAGGCATTTCCAAGATAGCTTTAATCTTATCTAGAGAGATCTCAATTCCATGTTAACACAATGATTCCCAGAAATTTTTTTGAGGTAACACTGAAAGCGCACTTCAAAGAATTCATCTTAAGATCATATTATCGTAATCATTCAAACATGATCCTCAAATTGTACAAATGGTCTATTTCCTGTTTTCTTTTGATGACCAAATTATCCACGTAACATTCCACTTGGTTGTGAATGAGATCATAAAAAATTTTTGTCATAGCTCGTTGTTATGTTGCTCCAGCGTTCTTCAACCCAAACAACACTAAACGACATCACTATATAGCAGAAAATCACAATAGGTGCTCTGAAGGTTGTAAGCGCTGCATCTTCTGATAAACGACATCACTATGTAGCAGAAAATCCCAATAGAGAAAATCCCAATCGGCGTTCTGAATGTTGTAAGTACTGCATCTTCTGAAAGCATCTTAATTTGGTTATATCTTGACAATCCATTTATAAAGGAGAAAATCTCATGTGTCGAAGCGATTTCCACCATCATTTCGGGTATTGGTAATGGAAATTCATCCTTTGGACATGCTTTTTTCAAATCCCTGAAGTCGACACATTCACATATTTGTCCATTTTTCTTCTTAACTGGCACAATTTTAGTTAACCATGTGGGGTATTGCTCTTCCCACACAAATTTAGCGTCTACTAACTTCTTCACCTAGGCAATGACTTACTGCTCTATTTTGAGGCACATTCTTCTTGGAGCTTGTTTTACTAGGGTCATATCTTAGTCTACCCCGAGTTTATGAACTGCAACTTTTGTTGACAGTCCTGACATTTCATTATAACTTCATGCGAAGCAATCTTTGACTTTTGTTAACAGTTTGATCAACTCTAAAATTTCTTCATCGTTGAGTAGAGATCTTATAAATGTAGGTCGGGCCTACTTTTTTGTTCCGAGGTTAATTTCCTTCAATTCATCAAAAGTTGACTTGATTTCTTCCTCAAATTTTGGCGGGGCATTTTCTATTACTATTAGCTGATCAGTAGAGTAGCTGATCAGTAGAGTCATCCTCCACATCAAGGCAATCCTCTTTTGATTCACTTGTAACAATCAAGCAAAATTTTGAATCATCGATTGGTCCGATTGTACTAAATCTGAGACCCTCTTTTGAATTAGGAGTTTGACTTTTAACATTCCATAATTTTTCAAAAAGTTGTAATTTATCTTTTCGCATTTGTTTTGGCAAATGTACGTGTTGTATTAACTTTTGTACACAAGGCAAAAAATAACCAAAAGGTAATTCCATTAATTCATTAGGATCCTCATCCAAATTTACATGATTTTATTTGATCAGCTTTGAACCAGCGCTATGGACCTCCAAGACCTTTAAACTCTCAACCATTTGAGGGAAAATTGGAGCAAGGATCATGGCGTTCACATAGTGGTTTATCCGATCATACATTATCTCATATTCGCTTTTCTCCACGTCTTCTAAGAATATCTCGTACTGTGATTTTTTCTATTTTGTCATCATTATTTCATTTTCAGAACTTTCTTCATCATCAATGTTGATGGTCGGCCTGACCCGTTCAACAATCAAGTTGGTTCTTTGGTTCTTCCTTGTCCACGTCCCCAGCATCGATCTAAGGTGCGCAAACTAAAAGAATCCCCACCAATTCTGGTATTGGTAATGGAAATTCATCATTTGGACATGCTTTGTTCAAATCCCTAAAGTCGAAACATACACGGATTTGTCCATTTTTCTTCTTAACTGACACAATTTTAGCTAACCATGTGGGGTATTTTTCTTCCTGTACAAAGTTAGCGTCTATTAACTTCTTCACCTCGGCAATGACTTAGTGCTCTATTTTGAGGCGCATTCTTCTTGAAGCTTGTTTATGAACTGCAACTTTTGTTGACAGTTCTGACATTTCATCATATCTCCATGCGAAGCAATCTTTGAATTTTGTTAACAGTTTGATCAACTCTAAAGATTCTTCATCGTTGAGAAGAGAACTTATAAATGTAGGTCAGTGCTGCTCTTCCATCCCGAGGTTAATTTCCTTCAATTCATCAACAGTTAACTTGATTCCTTCCTCAAATTCTGGTAGGGCATTTTCTATTAGTTGATAAGTAGATTCATCTTCCACAACGAGGCAATTCGAGGCAATCCTCTTTCGATTCACTAGTATCCTCTAATAACAATTATGCGTAATTTTAAGTCATCGACTGGTCCTATAGTACTAAATTTGAGACCCTCTTTTGAATTAGGAGTTTGACTTTTAATATTCCACAATTTTTCAAAAATTTGTAGCTTATCTTTTGGTAATTTATCTTTTGTTATCTTTTGACATTTGTTTTGGCTAATGTCCCTGTTGAATTAACTTTTGTACACATGGCAAAAAGTGATCAAAAGGTAATTCCATTAATTCATTAGGATCCTCATCCAAATTTACATGATTTTTAAGATTACTAGAAGTAGAAGCACGATAAAATCTTATCAGCTTTGAACCAGCACTACAGACCTCCTTGACCTCTAAGCTCTCAACCTTTTGAGGGTGAATTGGAGCAAGGGTCATGGCATTCACATAGTGGTTAATCCGATCATGCATTGACTCACATTCATCTTTCTATTCGCTTTTCTCCACTTCTTCTAAGGATATCTCATACTGTTGTTTCTTCTATTTTGTCATCGTTATTTCATCTTTAGAAATTTCTTCATCGTCAATGTTGCTGGTCAGCCTGGCCCGTTCAACAATCAAGTTGGTTCTTCCTCGTCCACGCCCCCCGCTCAAACCTCGGGTGCCTCGATGCACGAACTAAAAGAACCCCCACCAACTCGTTGCAAAAGAGTGGTGGAAGATTGTTGAAGCGGAGCTAAATGACTTCCTCTTTTTGAATCTTCTAAATCTTCCACTTTATTTGCCATAACTTCACGAGAGAAAACAGTTTTCTTTAGAGGCACATAGTAGACGACATCTTCATGAATGCCAACTTCATGAACTGAAAATGACTGTAAATCTCCCTTGATGCAATGTTCTTGTACTTCCTTGTAGTATTTAATGCACTGGTGTAGAGAAAATAGAACCATGTTGTGTTCGTGAATCCATGCTCGACCTAGTAGAGCATTGAAAGAGGTCTCGGCGTCGATAATATGGAATTTAGCAGTTGTTACTAGTTCTTTAACTTTCATAAGTAACATAATTGATCCAATGGCTCTCTCTCTCTCTTTTGGTTGAATCCTCTTAGCATCATTTTATCGGTCGTAAGCTCCTGAGCTTCAATGTCCAAGTAGGCCAATGTCTGTAAGCTCATCAAGTTGAGGGATGCTCCAAGATCTACCAAAACTCTGGACAACACAAATCTGTCGATGTTAACGGAGTTATAGAGTGGACGATTATGGTCGGCGGTACCGAGCAACACGTCTTCATCTGTAAAGGTAACCCCCAGCTGTTCTTTCAACAGGCAAGCTTCATTTGAGGATGTGCTGGCCAACTGGGCTAAGCAAATATCTGGATCAAGTAAAGCTGTAACCAGAGACTCTCTCATCTCTTTTGACAGGATTAGAGTGTCATAGAAGCTTAATGTCATAGAAGCTTAATTTGGTCAATAACTTCCTAAGATGAGCTAGCATGTTGTAATCCACTTTGTATGATCATCTGATCTTTACTTGATTATTTGTTTCTTTTGCTGGCAAAGGTGGAGGTAGCTCTTCTCGAGTTACTTTTTTCTTTCCTTTATCCGTTGGAGCTGATCTCAGAGGTAATACTCTCCCGCTCCTTAAGTTCACTTATGTAATTTCCTCTTCTTAAGATATCATTATCGAATCTTCCAGTGTTTTTAAATGATTCTTCCGCGTTTCTTCTTTTTTGGAAAGATCTAAGTTAATGGCAAGTGGTGCACTGTGGTACTCGAGGATTGGTTCCTTACTCGTGACGTTGTCATAATTAGCATTGTCGATGTCTTCTTCGATCTTGCTAACAGGTTCATCAGACTTAAGTACTATTTGAGGACCGATTTGGGAATCAAGATCGAAGTTATATTGGTCATAATAGATTACGTTATCACTAGATTATGTTATCACTAGAAATATGTTATCACTAGAAATAGTTAAAATGTAGCCAAAATTATAAGCATTATATTCATAAGACCTCGGAGGGGCAAAAAGATAATCATACAAGGTCAGGGGTTCGAGAATTTTCTTCCCCAAATCCAAGACAACCAATCTAACAGTGGCAGCCCCTATATTACCCGTCGTGCTGTCAGTCTTCATGGTGGTATTCTTCTTCTTCTTCTTTGGTGGTGGCGGATTTCTTGGCAAAATCTTCAACTTTGGCTTGGCAAGCTGAAGAATTTGAACGAAGGCTTGCCTTGATGCATTCTAAATTTGGTCCAGTACACTCTCGAGCTTGTTCCAAGTCGCACTCCATCAATTTTTATCAGCATATGGGTCAATCGAAGAGACCGGATCTACCGAAATCATATTTATAGAACCTCTTTCAAGTTCTTTTAAATATTCTTTTGAGATCATTATATTTTCTTCCTTAAGATTTTTCTCAAGATAATCCTTAGAGACGAAACAATCCTCTATAGTGTGTCCAAGCATCCTGTAATACAGGCAATAATTAGGTTTATCCATTTTGTCGACCTCTTTGGGTTTCTTTGGATCTGGTAATCTAAACTCAGGCTTCTTCATTAGACTTTTGAACATTTTGTGGACCGCTTTATCTTTAGAGGAATAAATTATTTTCCTTCATTCCATCAAGGACGGACCCTTTCTATTTTTCGTTCGGTACGATCCCCCCTGAGGTAGTTGCTGGCTAGACTGGTCACACTATTGTGTTTGTTGTTGAGCATGCCCTGATGACAACTGGGAATTCTAATGAGAGTTTTCTACATGTACCTTCATGGTTTCTTTCCTTTATTGACTGTTGTCACTGTTCCGGACCTCTTTTCAAATGCTCTAGTCACCCTGGATTTCTCCACTTTCTCTTAGAAATCCATATGTTTGACTTCTTCATAAAGATAGTTGACTTTGCTGAGTAGCTTCTCGAAGGATTTAATGGTGAGTCCTTTGAGCATGAAAGCTACTGGCCCATGGATTCTCTTGAGTAAGATCTCAATGGCATGATGTTCTTGTAGCTAAGGTTCATATTTCATGCTAAGGTTTCTCCACCTCAAAATGTAGTCCACTAAAGTGTCGTTGGGCTTTTGCTTCTCTACCAGGAGATCACCAATAGAAACATGATGTTACGTTCTGACAAATCTCTTCATGAACAATTGTTCTAGCTCAGCGAACGTCTTGACTGATATGTTGGGTAGTTCGGCATACCAATCAAAAGCGATCTCTGACAGGCTGCTAAAAAACTATCGAAAGAGCAAAGTTTTGTTACCTCCACTATTACCAAAATTGTCTCTAAAATGTGCTATATGCTGCCTGGGATTTTCATTCTCATCAAATATCTTTTAATTTTATGACACAAAAACTTTAGGATAGGGTACGGCAACGAACTCCTCCGGGTAAGGTCTACCCTTCAAAATCAATGCACAACCCTTAGATTAGGCTAAGGCCTCCCGAACTTGCTCGACCATTTGCTTAAATTCCTTTTCCAGTATGGCACTTGATGGAGAATCCTTCTTTTGTTGCTCATCTCTATTCACTGAGGCAACTTCCCTCCTTTCATCTGTGATATGTATAATCTCCAGTTGATTGAATTTTGGCGAGGCTAACTGTGGTGGTTGAGACTGTCTCTGAACTGCGGCCATGAAAGCTATGACAGCAGCCATCTCTTCCATTCTTTTCTCCATTTGGCTGATTTGCTCATCCCTTAGGAAAACAACCCTACACAGCTCATCTACGTCGTTCTCTTAGACGAGAGGTTGAGCACACGTGCAGATGTAGTGGCTCTGGTCTTGATGACATGGATATCCATGAAATCTTTCTTGAGGTAATCATTGAAGTCAGAGTTTTCATCATCATCAATGGAAACTCCAAGTTCTCGGACCAACTCAAAAATCTTGACACTGAGCTTTTCGACCTTTCCTTCAATTATTGATTCTTGTAGCACCTTGAGATCTGGAGGACTTTGCTGGATATCCTCTACTTGCTCATCCATCTCGCTAACAATTGTTGTGAAAATGCTGGATACTTTGAACCCTTGCTTCATTCCATGATCCTGCCCTTCGGGCTCACTCGACCCGACCATATCGGTAAGGAGACCTTGAGTGTCCACACCTTTTTCTTTGATAGTGATGTCTTGAGACGAGGTGTCTCACCAGAAACATCAGTATGTCGAAGAAAAGTGTGCTCCCCATGGTGCGGACCAAATACAATACTAGGTAATCCCTTCATCTTTTCCTTTGGAACTTTTAAGAACATCCTTGTGACTGGTAATTGGTAGAATTCTCAAACCTAGACGCGACTTAACTAGTCGACGACCTGCAGGTCTAGTGACAGCAGAATTGGTAGCAACAATGGTGGTATCAACTCTGCTTCCTAAGCAAAACCTGATGGTAATGTGAGCAGAAAAAAACTTCAGTTGATTTTTGAGATCTTCTAGTAGATCTGACGTCTCTTAGAATTTCTTTCTTTATGTGAGGGGATACTGCATCCCACTTGTTTGAGTAACTCACCAACTGAACAACCTTCTTTGGCAGCTAGTCTCTAGAAAACTGTACTAACTCAGGTAATAGGAGTATGCTTCTTCCTCTCCCTACCATGTCCATGAGGTGACGGTAAAGTAGTGGCAAACTTTTCTAGTGGCGAACTTCTGGATACTTTCGTACCCATTAGTATCCATTAAGGGATGGAACCTACTCCCATGTAGAAGTTGATAGGTCTCTAATAATCTTGAATCCTTCTGAAGAGGACCATCATCAACAGGTACTTCCTTAAAAATTTGGGCTTTAGTAGCTCTCTGAACCTTCCAACTGCAGTTTCTCCTTTGGGTTCGGGTTAATGGTGCGGTCCTTGAACTCAATCTGATTTCAAATACTGACGATGGGACAACCAATCCTTCAGTCTGGTCTTCAACGATCATAGCTTCTTTTCACTTAGCAGAAATGGGAACAAAAAGCTTAGTAGGTGTCATAGTGGCAGTAGTCTTGACTTTCTTGTAAGAAGGGAAATCCTGAGGGCAGTTTAGGTTAAACTCAGTAGACGGTTCCTGAAACTCTGGAACAGTGAGTTTCATCACGATGAACGAGGCTTTCCAAGTGTAACCTCAAGTTCATCAAATCCTACTCCAAACTTGATGGTGGGAGTGACATTGTGGGCAGTACGGCTCGTCGACAGGTCGCAAGAAAAAGTGAGCGTTGGGAACGCCATTACAAAAGCTTCAAAAAAAGAAAGCTCTGGGGTTAGTTTTTTGGCCAATACCTCGTAATCTTAGTACGAGCACTACAAATTAACAGAGGTCGATCTGTACACTAGGTAGGTCTTTATTTAATTTTTAGAGATTTTAACATTTTAGTAAAAATAGTTTGAAAGTAGAAAGATTTAATTAATATAATGAAAATTAAAGAGCAAGCGCAGAACGATAAAATCTGATTTAATTTGCAAAATAACAAATCCAACTCGAAAGGAAAAAAGTGAAGCTCAGGACCCAGTGCGAGACCAACTTTACAACGCACAATGCCCAGATGGAACTAATCCACCAACACAACTATTGGGGGTCCGAGCCCACACTAAGATTAAAAAGTCCTTAACGGCCTCCTGAACCTTCTTATTCAAAGGTAATTGAACAGACAGTCCTGAAGTCCAAAACAGTTGACCGTACTTACCCAAGAAAGAAATGGGTGAATCATGCCAATGAAAGAGGGGTAAATTGGTTCATGGGGGACATTAACACATTACCGATGCATGAAGATAATATTTCTTGATTAATATGGAGAGAGAAACTTTTCCCCAGTGGAGTCGTCAAAAGCTGCCGACACTATTTTGGGTATGGAGTTGCCCGTTGAAAGCTAGTCGACTGTCAGAATCGGAATTTCATCGCCCGCTTCAAAAAAGGAATTTAATTTACACACACACGCACGCACGCACGCACTCATTCACACACACACACACACACATACATACATACACACACACACACACACACAC
>NW_018164444.1:24521259-24542190 GCF_001263595.1 Phalaenopsis equestris | reverse complement strand
TATATATATATACATATATATATAATTATAGAAAAATATGAAATCAAACTGATCCCATATCTTTCATAGTTCAAATGAAAGAGCACTACACCTCAAGCTATGTATCTATCTTGAAAGATAAACACAATACATGAGGGTGAGGCTCGATCAAATAAACTAAGAAATATATGACATCTGTTTGGTCTGCGAAAATCATTTTATTTATAAGCCGACAAGTACCCCTAATACGGGGAATTAAATAGTGTTTATATTAAGTTGGGTTTGAAGAAGCTTCCTATAAGGGCAAGCTCATATAGTTAATTGCATTATAGATAATCAAAGTCAACTAAGAAAATTCTCGATAAAAATTAGAGAATATTAATTTCAAAGAGGTTAAAAGGATAAGACTTTTCAACGAGATCGGAGAAAGAGGTGTGAAAGGGGAATGACTAAAATTTGATACATTTATTGTGGAATTTAAAGGAGGAAGAACTAGGGGATGTCATAGACCCAGAGGAGAACCTCAGTGACTTCTCAAGCTACCCTATGGTTTGGCTTCAGTTTAGAGGAGAAATATTTAAATGTTTCATCCTGCCAATTTTATCAATTAGGGCTTATACTCACGTGAAACAATCACACAAATAGCTTGGAAGATATGAGGATTTAGGTCATGATGAACGACAATCTCAGAATCCTAAGACGAGCTGGGGCTTAAATTGTACAGCAGAGCTATACAAAGGCCTAAAGAAAAATTGAGGATTTATGTTGCATAAGCAGTTGCATAAGCAAATCACCTCGAAGTCCCATGGCTTGGTTGTTTAAAACTAAGGAATGACTTAGCTGATGAAGACATGTTATGTTGTTGAAGATGGTCGTGCTGCCCATAATGCTAGCTTCAAGCTCCTCGTCGCGACAAGTTTAGGTTTTCTAAGTGTTAGCTTATGATCTCAAATGTATGATCAGATGTCCTTAAGGGTTATGGTTATTTAAATATTATGGGGCATATTAAAGGCGACACCGGTTAGGATCCTATAGTTCCCTCGTTCCAACACCACTATTTTCTTTCAGATTCACTTAGTTCAAATGAATTTAATAAACTCAACTTAATGAGTTCCATACTTTCATTTAGACCGTGGGAAATCTCGTTAGCAACCATAGGTTACCTCCTCTGAGGGATTCCTGGTCATCCGATAGAGACGTTTTAATTTACTTACAATTTTTATTTTGTGATGTTTGTGATTAAATTTTGAGTTTTCTTATATTTTCAATGTTGTGGCAGTAAATTTTATCTTGACAGTAAATTTTATCTTGATTGATTTATCTTGATTGATTTTTTAGTTTTGGTTTTGGTTGTGCGGATATCCTCACATCTTTGGTTTTCATGCAGGGTGACATCGTTATTTAACATGCAAGCTCGATGCAAGAAGTACAAGAAGGTAAATGCAATAATTTAAAGACGTACCTGTTGATCCTTCTCCTCCGTCTACCTGAAAGGTTAGTATTTACAAGGCATGTATATAATTTTGTAGGGAATTTAAATATTTACAAGGCAAGTATATAATTTTGTAGGGAATTTAAATTAGAGCAGTAGATGAAGGTTTAGCTACCAAACCCCAAGTTATGACTTTATTGAATCTCAGAAGATCTTAGTGGATGGTTTTAGAACAGAAACATGACAAGTCCAATTAGCCCTTCAGAATGTCCAATAGATTTCAAAATGCTCGAGGCATAACCCTGGGCCACTTTGAAGCTCTCCTGAAATATTTTGATTTCATTTTGAACTTTTTATATTGTTCCATTAATCATCCAAGATCGAAGTATGACTACCCCGTTGCTCAGTGAAACTTGACAATTTAATTATCTCGAGGATAGAATACCCAATTGATCAATTGATGTTTCATTTAAAATTTATGTGAGTAGGTGCCTCTAAGGCAAGTCATTCAAGATTGTGGTTCCCGCAATTAAGGTCAGGCTTGTAGTGTTTAAAGATGTTAATTTTCAATCATGTTATCTTCTAAATCCGATCAATTGTGTGTAGATATCGGGCCTATGTTACTACTAAGCCCTTAACAATTATGATAGGTTGAATGATAATTATCAAAATTTTGATTTAAGTGATATGTATTCTTATTAAATGATCACATCATCCTCAACTTTGGGCTTAAAAAAAGTAAACTATCGTCTTTCTAGCTTATGCCCATCACTTAAGAATCATTTGATCTTAATTGACTTTCAAGTCATGAAGATTAGGAGAATTATGATTTTGTTGATGTTGTGTAAAGGTGATGAGTGAGTTTCTACCTTTTAGTCCCATTGTATTTCAATTATCCAAACATGTTCATTAAGATCAAAATTTCTCATTTTCTCTTGGTTAATCCTAAATTTTGATTAAGAACTAAAATCTAAAATGAGTATTTTGCCCTAGGGGTCACTACCTCATAACTCATTAAACACAACTCAAACGACTTGAGCTTCCAGAGTGGCATATCCATGAGTTAATTGAAACATCAGAGGAGAATAGTGTGGTTTTTCTTTTTTGTTTATTTTTTAATAATTATTTAAATTAAGGAAATAGGGTTTTCAAAATTGATTTATTTAACTATCCAAAATAAAGCTTTTATTTATGAGAAAATTATTAGAGGTTTCCTTAGGTTAGAGAAACACTTAGGCAAAACGTCATGATTTTTTGAATTAAATTTTCATTATTATTATTTAATTTTGGATCAATTTCAATGATTTAATTAAACATAAAATAATATTTTAATTACCAAAATTATTTTATATTTTTATTAGACTTTTCCGAGTTTAGAAAACTCATAGAATCAAATTTTGTATTTTTATGATTTTTAATTTATTTATTATAATTATTTTAATGAGAAAATAAAGAAAATTCACTTTTAAGCTTTTAAATTTTTTTTTAACTTAGAAAAATTAGGAAAAATATCCTAATAAATTCTAAGTGATCAGGGAAAACTTGTACACATTTTGAACCATTTTTTGTATTTTTAAAATTTTTTATTATTTTAATTATTTTTAATTCAAAATACACTTCAAAAAATGACATATTTTCACAATAATAGATTTTATTTTTATTAAATGCCCCTAATCACAAGGAACTCAGAAATCTATTTTTCATGATTTTTCTAAGCTTTTAATTTTATATAATTACTTTTTTACAAAAATACAAAGTTTCGTTAAAAATCAATTTTTTTGCTTAAACTAAGCCAAATATTTTTTTATATTTTTACAGTAAGTAAATATAATTTTTATGAACAATGTGGAATTGATTTTTTCAATTCTTAATAATTATATAATTTACATAAAATTAACACAAGGTGTAAACATTTGATTAAATATATAAATGCACAAAATAATTCAAAACATCATAATATTTTTCTTAGACTTCTCTGACCACAGGAAGTCTACTAAAATTATCCTCATAATTTTTCAAATGATATTTTGATTTATATAATTAAAATAAGCCAAATGCCACCCTAGCTTGAAAATTAGGGCTAGAAGCATAGAGATGTCTTCTAACCTTGGAAAAACTAGAGAACATCCCCTCTGTGATGAGGAATAAACCTTAAAAATTTCAAGCCATGGTGAGCCATATTTAGTCATGGAGAATTAAAATACCACAGAGGGTATTTAGTTAATTAAAAATCATATACTTAACAAATAATTTTTAATTTTGCCCACATTATTCTCATTTGTTCACTAAGCAAGAGTGTATTTTTATTTTATTTTTATGATTTTTCTATGAAAAGAAATGAATTTTTAAAGATCTAGCATTTAGTTTAATTCATAAAAACCCCTATTTATCTACTTATTCACGCAGCGCTATCTAGATCATAGACATCTCTGAAAGACGACGCGACACACTCTCATTCATTGTGCTTTCCACCTAGGCATGATACGCGGTCCATGGTTCACGCACCAAGAGTTTGTCCGGCTTGATCTTCTCTGTCCATTATATACACGCGTGATCGAACGACATCCGTTCATTGTCCTTAAGTGACCTAACCCATAAACCATCCACACTAAAACCTTAAGATCTTTGCATAGATTCAACCAAATCACATGGAATTTGTTTCTAATCCTTCATCTACTCAAGATGAACGTATCTATATGGTTAATCAAGCATAAAATCAAGCCATTACAGATGGAGAATCAAAATAAGCTTGGTTTAAGGTTAAGGTTCAATACCTTTGTCTGAGACGGAAGGCCTCATGTGGTAGCTTCAGTTGAGTCGAACGAACCACCAGATGAAGTTTTGTGCCATGGGGAATTGTCTAAGTATGATTTGGACCTAGGTGGATTTCAGGTGTTGGTCTAGATATCCAAGAGGCTGTTCCAGAGGGGGCTTTGATGGGGAATCAACTCCTCTTGCTCTAGGGATGGTGTGTGCACAATTAATTTGAGTTTGGTGGACTGTGGAGAGATGCCCTGATCTGAGCTGAAAGCTTAAGCTCAAAATTAGGCTCTCACAGTGGGAATCAGAGGTGGGAAATGGTTGGCTTAAGCTGAGGAATGCTTGGAGAGTCTTTGGTTAGATTTTCAAAGATTTTCCCCAAGGATTTAGAGCACCTCCCATTTGTCCATGGATAAGATGGTTTAAATAGAAGGGCTTAGGGTGGAGCTCAAGGCCAGTTGATGGGTGCAAAGAGTTGCTTAGGTGGAGGGCTAAGCAGCTTTAAAGACTTGTTAAGGTCAGCTGGCCTCTAAGGTTAAAATTGGGATTTATTTAGAGGTGGTGGCTCACAGCTTTGGCATTTTTTTGTGAATGGGGTGACTGGCCAGAGCAGGCGAGGTATTCAGGTGGTTAGGTGAGTCAGGGTGAGGGTTAATTATGATTAACCCTCAATGGTTTGTCAAGATGGAGGAGATTTCTTGGTTAAGGCACAAAAATGGGATGAAATCCCTGAAATCCCTTAATTTAGGGACCTTAATTTAGGGACCCATTGGTCCATAGCTCGCTTGGATCAATTTAGGGTGCTTCAGCCTTGTCCAAAGGAAGAGCTTAGTGGTTGTGGGGGTCCTTGGTTGACCAATTTTGTTTGATTAAGTCAATTTAGGTGAAAGGGTCTATTTGGGTCAATAGCCTGATGTGGGTTTCGGGTTTAGCTAGCCATGCTATTGAGCTCAATTTATTAAGCAATTTTGTGTGGGTAATTGTCATGAGGAGTTTAGAAAAGATTTGGAGTGATTTTGAATTGGTTTGGAGGTTCAATTTGGAGGATTTTGGGCATTTGGTCAATTTGGGGGTGTTAGTTTAGACTTGTGTTTAGGTTAGGCTAAGATTGGGTTAGGTATAAATTGATAGTTCAAAATGGTCTAGAGGAATGTCATAAAGAGTTTTTAACATAAATTGGGTGTCAATTTTGGGGTTAGGATATTCAATTTGGTGGAATTTGGAGACATAGCCAAATTGGGGCAAATTTGGGGATTTTGAATGTGGGTTGAATTGGGTGAAATTTAAGAATGATCAAGGTCAATTTAGGGTTCAATGTGATGTGTGGAAATGTTTCAAAGAGTTTATGATGCATAATTGGGGTAATTGGATGGATTTGGGGGTTCAATTGAACAGGATTTTGAGCTTGGGTAAAATTGGGGCTTTTGGTTTAGGTTGAAATTAAACATAAATGTGGGACCATTGGACTTGTATTTGGTTTGAATTGAATTTTATCATGATGAATTTGATATTAGAATTGAAACTAAGGAAGATTAGGTCAAATTGATGGACATTCGGGGTGAATTTGGGGAAATTAGACCTTTAAGGGCAATTTGGGGTTTTTGGTAAAAATAGGTCAAAATGGTCAAATTGGGTTCAATTGAAGAGTCCAAATTGATTTTTGGGGCATTTGAGATGATTTTGGAGGTTTTGGGAAAGTTTGCACCAATTTGATTATTTTTAGGGTTTTGGGAAAATTTGGGCTACCAAGCATATTTTTGTAATTTTGGCAAATTTGAGGGTATTTTGGTAATTTTGGAATTTTCTGGATGTTTTGGGCACTGGATGTTCTGGGCAATTTGGTAGTTCAAAATGGTTTGAAATGATTTTTGAATAAGTTTAGGTAGTTTTTGGAATTTTTGTAAAATTTAGGGTTTCAATGGTATTTAGGTAATTTGGGTGGATTTGGGGGCAAAAGGCCAAGTTTGATATTTTGGTAGAATTGGGGTTGGTAGAATATATTTTGGTAGAATTGGGGTGCCAACCACCTTATATGAGCTATGGACCAAAAAAATCCCCATTTGGGTCCTCTATGTATTAGTCTTAGCTAAACCCTAGTCTAAGGCTAGTGGGTATGGGGGACCATCTACATGAGTTTCCCAAAAGGTCAAGAGATCAAAGTCAACAAATCTAGGTTTTAGGGTTATGAGTGAAAGTGGGTGCAAGTGAGTGCAAGTGAGTGAACTAGCTCCAGAACAACACCCAGGGTCAACCTTAAGGCCAAGCAGTCCTATGAGGACTCCCCTTGAGCTTCCTCTGTAGTGGCTCCCACCTACTAAGAGCTAGAGGTTAGGACCAGTATATGGAACTTCAAGTTGAGCACAGAAGAGTTTAGTGTTTCTGAAGGTGAGGGTTCCTTTTCTAGTTTTCTAGGAATAGTCAACAAGAAATTCCTATGGCTAGAACTTAGGCTACTAAAGAGGGAAAACTAAACCTCAACCAAAATTGAGGTCAACAGCAAATAAATTGAGAAATTAGTATTGATGGGCGTATAATTGGAGATTTTAGGGTGTCAGACTAAAATCCTCAATTTGGTTCAGATGTTTGGAAACTAAAGCAAGATATTAGCCCTCAGGGGAGGGGAAGTGGGAACTCTAGAGTAAGAGCTAGTATCTTGCAAGCCTAACCACGTGTTTAGGGACCAAACTCTGGATTAGCTAATGTTCTTTATACACTTGATCGAGGGTAAAGAATAGAATTGCTCTTATTTTGCACAGTACCTTAGTGATATTTGAAAATTATTTTCTTGCACTAATTATAAACTCATTACAAGGGAAAGAATGTTTTATATAAATTTAAACTCTTCATACATTATTAATTTAGAGTAGAGGTAACTTTGCCTTTTTAAAACCCTTTTTAAATTGTATTGCATTTACATTTACATTTTCTTAGCATATTAAAATTTCTTTAACTTTGAAGGATTAGATATTTCTCAAAATCTTGCGATCATTTCTTACATAAGTTTTTCTACATTTAATAGTAGGGTTTGTTAAATTCAATTTTACAAGAGTTTTGGCTTTTCCTCGTGGGATCGATACCGGAGTTTTTTAAGAAAATCTTATTTTTCTTGAAACGATTTGTATACTTGCGTAGTACCCCTAGTGTGTAAATCCTTTTTACCATCTTTATATAATATTTAATTTTGCACATTAGCCGCTAAATATAAATTGGGCAAGCTTTTGGTCGTATCTTTAAAATTAAATAATTGCATAACTGCGGGTCGGGTCAGACAGTAGAGCTTTTTGTGACTTGGTGGAGTGGAACAACACCTGGCTGCTGCTCGCCAGTGGGAGGTATTTTGCTACTTTACTGTTGTAGTAGTTATTTCTATAACGAGAGAATTTTGTGCAAATTTACTTGAAGCTCCTGAGGAGGAGGTATTTGTTAAAGGATGGGGAGTTAAGTCACCCTTGAGAGGATAAATGTACTATATGGTTCACCATCTTTTCTGTACTGCTTTTATTCAGTGTTTTAGCCTACTGAGACTGAGCTTGATGAGACTATTGCGTACCATGCTGATGGGCGTGGAGTCTGGAAGATCTGGAATGAACATAAGGTAAACTTTCTTCTTCCTTGCTTAATGCCCCCATTAAAGGCATGACATTACTTTATTTCTGCTAGATTAATTCCCTCAAGCCACTTAAGCTAGGTGACTCATGAGAGAGATACTTTGAACTACTGCATTCAGAAGATGAAACTCATTGATGTGGGATCTCTTATATTCAAGGGTATTTACAAATTGATTAGATATAATTCTATAGCGGAATTGGGTTTTCCTTCTCTTATTTTTACTATTTGCAAAGACTCTCGAGTAAAGTATGAGACTTGGGAGGAACAATTAAAGCCACTAAAGCCTATTGGAAAGGCTAATGTGGATATTTATGGAAGATTTAGAGGCACAGCTTCTAACATTCCATCTACTTCTACTTTTGGACCTTTTGCCTCCTTTACTTCTATTCCATCTCCTAAATTTTGGGATGTTATGAGTGAGAGATATTTAGAACACCAGTCTGAGATTTTCTTAATTCAGTGTCGCATGCAAGATATGGAACAAAGATATGATCATGTAAGACAATACATATCGAGGAAGAGCGACTATGATACGACTTATGATGAATCATTAGTGAAATTTTTGAAGTGTTTTCATTCAGTTGAGTTTCCTATTTGCCCTCGATTTTCTCCATATGAACACCGTAAGTAGATGGATGAAGACATTCCTGAATTTGATGCTAATGTTAAGAAGGATAACTACATAGAGTTTACTTTTTTGTTACAGATCTTTCATGTAGAGTTTCTCTATTTAGACAATTCTTGTATGTCTTTATATAAGAATGATGAAGTTGCACTTTCTGTTTTGATGGTTTAATGTTATCGTTGTTCTAATTTAGTTTATATTGTTTGTGTGTTAGAGTAACCTTATACGTTGCACTTAGCACCTTTTGGTACTTGTACCTGTACTGTTTACAGATTTAGTACCTTGTTAAAAATTGATAAAATTTTCTCTATTCATACTTATTTTATATTTTAATGTTTTACACTATTTAAAATTTCAAGTTTGAGGGAGGGAGAAGAACGTTTTAAAACTAAACTTTATTTGTCCTCAATAAACTTTATATTTTCAAAAGTATTTTAATATAATTTGTGGTATGTGGGGTTAACTTTAAATAATTATATTTTTAATTTTATAAATGTTATAGTAAAATTAAGTAAAAGTTTTAAGTGATAAAGGGTAAATTTAAAGTTAAGATATCTAGTATAAAGGTATAGGAATGTGCTTTTACTATTCAGAGTAAGAAAAAATGTATTTTTGAAACAATAATGATTTTATAGGTACACTTTTAAAAAGAATTTGAAACTCTATGAAAAATTATTACTGCATTAATACCCATTTTTAAGAAAAGAAATATGAGAAGTTTTTAACTTTAAGAAGAGGATAGTGAAGTTAAAAATCATTAAAAGGCTATCCAGTTATAATAATTCTCACATGAAAAAAAAAAAGAAAAGAAATGATTGAAAAGAATCCTAAAAAAGAAAAAGAAAAACAAAATCAAAAGAGAAGAAAAAAAATGAAAAAAAAATATATATGTGGGGAGAAGCTTGAGGAGATGCATAATTAAAAATCGGCTTCACTTGAACTTTCTTAAAGGAAAAACCTTATTTACACTTATGAACTTTTATAAGTACTAGTCTATTTACTTCTAGGGTTCTCTTATAATTCTTTTCTTATAATTCTTCTAAAATTCCTTATTGTGACAAATTATAGTTAATTTTTGAAGTGAATAGAAAATCAGAATTCCTAAATTGAAAACTGGATATCTTTTTATTTTTATTTTTAACCTAAGTTATTTAAAACCTTTCTAAAAGTTTCATTATCAGATTTATGAGACAAAACTATAAGAATCTTTAAGTGAAACTCATTGTCATAAGTTACTTGCTTTGCATAGTACAACCTCGTAGCAGTCAAAGTTCACTCAAATGGATGGGATAGATGGTGAAGGGACCTTCTTTACTTTAGCATCTTTTTCGTCTATCTTGAGGCCTAGATCTATTTGTAAAGGTGCTAGTTTATTATTAAAGAAAGAAAGTCAAATCTTTCTAGACAAGATTGAGATTCAATACAGAAATCAAGATCTAAGATCCGTAAAGAAAGATCCGGAAAGAAAGACAGTATTCAATAGAGATCTCTTTCTTTCAGGAAACATATATCAGAAAGAAAGAGATCTTTCCATACATATCCTGTCAGTCTAGCTACTTCTTTCTTCTTTCATATCCTGAACAGTCGAGTATAGCAAGCTATCCTGTCAGTCGAGCCTCTAGTTTAACGTCAAAACGTCCACACTCAGACCTCATTTTCATGCACCCAAGCCAGTGAGAGCTTAACCTTAAGAGGGGAGAAGACGTGCTATGAAAAGGGGCTCCCCCAAGCCAAAAGAGATGATCTAGCTCTTTCTAGATTGACAAGCACTGCACCAGCAGTCTCAGGTTTAGCTCTGCCTAAATCAATCTCTCTTGAGATATGAGATTTCCTGAAAGTCAAGAAGGCATGCAGTGGGGCAAAGAATGAAGGAGCTCGACTGAACACCTACAAAATCTCTCTTTCAAGAGTGAACATTTCAATCTTGAAATTTTAGAATGGAAATTGATGTTCACTAACCTTTCAATTATTCTTTCCTAAAAAGTTGTGTTCATCCAGTTCTAGAAGTACTGACACCAAACAGGTAACGGGTTTGCTAGAGCATTTTGGTTCTCAGGCTCTATTGGGCGCTAGCTGATCACCAACAAGCGTTACTTGAGGACAAATAATGTTTAAGTTCAGGGGATTTGAAACACCTCAAAATTATCTGTTTTTATCTATGTATTTTATGCTTATTTTTAATGATATTGCACTTTAATGAAAGTTATCTTGTGTGTTTTTTATTTCAGGTGCAAGAAATGGAGTTTAAAATAAAAAGGAGTAGAAATGGAGAAAAAAAGGTTCAATTGAAGCCAAAGGCACAAAAGTTGACCTGGCGCCTAGGTGTCAGAATCTGGTGTCTAGGCGCCCAGATGTTTTAGAAGGCTGGTGCCTAGGTGCAATGGTTGGGCGCCTAAGCACCAGAAATGGTTTGTCTAATATTCGTTAAATTTGAAAGGATTTCTAAAAGGTTTCTTAAGTGACTCTTGGTTATTTTCAGAGCTCTACATATAGAAGACATTTCAACACGTTTAGAGGAGGAAAAATGAGAAAAACTTTGTTTTTATTAGTAGTTTACACCACTATAGGGGTGGGCAGCCATTATAATGGGAGTGTGGTGATTATAGAGTCTTGTGTGAGTCTTTTGTAGTCCAGTTTTGTCAGAAACATTTAGAGGATTGCATGGGGATATGTTTGAGATAAGTATTTGTACCTTTGTTTAATATTTATCTTGTAAACTTGATTTTTCTGTATATGATGTTTTTTTTGTTATCCCCATGATTTCTGAGTAGTTTTCTTTTCTTTCTCCTTGCAAAAATAAGTAATGATGTGTGGGATCAGAATGTTTTAAGAATTTATTTTATTCAAACAATTTGTGATGGTATTTTCACCGATTCTTCGTTTATTTTACAAACTAGCAGCCATTTGTGATGTTAAAAGTCATTGCAAAACATAATGACCCAGGAGGGTTATGATTTCAATGACCCAAGAGGGTTATGATTTCACCTAATGAGTACCACACTAAAGCTTGGAGGAAGAGGATGCCAAATCCAGGGGGAGTGCAAATAAATAGGGAAATAAGTTTTGATTGGTGTAGAATTGGTGTTTCGAGGGTAATAGTCTAGATGCTTTACCAATTTGGTCTATTGTTGGAACTAAGGGTCATTGGTAGGTCCAATATAGAGAGCACAGTGGGTAATATAGAAGTGAGAGACTAGAATTTACTCAGCACTACCACACAAGCTGGAACTAACTTTAGATTAGCATATGTTCTTTATGCTTGGAAGAGGTAAATAATATGTATGCTTCTATTTATCATAATACCTCATTTTCATCTTTAATTATTTGATTCCCGCACTGATTTACACTCTTTGCAAGGGGAAAAACTTTTTATAAAAATCGCACTCCTTTACACATTTAATTTTGATACTTTGCATTTACTTTTAATAGAAGTAGCCACTTTAGTTACATCCTTTTATAAACAGTTTGATATTATTCTTCTGAAAATATAGTTTAAGGTTTAAGTAGAAATATTTCTAAGTTAGCATTTTAAAATCCTTATTTTTTCATGTGGGTTTAATATTGGGGTTTTTAAGGAAAACTCTATATTACTTGAACTGATACGTATACTTGCGTAGTACCCCAAGTCTGTAAACCTTTAATCAATTTAATTACACTTTTATTTTACATACTACTCGTTGAATATAAATTGGGTTAACATTTTGGTCATCTTTTCAGACTTAAATAATTACGTAATTGCGGGTCAGGTCACAAGGTCCACTGAAACCCATCAGCGACGCTGACCGAAAGTCCTCAGTCAGGCCAACTAAAGGCCCTCAACCAACTTAACCGCCGGTCCTGATTCTGCTAAGTCAACCAGCTAAACCTGGTCGACCCAAGGGCCCCCAGTTCTAGACGAATGAATGATGGAACAACTGAGTCGGAGACCTTTTTATATTTATTTATCCATTCTTTTTTTTATGTCCAAAATGCCATGTAACATCCTTATTCAAGTAGAGACAAACATATAATTATACACTTTATACCCATTGAGCCTATAAAAAAGAGATCATTTCTTAGGTGTGCTTCAGAGACCATTCTTGGATTCAACATTTTACATGAATAACAATTAAATCTTTAATAACAAATCAACAAAACCACTAAGGCCCACTTTTAAAAAATAAAATACGCATTTTAATAAATAGATTTATCACATCAAAGTATTATAAATATAAATATATAAATTTAGATGGTATATATATATATATATATATATACATATACTGACCACCATGCAAGTCACGATCGGCTCCGGACGGAATATTTGAATAAGGCGGTTGTAAAAAGTGTCGGGTCCATCTCGGCATCCCCTCGAAAGTTTGGTACGAGGAGCTTGAAACTGAAGCACTCGAATTTGTGGAATGAAAATTTTCCTTCTTCATTAGTAATTCCTTCCGTTCATTTGAAATCTGTTTCGCACGATCTTGGATTTCCTCGAAACTGAAGTGCTTAATTTCTTCGGTTTCCCTTCTCTGCATACTGTAGTTTCGAGGGTTTCTGTTGATTCTGGAAGTCGAGGCAATCGAACGGAGGTAAGCTCTCCTAAAAACTAATGACCTCTCCTTCTTCGCTTCTTGAATTTCATTGCTGTTTTTTAGCTTTTGGCATAAACTAATGTTTGAACTGCTGGGATGATGTCTCTTTCGAAGCCTTATCATAAGCCTTCACGTCTGGGCGTTTATCAGGGTTTGACTTTTTGCAGATTTATAATAACATAATGAGGGACTTTTTGACTAGAAGTAGGATTTAATTCAAGTGAGAGGTCGTAATTCCTATAAATCCTGATACAGCAAATCTTGATGCTATAAAATCCTGAAAGCTGTTATAATTGTGTAGCTCTACTAAATGCTTATAAACTGCTTAGCCTTTTATTTTAGGAGTTAATATTTAAATGAATACGCTAATAAATTAAGGTATGGGGGAAGATAAAAAACATCATTAGCGTTGAATCAAAGGTTGTTTGCACCACTCATTTTTTTCATGGCGTAAGTAGATTAATGAAGAAGAGAAATTCGGTTTAAAACCAGAAGAAACTATGGGCTTTCTCAAATTTTCGAAAGAGATGAGCTCCCTAATGCTTGGTTTAAAACTTAAAACTAATTACAGAAACCATAAGCTACCCACCCAAGCTGGTGTCCACAGTTTTTGCACATGATGACAGTCCATCAAAATATCTGAACCACAAACGAATAACTGAATCAATCGATACCATACATCACACGGCAACATAACTAATTTCAGCACAATGGTCTCTAAATACTTGCACCTGTAAACACGCAGCTGAATTGATTATATAATAGAGAGCTGAGATAAGAGATTTCTGGTCCCTATATGTCCTCCTTTCTTCGTCCATTGTGTCTTCATTTACAGCTCACAAGTGCATAAGAGCTCATTTTTTCATCAATCTACTCACTTCCTCCAACACTAAACATAAATCATTTCAACAACTATAAAATAAGCCGCCCAGATACACACATCGTAAAATATTTGGTTGCTTATGCCACCTTGGATACAACCATTAACACTTAATAAACTACTGCCAGAGCTGTCCCATGTGCTTTTATCTGTTATGCAACTCATCACAAATGTTATAAGTTCATGAATTTAACCACTGGACAAATCTACATTTCATGCCATTTGTAGAAACAAGCTTCCCAATCCAATCAACTTCACAACAATCTACTCAACCTCTTAACTCTCCTATCACCACTTACCACCCTCTACTCGCTCAAGTTCCCCATCTGCCACAATATTAGAGTCAACTATCTCGTCATTCAGCCTTCACCATCACTGTTGCCATCCCAGTCCCAACATCCTTTGCAACCTACGAAACAACAAATGGTCACTCAGTTACACACTGGGAAGCTCAAACCTAGAAAAATCCTGAATTTACATCATATTATCGACACCTCACCTCAAGAGCCAAGTAGTTATCCAACAACCATAAAATCACCCAGAAGGGAAAGCTTATGTTTGAAGAAATTCAAGCATTGCTCTTACAACAAATGTGGATTTTAGTATCTCCTTCATCCAATCAATAGATACTTGGATGTAGATGGACTTTGCAAACTCAAATATCACAACAATGGCACAGTAGCTAGATATAAAGCGAGGTTTGTCACCCAAGAAAATCGACAGTAACATGGAGAGATTACGATCAAACTTTCAGCCCGATCACAAAGTTTCCAACAATTCACACTTCTTACCTTAACTACCAACCACAAATGGCTAATCACCTAGCTAGCATTCTGAATGCATTTCTAAATGGCCAGCTCTTCGAAACTGTGTATATGGCACAACCACTGAGATTTTGAGATCTCCAACAACCAAGGCACACGTGCCTTCTCCAAATGGCCATCATTGGGCTGATATAGTCGCCTCACCAATGGTTTAATACCTTTCTCTCCACCCTACAAACTCTTGAGTTCTCCTTCAACATTGCCGATCTTTCTCAACAACCCAAGCCTACTTTCTGATAAAGGTAGAAGACCCGCTTCTTACAAGAAACAATCAGTCTTCAATCAACAACTTATAACCACACTAAAGTTCAAGTTCAATCTCAAAAATCAGACCAAGTGGCAAATTTCCTAGGCATACAAATCATATCAACACATACATGAAGATACCTTAGCCAATCTGCCTACGCTTGTGAGCTACTATCAAAAGCGGGAATGAACCAATGCAAACAACAACCAACAACAACAACCAAGCCTTAATCCCACTACGTGGGGTCGGCTACATGAATCTTTTTTCTCCATTGCGTCCTATTTAGTGTCATATTTTCATTTAGTTCTAGTAAATTAAGATCATTTTTAATACAATAAGCCCAAGTCTTCCTAGGTCAACCTCTGTCTTTCTTAACACAAGTCGAATCTAAAACATCTACTCTCCTAATCGGATCATCAGATGGTCAACGTTTAATGTGACCAAACCATCTAAGACGACTTTCTCTAATTTTGTCCGTCACAGGAGCTACACCAACCCTATCACGAATATATTCATTTCGCATTTTGTCTCTAAGTGTAAAGCCACTCATCCACCTAATCATTCTCATCTCGGCGACACTTAACTTATTATTATGCTTCTCTTTTAAAGGCCAACATTCAGCGCCATAGAGCATTGCAGGTCTCACCACCGTCTTATAAAATTTTCCTTTCAATCTAAGCGGTACTTTTCTATCACACAAAAGGCCTGAAGCATTCCTCCACTTCAACCAACCAACTTGAATTCTACTATTAACATCCCCATCTATATCATCATCTAATCGGATCATCAGATGGGAATGAACCAATGCAAACTGATACAAAATCCATCTTCCAACAAACAAAGTTCCATGCCAAAGATATGCAACCATATTCCAAACCATATCTCTATTGGCAGCTAGTAGGGTTTCTCCAGTAACTTACCAATTCTCAGCCACACTTTACATTTTAGTTAACAAATTGTGCCAACAACTTCATCAACCTCTCAATTTAGACTTTACTCAACTTAAAAAATTTCTAAGGTATATCCAGGGCACCATTAACAATGGCTTGCATATTTATCCTGATAAATCATCACTTGATGTATTCTCGGATTCGGATTGGGCAGTTGATCACGACGATAGGAAATCAGTTTTTGGACATTGTGCTTTCATTGATAGGACTCTCATCTATGTCATGTTAAAAAGCAACCCACTATAGCTCCCCACTGTAGCCCGGTCTTCTATTCAAGCAGAGCATATGGCACGTACTACAAAAGCTGCAGACATCATATGGTTGCGTAGACTACTCAATGACTCCCAGTTAACTTAGACGGCACCTACACTTCTCCTTTGAGATAGCATATCAGCACTCGCACTAGCAAACAATCCGGTTTTTACGCCATAACAAAATTTATCGAAGTGGACTATCATTTCATCCATGACTGCATCAAATTAAATTACATCACAATTCATTACATTAATACCAAAAATCATATAGCATATGTTTTCACAAAATCGCTACTCACTAAATGATTATGTAAGTTGTGCAACCAGTTGGTGCTCCAAGATAGTCCATCAACTTGAGGGAAGGTGATACCAAAAACTGCAAGCCACATGCCCAAGCTGGTGTCCACGGTTTCTGCACATGATTATAGTGCATCAAAAGATCTTTACCACAGATGAATAACTGAATCCATCGAGGACATAAATCACACTGCAGCATAACTAATTTCAGCAGATAGTAGTCCATAAATACTTAGCATTGTAAAATAAAACACAGTTGAATTGATTAAAAATACGATAGATAGCAGTTTAAGAGATTTCTGTTTTGTGGTTCCACTTTTTCATCCATTGCTTTTTCTTTTACCACTCACAAGTGTAATCTTCACAAGAACAAATTTTTCTAAAAATTTATAATAATATTGTGCCAGGTCTGATTCTGATCAAAATAAAATCAAACAAGTTAATAATGACATTAACACAACACTCTAATGACATCTAATATTATAAAAAAAAAAGAAAACAAAAAAAATCCACTATCATATTTAAGCTCAAAGATATATGTATTGAAAGCTTTTATCTTACAAACTACGTAACTACCTTACATCTAACATCTTAGTGATGATGATAATGAGGGCCATGATAACAACAATTGGCCTTCTAGGTCTAGAAGTTTTTTAAGCGAGCATTGAAAACATTTCTTCTTTGATGTGAAAAGCTCATGAGGCTCTTGAATCCTGTTATATCTCCTTAAATCCACCTCAACGCAAGATTGACGGGATCTTGTTTATTTTGCCAAGGATGTACTGGTTCATCAAAGGCTTTTCTATAGGAAAACTTCCATTGGTTTTTAATAAGTTTTTAATTTTATAGAAAGTAATGCTTCCTTAAGAAGAGGCATTCTTCTTTATCAAAGGACATGACTCTTTGCTAGGAAATATGATTTGTAGTTATTTAGATATTATAAATAAAATACTTTTAATCATTGTTGAATACACTGTAAGAAATCATCCTCTTCCCATCAGTGGATGCTTTCTCTGTTCAATTTTGCTTATGGCTGTGAGTTTAGCTCGATGATCGTTAATCACTCGAAAATTAATTCTAATTTTCTGTCGGATCTAGCTTGGATCGAAATAAAAGAGCTGAGCTATGAGCCAAAATTTTGGATCAAATTTTTTTCGAGCCGATTTATAGTTTAACCCAGCTCGACTTGAAATCGGATAGTTAATTATCTTAGTGATGTTAGGGCCATGAATTTAACAAATTTAGCTTAAAGATTGTTAATCACTCGAAAATTGATTCGAATTTTGGCTCAGATTGAGATCGGATCGAAATAAACGAGCCGAGCTACAAGCCAAAATTTTGGATTTATGATTGAACTTTTTTTTAGCCGATTTTGAGCCAACTCCAACTCGACTCGAAATTAGATCGTTAACAACCCTAATGTTGTTGAGAAGTTATGGAGAAAAACTTTCAAAGTTGCTATCTGTGCTTTTTGGTGATTTCATTTATATTAGAGGTGATTTTTCTGATTAACCCTTAAACTATTATGATTATGGTCAAATATTTTCGGACAGAACGTGCATGTGCATACCTTGACACATAAAAATCATCATCTACTTCTAATTTTTCCTATCAGTTTGTGTGGATCCTCTCAAATTCTTGGATGGCTTCTTCTATGGTGTTTTCTCATGTTGCTTCAGAGTATTATCCCAGACCCACACATTGCAAATGAAATAAACACATAATTCTCATGAATTTTAAAAATATAGAGATCATCTCCATGTATCGAGGCTATGTGTATATCACTATGCTAAGGTTTTAGGATTATGTAGTTGTTGCATGGCATTTGTGTGTTTATTTCCAAGCATATAAGGTTTTTGCATCTGTTTCAGATACCCCAGGTAACTATTTTCATTCTCTCTGTTTAAGATTTTGTAACATTTATTTAAAGAAGTAAATGACGGTAAGGATACAGCTCAATTGTCACATGCATAATAGCATCAACATCATTATGACTAAACTTATACTAACCTTATCCCAAAAATTTGGGGTTGCTTTATGAAGCTTCATTTTTTATACATCACTTATTGTTAAATGAATGTAGTAGTTTTATTGATAATACTAGGGTTTATTATTTATACAGAGCAAGTTTTTTTTACTATATTCAGCCTATTTTTCGAGTTTACCTTCCATTCTGTAGCGGGCATTCAGTTATTTATTCATTTTTTATTGATTTTTGTAGATCCTTTTGGTCTTCTAAAGCATGTTTGTTTCAAGTGATCAATATGCAAGCATCTATCTCATTTTTGTCACACCTGGAGGCTGTTTGATTCATTATGCTTTTTAATATGTCTCATATTGACTGTAGCATTTTGTTTGAATAATAGTGTAATATTATTTAATGCTATTTGTCTAATTCATTGCATTGTCCTTCTGTTCCTAGCTTGGCCATTTATTATAACTTCACTGGGGTCTACGGGTCAATATCCATCCTCCCTCCACTCCATACATTCTCCCTTCAATGTTTGTTACCAAAGAATGCGAGTGTTAGCAGAATGATTACATTTTTTTCTGTCACCTTCAATTTGTTAACTTTTTTTTCTGTACTTCGTTGTAATTTGCAATGAATTTATTCATTGTTCTGAACTGTTTCTAAATGTGACCCATCAAGTTTATTTTCTGATGATTTTGATTTTCAAACTCTATACATGTTCATATTACAGAGAGTTAAAATTTATGCAAATTCCACATACCAAAAAATAGTTAAACATGCAGGTCATGATAAGTGATGATTCAAATGATTTATCGGCTGGAAGTGAACCGGATTATATGGAATATGAAGAAGATGAAATTCACTTCAATAACTTATTTGTGGCCGCCACTTGTGCCATATACATGTATCATCAGAAGTACATATGTAAGGTTCCATCCATGCCATTAAAAGATACCGGAGAGTTGTGGGTTCAAAACGTGCTTAATGGCAATCCATGTCTATGCCTTGAGGCCTTCAGAATGCCGAAGGAAGTCTTCCTCGATCTTCTAGGAGAACTGGGATCCAAGTATGGTTTAAGCGGCTCTAGAAGCACTTCAATCAAAGAGGTACTTGCCATGACTTTATCTGTTCTTGGACGGAATGAATCCAACAGAACTGTCTGCAAACGATTCCAACATTCAGGGGAGACTGTTAGTAGATATTTCAACGAGGGCCTTTCAGCACTTGTTCGTATGTCTGTGGATATAATCTCTCCCATTGATTTTGTACCGGAGAATGCAAGGGATGCGAAGTGTCTGCCATACTTCAAGGCAAGTTGATTCACTATTTACTGACATGCCACTGATTTCTATCTATTGAACACCTAAATTTTAATTTTTACATTTAGATCACCCAAATCTTTCGTGTCACATAAAAAATATCGTCATTTTAACTTTTGAAAAGTGAAATACACATTTTTCATGCATACATAAGGCGGTATGTAAGTAAAAATTTAAATTTTCTGTTGATATGTAAATACATAAGAATTGAGTAGTATATATGTAAATCTTCCTTCGAAAAAGCTCTTACTAAAACTTTGGTTTTCTTGTTTGTCAGGATTGTATTGGTGTAATAGATATTACTCATGTCAAAGCTCGTGTTCCTGTTAATAATCAAATTGTTTACACTGGGAAGAAAGAGAGTCGTTTTGGCTATTTGTGATTTCAACATGTGTTTTACTTTTGTTGTCCCTGGTTGGGAGGGAACAACAAAGGATGCAACAATCTTGACCCATGTTATTGGAGACCCATCATATAATTTTCCTGCTGCATTTAAAGGTTAGTCTTTTGCTAAAAATGGAAGATATGAGCAAACGTAAAAATTTTTATTTTTAATCTAAAAGTTTATATTCAGGAAAATATTATCTTGTGAATTCTCAATATCCAATGAGACGAGGTTTTTTAAAACCATATATGGAGTATTCACATGAATATCAGAAGATTTTTAATGAGAGGCATTCAGCACTCCATAATGTCGTCAAAAGGGCTTTCAGAATTTGGAAGGAAAAGTGGACTGTGTTGCAGGATATGCCTTTTTTTTCTAATGAGAAGCAAAAGTTGATAATAGCAGCGACTATGGCATTGCATAATTACATTCGCAGGCATCATTCTCAATCTAATTCTAATTCAGGAGAATTTGATGAAAATGTTGAATTTTTGACTTTGGAGACACAAGGATATCACGTGGGAGATGAATCGTTGAGTCAGCCTGGACGTGATGACGATGAGAATAACGACACGTCTATGGCGTTGAGAGATCGCATTGCACATGAATTAGCCACATGTGCAGTAAGTATTTGATGTTACGTCCAAGTTTGAATTATAATACTGAATTTGTTTTCGTAGTTAATTTTCGTATTAACTGTCACTTTACCGAGAGTTTAGTTTTTATGCAAGTATATTTATTTGGCTTTTTTGAAGAAATATGGATATATATTCTTTTAGTTCATTTACATGAAGTTACTTCCCATTTCTTTATGAATGGAAGTC
>NW_018164444.1:24483334-24521159 GCF_001263595.1 Phalaenopsis equestris | reverse complement strand
TTCTCCACATTTTGGTCCTTTTTGCTCCAAATTTTGCTTTTTTTGCTTCTTTTTGCTCCATTGACTTTAATTGATCATTCTTGCAATAAAACATCAAAAATACATTTCTTTAAAGTGCAATATCATTAAAAACAGTATAAGAGAAGTACGAAAATCTCAACATATTTTACTTTGGTCAATCACAAGTACATGGGCAATCCAGACAAGCATCATTAAGAGCTGCTAAAGTAGACTCTCACGTATTTGAGGGGAAAAATCAACATAAAAATTTACTATAAAAGTGTAGGGATTAGTTATAGGATTTCATATTTGATAGGAGTAAGATAAGTACAATAGGATATATCTTCACATTGGGGAACACAACAGTGAGTTAGGTTTCCAGGTTGTAGAAGATTGTTGCACTTTTAACTATAGAGGACAAATATATTGATATCGTTGATGCTAACGAGGAGATGTTTTGGCTATAGAACTTCATGAAAAAATTAGGCAAGGTGCAGGGAATTGGAAAACTTTACAGTGATTGTATGACAACGATTCATCTTGCTAATAACGTTGTTTTTCATGCTAGGAAAAAGAACATCCAACTCAGGTATCCTTTTAATTTATCTCTTCTAGAAGATGAGGAGTTATTTCTGTAAAAGATACACATAGCTGAGAATCCTATGAATATGTTGATGAAGTGAGTTATTATTCATAAACTGAAGCCGTGCTTGACTTCATTTGGGTTTCAAGAAGGTTGAGATTGGTGGTGAGCCACACAATGATACGTGACCACAGTACATAACTATGAAGGTGATTTAGATTAAGGTACTGGTACAAGACTGTTGTTGGGTGCTATAGTCTCTAAGTGGAAGATTGTTGGGCTGTGGAGTCTAAGCATAACGCACCCAGCGCAAATTCACTGTGTGGTGGGCGCTTAAGTGCCCACTTGACTGCTGCTTTAACAGAGTAGGAGGTGCCTAGGCGCCGACTTTGGGCTCATATGCGCTCGCTATAGAGCTAACGCTACTCTTAGGCACCCATTATGGGGCGTTGGTACAGAACGCTTGGCACTTAGGAGCCAAGATTGGGCGCCTAAGCTCCCAGTATGATTACTACACAAAAAATTGACTTTTAAGCCAAAATTTGAGCTTGGATCGATGAGCTTGCTATTATGTTTTTTTGGTATTATTCAGCGAGCATCTGGTGAATGTGAATGTGAAGGTGAAGAGTTTCGAAGATGTAGATTTGATGATTCAACATGATTTTTTGCATCGGATCGGAGAGGAAAGATTGTTTGTGGAACTTCGGTGGGTTTCTTCATATGAGTGGGGAGAAGAAACTTGTGTGAGCCCATTGTAAAACTTTCTAAATTTCATAGTGGAAATTCTGATGATGTGACTCTGTGATTTTTTTCCCATTCTATACTTGTGTTCATTTTGGTTGCTTTGATTGTGCTTCTACATTTCAATTTTTGTTCCGGGTTTCTCAAATCCTGTGATCCTATTCCATGGCAAAATTAAAATGAGTCTCTTTCTCAGCAGTTTTCCCAAACATTGTATGCTTGCTAAAAAATAGTAGTGATGCTTGTTGATAAAAGAGAATTTTAGCGAAATATACTTTTTAGATATGTTGAATTTGGCTTGCATGAATTTAGTTTTTTTTTAGCTTCAAAATACTAACTAGTTTTATTATGAATAGGGGTGTAATGTTCGGCTCGTTTATATTTCGAGCTCAAAAAGTGTGTTCGTGTTTGACATGTTTGCTTAATGAGCCAAACACGAGCTGTTCACGAACAAATAGTCTTTTTAACAACCCTAATCATGTAGTCATAAGACAATAAGGGTTTGAGCAAGATTTAAAAATTATTATTTGAATCTAATTTATTAATTTTTATTCTATTTTCTTAATCAATATTTAATTGATTATAAATCTTTATAGCCTTGTAGTTAATTAGATTTTTTTAAAGTACTACTATATATATAAACTTGATGATATTTGATAAGAAGTTTTTCGAGCCAAAACGAGCCGAACACGAACTAACACAACTTAGTTCATATTCGGCTCGTTAACTTATCGAACACGAGCTTCTTAACGAGCCAAACACGAGTTATTCGTGAACAACGCCCGTTTTGACAGCCCTAATTATGAGTTTTCCATAGAACTTCTTAAACGTAGTTTCATGCATAAAAAACTGAAAAAGTTTTACCATTGACACATACTTGTCCATGGATGATATATCTCTTGATTGTTCTAATGGAATAGAAGTCAAAAAATTAATTGTATGATTGGATGAAATACTTTCAGCTACAATCTTGAAATTTTTGTTATAGGAGGGTTGTATACGTTAACCAAATACCCATTTTTCTGAACTATTATTAAAAGTTACACCCATTTTCATATATTCCCATATGCTTGAATGAGACCAACTACAAATGCCACAAATGGTGGTAGAACCACTGACTTCTTCCAAATTTCATAAAAAAATAATTTTATGGCTTGATATTAAATCAATGCCACTAAAAAAAAGGAATACATAATTTTTTCATGAAAAATCCGAAGATGAGAAAAATCATGAGCAGATAAGGAGAATTTTCTATATCAAATTTGAAATTACAAATGAAGAGAGAAATTACAAGTGGAGAGCTTTGACTAATATAAAGCAAAGCAGGGAAAAATAAGTGCCTTGTATAAAACAAATAAAGATATTTATAGCCTTTAGGAAGACCTTTAAAGGAAATAATTAAAAGGAGTCAAAAAAATAATAACACACAGATTACATTCTATGGACTATTATAAGGTTGATAAATTGGCTAAAACCTTCAATCTGTGAGCTCACAATTTACTTCTAAGGCCTTAATTCATTTGCTCATAGTTTCTTTTAAGGTTTCAATTTCTGTGCTCACAGTTTTTTTCTAAAGCTTTAATCTGAGTGCTCATAATTTTCTTATGAGGCGACATGCACGACCCACAATATTTTGTCACAAATTTGGCGTGCACACACACACACACATGTATGCATGAGTTTCTACTAAATTTCCAATAAAAATTAAGAACGTTTAGATTCAACACTGAACTTGGGTGTAGAAATTGTTGTAGCAAAATAGACCTTCCATGAGCTTAGTTTTTTCATCATTGTCTTTCAGTAATTTCCCTTGCTCTTCCAATAACTCCTGGGTCAATAAAAGTCATTTCTAGGCATTTCTAGAAATGAAGAAAATATAAAAGTCATTTCTAGGCACATTAAATTACCGTCATGAAGCCCTAATGTATAAGAACCTTATGTAATAAGTTATGTATGTAAAATTACATAAAAATTTGGGGCATACATTTAAATCCTCCCTATTTAAAACTACATTTTGAAAATTATATTAGCTTCATCCAGGTATGATATCCTGGTACATCTGGAAATGCTCTTCTCCATTCATATTCACCACAAGTCTAAGTTTTTCATTTATCTTCACTTTTGGGGCATACATTTAAATCCTCCCTATTTAAAACCACATTTTGAAAATTATACTAGCTTCATCCAGGTATGATATCCTGGTACATCTGAAAATGCTCTTCTCCATTCATATTCACCACAAGTCTTAAGTTTTTCATTTATCTTCACCACAACATTCAACTCTCATTTGCCCTTGCTTATTCTTGGTTGGCGTAGGGATTATGAAAAAGTTCAGACGAGCCTTTGCGTGCAGATCTTACCTCCTTCGTGTTGAGTAATTGCGTCAAGGGATAAAACAAGAAAGGACCTGGGATTGTGCGGGGATGGACTAATGCAGCGAAACGGTCACAGAGAGGTTATAGAGTGATAATTTTTTGGCTCAAATAGAATTAGGGTGATGCGTTAAATAAATTTTGAGGTTAAGCAAATTATAATTAGTTTGGTGGCCACTATGTAAATTTCCCAAAGTTAAATTATGACCAAGGCAATAAGCGTTGTGGCATTTGAGTCATTTCGGTGGTAACTAGGGTTTAGAGATGATATAAATTGCACGTTATCTGAACTCGTTTATCTTGCGAAAGCTTGGGGGCGTGACACACGAAAAAAAAAAACCACTTCGTCTCGTTTTTCTTCGAGGAAATCGCTGGCATTCTCATGGATGAGTTCTCTTTTTCTGCATTGCTTTAGATCGATAGGTATTGAATTCATAGAATTACTGTAAAATGGTTTCATAAGTTGTTTTTGGAGAAAATTGTTACAAAATTTTTTCTGTAACTAACTTTTTGAAAAAAAAAAAAAAAAAACAAAAACATCATGCGTTCTTTTTCTTTTTGATCTGGCTCAGAATAGGGCTTGAGTTTTTTTGTTTTGTTTTTATTTGATCTCTGATTGTTTCAGCATATTTTGGTCTTAATCAGATCTGGATAGTTTTGCAGAATTAATACAAGGATTATCTTTTGCGATATTTTCTTTCTTCTGGATTTGGATTCATTCTTTGAAAGTATTTTGTCATGTTGTTTGCATTTATTTAGAAGTGTCTTTTTAGCATGTTCATATTTATATTCATTTTGCATGTGATTTTATTTGTATCATATTATTTAATGTTTTTATAGTTTAATTAATTATTTTGGTCTCCCAACCTTGCAGAAACAAGGGGTATTGTTTCTGATCCTCGTAGTTGAGAAATCGTTAGAAATAGCAATTCCTTTCTTGTGAAGCAGTTTGGAAATGGTAATGCTAAAGTACATTTTAGCAAGGAGAAGAACAATCTTTATAATATCCATTCATTGAAGTAATCTGCTAAGTAATATCCGCATTCTATATTTTTGTCGGTTACCTTGTTTAGGAGATAATGTCTATTTGCAAATATTGCTAGGTTTAACAAACAAACAGACGATCTCCGTTCAGACAGGAAGAGTGTATCCTTCTCTCTCTTTATCTATACTAGAATATTACAATGAGTAAGAAATAGCGGCTAGACATTACGAGTTATTGTATTACAATTCATTTATTACTTGTATCATAACTTCTTGATTTCCCCTAAAAACCTTTTAAATGACAAAATTCTAAGTCAATCTAAGATCTATATTCTGTTATCTGATGTTTGATTTGTAATATAGAACTGGTAGCTTTCTTAAGAGAAAGGTTACTAGAGCTTACATATTTTACAGGCTTATTTATCTCTTCTTGAGAGAACTCGGGATATTCTATTTGTTCTTTTAAAGTTTTCAGCATTACATTTATTTGTCTAAATCTATAAGAGACAACAAAGTAATTCTTAAAATGCTTTTTTTTTGTGATTAAACAAACTTTCAGAAAGATTTAAAACTAGATTTGTAAGAGTATTCAAATGTTCTTGATCACTCTGCAATGAGCGTTTATTACATTCATATGTGAACGGTCAAATGTGCTTTTTGGTTTCTAATGTTATGATCTTTCTGTTATAGCTAGAAAGCTCAAGAATTAAACATTCAAGTTTTTTGAAAAGCTAGGTCTAAGGTTTGCCCAATCTCTAATACCAAAGGGTTGATGATGGGATTTTGGGATGAACTCTTAACCTAAGATGCAAAAGGAAACTTACAGAACGGTTAAGAAAGGAACTCGAAAATGAAAATTTTAAGTGAGCTTTGAGTTTTGATTAAAATTGCCATTTCTAGTTGAATATGCATTTCCTAAATCTAAAATGAAAGTAGACATTTAAAAAGTCTGAAATAAAATTGCTATGGAATCAATTTGTCTACAAATTGAACCATATCTATTGCTTTGGTGAACCAATTGATTTCTCTTTGCCCATTCATATTGCTAGGGATGTTTGTTCTATGCTTGCTATCAACCAGGATTAGAAGCCCTACCACATAACTTTTGGTGTTAAGGAGAGCTCTATTCAACTATATGAGGATTCTGCCCACTTTTCCTTTGATGAGTGTATTGATAGCTTTATTTCGTTAGGCAATCTTCCCCTTAATGTCTATTATGGGATATTGGGGAGTGATGTGAGTGCAAACTTCTGTTGATCATCTTGTTATTGTTCCAATCACTCCACTTGGTAAGCCTTCTTTGGTGAACTTAGTTGGTGACATTGTTATTGATATTATTAGTGTAGATTTTAGAGTAAAACTCCTAATATTTCTTTCACACTTCAAGCGATTGTGGCAAGTAGCTGTCTATAATCACACGAACACTTAATTTGTGGTTTGAACATTGAATGGTATGATTATTTGAGTCATTTACTTTTGATTTTGGGATTCATTCTCTGAATTTAATGATTATTTTCTCTGCATGAAAGGCGAAGGAAAAAAAAACAAGAAACATCAAGGTGCCTAAGTTTTAAATTTTAAACCAAGTTCCCTTAAATGATACCTCTGGCATTTGGCGGTTAGCATCCTTGGTTTTTTTGATTCATTTACCTCATAAGTTTATTTCATTTTTGGTGCTTGATTTTGTCTTCCTAGTTTCAAGTATTATATATATGTATTTTTGGAAGAAAATTGTTCTATGCATTTTTGCTATGTTTGGCTTTAGTTAGGGTCTATTTGGGTCAAGTTTTTTTGTTTCTATGCTTTTCAAATCACTACAGCACTTTGCTTTACTTCACATTTCAAAAAAAAAAAAAAATGTGGTGGGAAGCTGCATTTAACAAATGGTACACGCAGTGTTGTAACTTTCAGAAAGTTGCTATTTATTCCAAAAAAATATCTATAACATCCACAAAATATTACTATTTATTCCAAAAAAATATCTATAACATCCACAATATTAAAAAAAAATTCATTTTTAAGAATTTTTTTTATGACCACCTTCACAAAATGCAAGGTTCAACTGCCCCAATGGTTAAGATTTTATTTTTGTTACATTCTCATGTTTTTTATTTTGTTCGATAGTGTCTTTTTATTTTCTCTAGTTATTTAGCTCTTTAGCATTCTCTCTTTTAGTTGCATGAAATATTTTCCTTTAAAAATGAAATCTTATAATCCTTTTGATCACATGACAGCGGTTCTGCAAATATCCCTATTATTTCCCAGATAACATTGCTGTGATGAGGTTTTAACATGTAAGAAGGGCTATTCTTATGATCAGCTCTTTGATGAAATATCATTGTTACGCTTGGCTTCTGAGCTTTGGTATCTGATGTCTAACTTGCATCATGTTTCTCTATATTCGCTATTTTTATGAGCATGGTAGATCATTTGTTTGGTTACTGGTATAATTGAGTTTGATTAGTTTATATTCTTTCTTCAATGGCTTATTTGTATGAAGTTTATAATAGAAACATAAAAAAAATATATGAAAGGATAATGTTTGATCACCTGTAACAACTATTTTGCAAAACTCCATTCTACTTCTAAGATATCATTGTTGTGGTGAGTTAACATTTTAGAAGGCCTATTCTTAGAATGAGATCTTCAATGAAATATGATTGGTACGCTTGTCTTCTGAGCATTGTTGTCTGACTTATTATTATTTATACAACAATGATATAAGTTCTTTTAAATTGCTGGTTAGATAGTTTAACTACAACCTCACGTACACACCCACCCAAAACTCGAGACTTTTGATCGGAACCAAAGCGCAAAATCATTAGATAAAGGTGGCTGTCTAGTCATTATAAGATTTGAGTTACAGCTTTTACTATTATGTACTATATGTTTTTTAAGTTGCGTCTCTTTCCTTGTTAGAAGATTCTTTACATAGAAAAATTGAAAGAAAATGGACCTGTGTACTATGGAATTCCTTAGTTTTTATTTGAGGTCATTTATTTCGATAGTTGTTTTGCTTGTGTTGTGGTGTTGTGGTGTTCTTCACATTTTTTTTTGTATTAAAGAATGAGTACATGCTTGACTTGATAAAGGTAGTTGCAAAGCTAAGTGTTGTGCATTGGAGTCTCAAAGTTGCCAAACCTGGCCCTTAGAAGAGTAGGCAGAAACAACCTCTACTATACGTGTTTTCTAAGTTGCGTCTATTTCCTTGTTAGAAAATTCTTGCATAGAAAAATCGAAAGAAAATGAACTTGTGTACTATGAAATTCCTTAGTTTTTATTTGAGGTCATTTATTTCAATGGATGTTTTGCTCGTTTTGTGGTGTTCTGCACATTTTTTTTTTGAATTAACGAATGAGTACAGGCTTGACTTGAAAAAGTAGTTGCAAAGCTAAGTGTTGTGCATTGGAGTCTCAAAGTTGCCAAACCTGGCCCGTAGAAAAGTAGGCAGAGACAACCTCTACTTGAGGAAAAAAATATTACGTCTGGCGTCCGGGCACAATGTTGTGTCTGGACGCCAATAAAATATTGTCCACGTGTAAATTTGGTTCCCATTGATAAAAAAAAGCGTAAAAAATTGAAAGAAAATGGACCTGTGTACTATGGAAAGAAAATGGACCTGTGTACTCTTTCCTTGTTTTTTTGAATGCGCGACCTTGCTCGAATCAATCAGTCATTTGAAAATCACATTTTGTCACATTCCTCCTTTACTTTGTAACTTTTTTCATTTCTGATTTCGGAAGCTAGGGTTTCGAGCAGCTGGGATGGACATCTCTTTCGATTGGCAAATATTGATGATGTATTCAAAAAACAATGACAAGGAGTGAAACAGTGGTGAGTTTAGCTGCGCCCGAAATGTTGTCATTATTGTAAAGACGTGGTATTAAGTGGCGTTTCTGCGGTGTTATTTGGGTGTTTATGACGTTGTTCTTGAGTTTTTTCTATTGTTTAGAAGTTAATTAAACATTATTATGGAGTTATTTTGATGATTTTGTGGTGTTATTGGTTTGTTATTCTGATGTTTTTGTGCTGTTATTATGATATTATTTTTGTGATATTGCGTTGTTACTAAGATGAAATGTTTTAGTATTATTGAAGTGGGACTGTAGTGTTATTGTGTTGTTATTATGTTTTTACTGTGGTGTTTTTTTGTTATTGATATTTTTTAGTTATTATTGTTTATTCTGTTGTTATTGCGAGTTTTTGTTGTGTTGTATTGGTGTTATTTTGGTCTTATTGTGGTGTTGTGATGTTATTTTGGTGTTACTATGATATCATTCTTGTGTTATTTTGGGGTTATTGTAGGATTACGAAGCTGTTAGTTAATTTTTTTTGTTTTATTGAGATTGTAGTATTTGACTGGTGTTTTTTTCATAACTATGTTTAAAATATTATGCATGTTTTTAGTTCTGTGAGCTTGGAAATTTTTGCGATGATCCAAGTGCAGACAATGTTCTACTTACCCTTGCCTACAATGAACAAGAAATATATGAACATTATTATGCTTATGTTTATCATAATTGATTCATTGTCCGAAAGGATCACAATAGTTTTGGCCGAACTCGAAGAAAATTAAGACAAGACTTTATATATGGAAAAATTGATCACAAGAAAGAGCGAGTTCGTGAACACAGTGAAGTTAAAAAAAATAGATACAAGACTGGTTGTCCAACCATGATTCAATATATTGTGGACGTTAAAGACAAATAGACAATTAAGAACTATTAAAGATCATAACCACCCATTGATGTAACATTGTAATAGACATCTTTTACGTTCCAATAGAAAAATAAATGTGATCAATGCAGATGTGTTTAGATTGATGATAAAATTAGGGATTAGAGCAATAAATACATTTAATTTCCTTGTTGTAGAAGTTGTGGGAGTGGAAAATCTGGAATATGCTAAGAGAGTTGCCTTCAATTTCATTCGAAGAGAAAAAAGGGAATTTAAACAAGGTAATTCTAATTCTCTTTTACAATTGTTCACAGGGAGGTAAAATGATGATAATATGTTTGCATGAAACTTTCAAACTGATTAGTTCGGTAGAATGATGAGCTTTTTTCGGAGTGATTGTATGTTCAGACTTAATTATGACTATTTGGAATGTTAAAATTTTTTATACAAGATATAGGTTTAATAAGTATAATTTGTAACTTTCAAACTGATGAGTGTTGTAGAATGATGAGCTTTTTTTTGCAGTGATTGTATGTTCAGACTTAATTATGACTATTTTGGGATGTTACAATTTTTGATACATGATATAGGTTGAATAAGTATAATTTTTGTTGTGCCTTTTTGTTGGTGTTAACCATCTTTGACAAAATATTCTCTTTTGGGTTGGTTTTTTGATCGGCGAGACTATTGATTCTTTGAAGTGACTATTTAAAATATTTATTCTTATAATGGTTGACAAACATTCAATAACAATTTTTACTGATCATGATCAAGCAATGACGAGTTATTGAAGATTATCTTTCACATATACGACAAAGATTATGTCAGTGATATATCTATAAGAAATTTCCTTCGATGGTGCATTGTGGATTGAGTAGCAAGAGTGTTAATGACTTTTTTATACATTGATGAACTAATGTCATTTTGAGTAGTTTGAAGAAATTTGATCTGAAATGATTGATAAAGAAAATCTGCTCTATAACATTTGATTAGATGATTTGTACAATATCAGACATAAGTGATCAACAACATTTAATAAAAAAAATATTTGAATTGATAATCTTATCAATACAAAAAGGCGAGTCCACAAATAATATCTATCATGTTGTATTAAAACCAACAAGCTCTTACTAACTGTTTTGTGAGTCTTGAAAATGTTATGAAATCATGGAGACGAAATGAGAAAGATAGATTTCAAATGTGTTTTGTAGCATATGATGGAAGAGCTTAACCAGATGAAGTTGGAAGAGCCTAAAATGATGGAAATCGATGAGCATAAGGAAGCCAATGAGCTAAGAGTTCTAGGTAAATTTATTTATGGTTGTACTTGCATTTAAAAGTCTATTGTAACCGATAAAAGTATTGCATCGTATAGTATTTTCATGTATTGTTCAAATGATCCATTAACACCAAAATTACACAACAATAATACCATCACATTAACTAAATAACATCATATTAATACCACAATAACACCAAAATAATACCAAAATAAAAAAAAAAACACTGAAATAATATTAAAATAACACCAAATTCACACAACACAATAATATCAATTAAATAATATTACTCTAACATAACAATAACACCAAGTTAATACCAAAATAACACAAAAAAATAACCCCAAAATTATACTATAATAACATCAAAATAACGACATAACACAACAGTAATACTATAATAACACCAAAATAACATCATAATCACACTAATACCACCATAATAACAATTAAATAACACTTCAATAATATCACAATAACATCACAATAAAACAATAATAACATCAAAATAACATCTTAATAACACTATAATAATATGATAATAACATTAAGTAACACCAAACTAATATCAAAATATTAAAAAAATCAGTTAAATAACACTACTAACACCACAATAAAACTAAGATAATATCAAAATAGCACCGAAATAACATTATAAAGAACATCGAGTAACACCACTAAGATAATATCAAAATAACACTGTGGTATCCACCTCAATAACAATGCAACATCACTTTGATAACACCGCGGTATCACTTCAATAACGCCACAGTATCCACCTCAGTAACACCACTAAAAAAATCAAATAACTTTGAAGAAAACTCAAATAACACTGCGGTAACACACCAATGTTGTGTTAGTACGGTGTTATCATGGTCATCTTGCAGTGTTGGTGACTTTTTCTTGGGCCGTGTTAATTCACTTTATTTTATGGTATTATTGATGTGTTATTTGAGTGTTATTAATGTGATTTTGCGGTATTATTGGGGAGTTGCCGCTGTGTTATTGGCATGATTTTGTGTCCTACTTGATGACATCATTTCGTGGTGTTATTGTTGTGTTATCGGAGTCATCTTGGTCTTACCGTGTTATTGGAGGAAACATGTGGTGTTATTCACACGTTTTTCTGAGGGTGTTATTCACGTTATTTTGCGGTGTTATTGACGTATTATTTGGTGTGATTTTGTTTTTTAATTTAAGAGTTGCACGATATTATTGGTGTGGTTAAACTAATTAGCACCTGAATCTATTAAAACTTGTGGAGATATGACACAAAAACTCATAGCTAAATACTTTTCTCCTTAAAAAAATTATTAAATTTAGAAATGATATTACATCTTTTATTTAGTATGAAGGGGAGTCAATTTATGAGACTTGGGAACGACTTAAGGAATTTCTTAGAAAGTGTCCAGATCATGTTTTACCTTACTGATTAATTATTGAAACATTTTACAATAGGTTAATAGGATTTTTTAGATCTATAATTGATATTACTGTTAGAGGATCTTTCATGTCAAAATTATTTGATAAAGCTCATACTTTAATTGAAGAATTGACCACTAGTAATTTTCAATGGCCCTAAAAGAGGGTAAATCTTAAAAGAGTGGATAGTATTCATGATAATGATACTTTTACCATCTTAGTATCTAAAGTTGCTGCGATATCTAAGAAGTTAGGTAATTATGTTATAAATTTTTCCCAAATACCTCAAGCAAGTGAGAAAAATTTATTAGGAAAAATGATTCTCAATCATTAGAAAATTTACATACAGTTGCTAATAAACCCAATAATCCATATTCTAACTATTATAACCCCAGGTTAGAAAATTCACCCTAATTTTTATTGGAACAATTAGGGTAGTTCTAACTATCAAACTTCTTATCCTCCTGACTTTAATAAGTAACAATTTAAGGAAAAAAAAAGTTATCTATAGAAGAAATAGTTTTATAAATGGGTAATCAAATGCAAGGTATAAGTGCTGCAATAAGAAAATTGAGAATCAAATGGGACAAATTGCTAACACACTTATCAATAGACCTCAAGAACACTTCCATGATGTTATTGACACGTTTTTTCTTGGGCCGTGTTATTCACTTTATTTTATGGTATTAATGATGTGTTATTTAGGTGTTATTGACGTGATTTTGCGGTGTTATTGGGGAGTTGTCGCAGTGTTATTGACGTGATTTTGCGTCATGCTTAATGACGTCATTTCCTGGTGCTATTATTGTGTTATCAGAGTCATCTTGCGATGTTATTGGAGGAGACGTGGTGTTATTGACACATTTTTTTGAGATGGTATTACTCACGTTATTTTGCGGTGTCATTTAAGTATTATTTGTGTGTTTTTAGCGTGGCTTTATTGTGTTATTTGGGAGTTGCATGGTGTTATTGGCGTGGTTAAACTCATTAGCTTCTGAATCTATTAAAACTTTGGGAGATGATACAAAAACTCATAGCTAAATACTTTCCTCCTTAAAAAACTATTAAGCTTAGAAATATTATTACTTCTTTCATACAGTATGAAGGGGAGTCAATTTATGAGGCTTGGGAACGATTTAAGGAATACCTTAAAAGTGCCCATATCATGTTTTACTTGACTGGTTAATTATTCAAACATTTTATAATTGATGCTGTTGTTGGAGGATCTTTAATTTTAAAATCATTTGATAAAGCTCATATTTTAATCGAAGAAATGACCATTAGTAATTTTCAATGACCCTTAGAGAAGATAAATCTTAAAAGAGGATAATATTCATGATAATGATACTTTTACCATCTTATTATCTCAAGTTGTTGCGATATTTAAGAAGTTAGATAATTATGATATGAATTTTTCCCAAATACCTCAAGCAAGTGATGAAAATTAATTAGGACAAATGAATGATTCTCAATCATTAGAAATTTTACATGCAGTTGCTAATAAACCCAATAATCCATATTCTTATTATTATAACCAAGGTTGAAGAAATCACCTCAATTTTAACTAGAACAATCATGGTAGTTCTAACTATCAAACTTCTTTCTCCTCCTGACTTTAATAACTAACAATTTAAGGAAAATAAGTTATCTATAGAAGAAATAGTTTTACAAATGGGTAATCAAATGCAAAGTATAAGTGCTGCAATAAGAAAATTGAGAATCATCTGGGATAAATTGCAACGCACTTATCAAACCAAAAGAAACACTTCTTAGTAATGTGGAAATAAATCTGAAAGACAAAGGAACGAAACAAGAATAAATTATAGCTGTTCAACTTAGGAGTAGTAAGGAATTAAATGTTGAAATTTAAGAAAAGATTGAAGTTGAGAGAAGAAACTGAATAACCTAAAGAAACTATTTCTAAAGACAAAAAACAATCCATCTCTCTAACTAAAAATGATTTATAAAGACCACCACCTCATTTTCTTCAAGGATCGAAACAACAAATGCTTGATCAACAATTTTCAAGTTTTTTTGAGATATTTAAGAAATTTACAATTAATATTTCGTTTGCAGAAGCTTTGGCACAAATACTGAGTTATGCAAAATTTATGAAATATATATTAAATAAAAAGAGAGTGAAGCTTATGAAACCGTTGCACTTAGTGAAAAATGTAGTCCAATAATTCAAAAGAAGCTTCCTTAAAAGTTTAAAGACCCTGGTAGCTTCACTATATCTTGTGTGATTGGAAAAAAAATTTATGGAAAAGCCTTATGCAATTTATGAGCTAGCATTAATCTCATGCTTTTATCCATTTTTTGAAGGTTAAACTTAGGAGAGATTTCTCTCACTACTGTAACTCTTCAGTTAGCTAATCGATCTGTCATTTATCCTGAAGGAGTTATAAAGATGTACTTGTTAAGGTTGATAAATTTATCTTCTATATGGATTTCATTGTGCCGGGCGTGGAAAAAGATAAATAAATTCCTAATATTTTGGGGAGACATTTTCTTGCTACCCGGTGTGCTATGATTGTTGTGCAGAAAGTAGAGTTGACCATGATGGTTAATGAACACGAAGTAATATGTAATGTTCTAAAGTCAATGAGGTGCCCTGTTAAAGAAAAATGTAGGATATTATTGATTATATAATTTTTAAACATTACCAAGAAAAATGTGGAGTCATTTCTGAGGAAAAAGATGAAGTGATATTAAATCAAGAAGGATTAGATAGTGAAACTGAAAGTGATTTTGAAGAAAAATCATTAGAGATAAATGCTGATGATACTAATTATGTTCAGGAAAACTTGGAGATTTTAAATACTACTGAAAATAGTAAATCTCTAATCCCTTTAATTGAAAATCCTCCTGAACTTGAGATGAAAGTACCTCTTATGCATTTAAAGTATGTATTTTTAGGAAGTTCATCAACTTTACCAGTGATAATATCCTTAGAGTTAATTAAAGATCAGGAAGAAAAATTATTGGAGACATTAAGAAATTATTAAAAAGCTTTTGGTTGGACATTAGTTGATATTAAATGAATCAATCCTTTAATCGTATGCACAAAATTTTAATGGAAGATAACTATAAACCTAAGGTTGATCCTCAAAGAAGATTAAATCCAATAATAAAAGAAGTGGTAAAGAAAGAACTTTTAATATTGTTAGATGCTAGAATTATTTTTCCTATATTTGATAGTGCATGTGTTAGTCCTATTGATTGTATTCGTAAGAAAGGTGTGACTGTAGTCGTAAATGAAAAGAATGGATAAATTCCAACAAGACAAGTCATTGGACGACGAATCTGTATTGACTATAGAAAATTAAATACCACTACTAGGAAAGATCAGTTTCATTTACCTTTATTGGACCAAATGTTGGATAGACTAGCTGGATACCCATATTTTTGCTTTTTGGATTGATAATCTTGTTACCACCAAATACTTATTGCTCCAAAGAATCAAGAAAAGACTACATTGGCAAGTTCTTATAGGATTTTTGCTTTTAGAAGAATGCATTTTGTTTTATGTAATGCTCATTCAACTTTCCAAATGTGTATGATGTCTATTTTTATGACCTAATTGAGAAATGAATTGAAGTTTTTATGGAAGATTTTTCCGTTTTTGGAACCTCTTTCGATTCGTGTTTGAATCATTTAGTAAATGTTTTAAAACACTGTGAAGAAACAAATTTAGTTCCCAATTAGGAAAAATGTTAATTTATGGTCACATGAGGGATTGTATTGAGACATAAAATTTCTTAAAAATGGTATGGAAGTTGAAGCAAAAATTCAAATTATTGTTGAATTACAACCTTCTACTTCAGTAACAACAGTAAGAAGTTTTTTAGGACATGCTGAATTTTATCGGAGGTATATTAAAAACTTTTCTAGAATTGTTAAGCTTCTATGCCATCATTTAGAAAAAGATACTAACTTTTATTTTAATGATGATTGTCTAAAAGCCTTCAATTTATTAAAGAAAATTAATTATTGCACCTATCATTATTTCACATGACTGGGAAAACCGTTTGAATTAATGTGTGATGCAAGTGATTACGCTATTGAAGCTGTTTTAGGATAAAAGTATGATAAGATTTTTAAAGTTATATATTATGCCAACAAAACTTTTAATGCATCTCAAATTAATTATACAACAATTAAAAACGTGATGTTGGCAATATTATATGTTTTTGATAAATTTAGACCATATTTATTTAGAGCCAAATGCATGGTGCATACTGATCATTCCGTTATTAAATATCTTATGTCAAATAAGAATGGAGAACCAAGATTAATCAGATGGGTCCTATTTTTGCAAGAATTTGATTTTCAGATAAAGGATAGGAAATATGCTGATCATTTGTCAAGACTTGAACATGAAAATAACAATAAGGACGACATAAATGAAAATTTTCATGATGAACAACTTTATGTTGTTGCCGAGTGGCATATATCGTGGTATGCAGATATAGTTAACTACTCAGTAATATTCTACCATATGGACTAACAAGCCATCAGAAAATAAAATTTTTGTGCGATGTAAGATTTTATTTTTGGAATGACCCTTATTTATATAAAAGATGTCGAGATTCAGTCATTCGAAGATGTGTACCAATTAATGAAACTCTAGAAATTATACAAAAATGTCATAAATATGAATTTGTGGAACACTTTGGAATAGATAAGACTTCATTTAAAATTTTATACTCTGAATTTTATTGGCCTACATTGTTTAAAGGTGTTAATAATTATGTAAAAACTTGTGATCGATGTCAGAGAGTAGAAAATATTTCTAAAACAGATGAAATGCCCCTAAATTTTACTGTAGAAGTTAAAATTTTTGATGTATGAGGTTTAGATTTTATGGGACAATTTGTACAGTCTTCAGGAAAGATTTGTCTTATTAGTTGTGGACTATGTGTCTAAATGGATTTTAGTGATTGCTTTGCCTCATTGCGATGCTCAGAGTGTCGTAAAATTTTTAAACAAAAATATTTTTACTAATTTGGAATGCCAAGAGTGATCATTACTGATGTGGGAAGTCACTTTAAGAATTTTAGAATTGACACATTAATTAAAAAAATATGGAGTTAAACATAGGATAGCCACAACTTATCACCCTCAGACCAATGGATTAACAGAAGTATCAAATGAAATTAAAAGAATTTGGGATAAAACTGTAAATCCTAATAGAACTGATTGGTCTGATAAACTTGATTTTGCATTATGGACTTATAGGACTGCTTATAAATCTCCTATATGAATGTCTCCATATAGACTCATATTTGGAGAAACTTGTCATTTACCAGTTGAGTTAGAGCATGAAGCTTACTAGTCAATAAAAGAATTTAATTATAATTTAAAAGATGTTGAAGATAAACAATTTTTGAAATTAAATGAGTTCGAGAAATTTAGAAATGAATCTTATGAAAATGTTAGAATTTATAAAGAAGGCATGATCGTAAGATTTTAAGAAAGAACTTTGAAATTGGACAAGAAGTTTTATTATACAATACTCGATTGAAATTATTTCCTTAAAAATTTATGTCCGATGGATGGAGTCATTCATTGTGATAAAAGTATATACTTATGGGACTGTGGATATTAAAGATAAAAAATCTGAACGTATAACTAACGTAAATAGACATAGGTTGAAACCTTACATTGGAGATAATTAGGGCTGTAAACGAGCTGAGCTTGAGCGAGCTCTGACTTGCCACATGAGGTGTTATGATTTAAACTACATAAATATATATAATATATTATTATATAAATAATATATGTAATATATTGTTATATAAATAATTATATAATTTTTTTATTTCGAGCTAAAACGAGTCGAACACGAGCGAGCAAGAAGTTGTTCGCGTTCAGCTCATTTATAATTCGAGCTTTAAAAATTGGTTTGTGTTCGGCTTGTTTACTTAACAAACGAGCCGAACACGAGCTGTTCACGAACAACGAGCTTTTTTGACACCCCTAGAGAAAACAAGCCCTGTTATAAAGAAACTTTGATGCTAGGTCAATCCGAGTAAAACATTTGGATACGTCGGGCTGACGACGTTAAACCAAGTGCTTTGTGGGAGGGAACCCATAATCTATTTGTGTGATTTGATTTATTTTATTATTAATGTAGTATCGTGACCATCCTTTGCTTTAGTAGCATTTTTAAACACTATTTATGGTATTAAACATGATTGAAAATTGAAAAAAATCAAAAATAGGAAAATCGGTGTTCACTAGGACACTGGCGCCTAGGTGCCAAAATTTGCTCATAAGCGTCCTATGAAGATGACACCTAGGCTCCATAATCTGGTGCCTAGGCGCCACAGTTTCTGGACATGGGGAAAACCACCCCCAAGAAGTTTTCTCCGTTTTTTTCCTTTTAAATCTGCGTTACCATCGTCTCAAAACATCAAAACTTTGAAAATTGGACTAGAGATAAGAAAAAGTGGAGGGAGTTTGAGATCTTGCTTCCATTCACTTGCTTCCATGGAGTAATGGTATGGCCATTGAAGATAAGTTTGTCCATAATAATTCCCTAACCAATTTCATTGGGTTCTTAGCGCTGAGTTTGGAAGGGATGACGAGCAAATTGAGGAAGATTGAAGAGGAGTTGTCAAATCACACAAGTTGCATGAAATATATCATCAGTATGAGAATTTGGAGTGGCAAATGAAACTCCAATTTAATCACATGACATGCTATTAAGATTATCAGATAACTATGTATTGCAAGAACATTTGGATTGAAAAAAGAACAACCAGAGAATTTTCTTGTGCTCCTTCCATCAACCCAGTGATGAGAATTAGGTCAACAAGGGCTGATCAATGGAAGGATTCTAGTGTTTAAGTGTTTTACGTTTGTGTCTACTTTAGTAATGAATGTGTTGTGTGCTACTTAATCTTATAGTTGATTGTGTTCTTGCGTGTTCTTAATTTATAGTGTTCTAAACTATTTTAGTGTCTGTTGTATAGTCACATGGTGGATATTAATGAATATTTGAGTTGTGTAAAACTTGTGTTAGAATGGTTAAGTAATCTCAAATTAAGAGTTATAATTGGAAGATAGAAGATGTTTGTGAGATCATAAATAATTGGTGTGATATTAAATTAATGTTAAATTTTGGTTTAAATATCTTTGTCTTATTATGTTACACTTAAAATCCAAGAAAAAAATTTCGGGACTAGCGCCTAGGCACCGGTTCTGGCTCCTAAACGCCAGACCTTCTGCACAGCTTTGCGCCTAGGCACTGAAACCCGCACTTAGGCTCTAGTTCAACTGAACCAACTGAAACTTGAAAATTTCACTTATTAAACTGAATCCACGCCATTGTTGATGCCCAAGCTCCTTCCTATTTTTCGCAAAAACATGCTCTAAGGTACTTCTTAGAGCTCTGATTTTCATGTTTCTTTGCTTGAAACTTTCTTTGCTTGAAACCATATGTTTCTTTGCTTGAAACCATCAGATTTCATCTTCTCAAGGTTAGATCTACATTTTGGCATAATTATTTTGCGATTTCATCATGAATTTTTCATACATTACCCAAATTTGCAAAAATATTTGATTAGGTAGTGAAAAATCCATGGATATAAGCTTTGTTAGTTTGAAAAAGCTTGTACGAAGCCTTTTATCTAAATTTTATAATTTGTTAGAATTTTTCTTAAAATTTTTAGATGGCTCCTAAGACAAAGCGGGGAAACGTAAATGAAACTTTCGAAAATGCCAAATTTATTTATATAAAAGTACAAATTCATTACAATGAATTCACATTATCGAGAAAGTTTATTACAGAGCGAAGCTTTTACAGACCCGGTGGAGCTTTTGAAAATGTTATTGTGGCTCGTAATGAGAATGCTTCTATTATTTTACTGCTATTACCGTCATCGCTGTTATACGAGAGTTTTATGCAAACTTACCTGAAGCAGATAATGACGAGGTATTTGTTTGGGGAAAAGCAGTAGAGTTCACCACAGAACAGATCAATATGGTATATGGTCTATCATCTACTATTGACTGTTTCTATTCAGAGTACATTCCATCTGAAGAAGACTTAGATCAGATTGTTGCATATTTGATTGATGGACGTGGAGCCTGGAAGATTCAGAATGATCGCAAGGTATATTTTTCTTCTTTCAAGCTCAATGCCACCTCAAAATCCTGGCATTGTTTTATTTCTGCTCGCCTCCTTCCTTTAAATCATTTAATTGAGTTAACAAGAGAAAGAGCTATATTAAATTACTACATTCAAGAGATGAAGCTTATAGATGTTGGCTCTCTTATTTATGAGACTATGATTTCTTTTGCTAGAGCTAGTACTACTTCAAGTCTTGGATTTTTATCTTTGATATTTACTATTTGTAAAGACTCTGGAGTAAAGTTTGAACATTGGGAGGAGCAATTGAAGCCATTGGGAATTGGGAAGGCCAATGTAGATGTATATGGATGACCTAGAGATAGAGCTCTTGATGCACCTTCTATGACTACTAGGCTTTCTACTTCTAGACCTTCTACATCCACTGCTACTGAGCCTTCATCTGGTTTCAGGGATGTGTTGAGTGAGAGATATTTGAAACACCATGATGATATGTTTTTGATGCAATGTCATATGGAAGATATGGAAAATAAAAAATAAATTTGATCACATAATAAATTTGATCACATGGCAGATTATGTTCAGAGAAAGAGTGATTATGATGCTGATTATGACAATACATTACTGAAATTCATGAAGGGAGACCAGTCAGTTGAGTTTTCTACTTGCCCTCGATTGACTCCTTATGCAGGCCCAAAATCTATGGATAAAGATATATTATTTGATTTAGATGATGATGATGATGTTTAAGGAGATAACTAGACTTTCTTACTTTTCTGTCGTAGATCTGTTTATTATTTCTTTTGTTTGAATTACTGATGTATGATTATGTAGGATTGCTTAGTGTAATTATGTTTTATCACTGATACTTTTGCTACTCTTTTATTTAGTATTGGATGTGTTTAAGTAGAGTTTTATATTTGCAAGTTTTTCATGATATACCTGTTTTAATTTAAATTATTTACTACTCAACACTTATTTTTATTGTATCTGTACTGTTCTTCTGCTTAGAAAATTTAAAATTTTCTCTTTCTTCATGCTTATTATAAAATGTACTGTTTTAAACTAATTTAAAATTTAATTTTGTAGGAAGGGAGAAATTTTTCTTTAAAAAAAAAACCCAACTAAACCTTATTTATCCTAAGTAAAATATAATTTTCAAAAATTATTTTATTATAACCTGTGATATGTTGAGATAGTTTGAGATAACTATATTTTTGAGTTTATAAATAATATAGTAAACTTAAGTAAAAGTTTTTAATAATAAAGATTAATTCTAGATTTGAGATATTTAGTATAGGAGTATAACTTTATGCTTTTACTATTTAAAATAGACAAAATTGTAGTTTTAGAAATGTTAGAGATCTTGGATTTTTATTTGAAAATAAATAATTGAGAATTTATGAAAAATATTTTTCAAAGTCTAATGCACATTTATTAACTAAGGAAATGTAAAAGGTTTTTAGCTTTAAGAAAAAGATGATAGAGTTCCAAATCATTAAAGGTTATCCAAATATAGTAATCCTCACATGACATGAAAGGAAAAAGAAAGAATTAAAAATGATCCTGAAAGAAAAAGATAAGAAAAATAAAAAGAAAAGAAAAGCTAAAAAGAAAAATATATGTGAGGAGAAGCTTGAGACCCCTAATTAAAAATTGGTTTCACCTAAATCATCTTAAATAAATGAACTTAATTACATTTCTAAGCTTATTTATAAAGTATTAACAATCTTACTCATAAAATTCTCATGAATTTTTTTTCTTGTAATTCTTCAAAGTATCTTTAATATAACAAACTATAATTATTCTTGAAATAAATAGGAAATCAGAATTCTTAGATTTGATTACTAAATATTTTTACATTTTATTTTTAACCTATGTTATTGAAAATCTTTTCTAAAGTTTTACTATTACATTTATAAAATAAAAACTATAAAAATCTTAAAATAAAATTCAATTTCATAAGTTATACTTTTTATATATAGTAAGAAAGGTTACTTGAGGGCAAATAACATTTAAGTTTGGGGGAATTGATCCACTTTAAAATTTCTTATTTTTATGCTAATTGTATGCTCAATTTTTGAGGATATTATGCTTTAATGAATAATATTTTTATGTTTTTGATTGCAGGTGCAAGGAAAATGGTACAAGAAAAAGAGTTTAAAAGTAAAAAGGATCACAAACACATCAAAAGGGAGCAAAATGGGCTAAACTAAAGAAAATTACCAAACCACCCGAACTGGTGCCTAAGCGCTGGATGCAGAACTTAGCTGGCGCCTCGGCGATTTGGCTTATAGGCACCACAGTTATTTTCTAGAAGATTCATTGAATGAGGCCAAATTTTAAAGAGATGCAAAGAGATGTCTGAAGCAACCCTTGGTCATTTTCGAAGCAATATAAATAGGGATTAATTCCAAGAGGTTAGAGAGGTTGGATATATAAAGTCACATATTGTGTGAGTGTGTTAAGTGTGTGAGTAGTGTTCTTTGTGAGTCTTTGTGATTTTTGGAGTTTGTGAGTCATGTAAGTGTTGTTAGAGTCAGATAAGTCAGAGAACTTCAAAGGAGTGCTTGGGGAATCATTCAAGATAAGTATTTGTATCTTCATCTTTAAGTATTGTACTTTGGATTTGAGTTTTATAAATATTTTTTGTTTTGTTATCCCCATGCGTCTTGAGTAGTTTTCTTTCTTCCTCTTTGCTTTATGAAGTAATTAAGTAAGTGATTTTGATTTTGTTTAGAGGTTCTTTTATTCCTATTAATTGTGATGATGTTTTTACTGGATCTTCATTTACTTTACAAATTGACCACTTGTATTATTAAAATTTGTTGAGCGAGATTTCTTAACTTGTAAGTGTTACATTTCACCTTGGAAAGAGTAGTTGTGATCATCCGATGAGGAGTGCAATTAGATAGGGAGATAAGATTTGATGGGTGTAGAATTGATGTTTCTAGAGTGACATGCTAGATTCTTTTATCAATTTGGTCTAAATTAGAATTAAGGGTCACTGATAGGTCCTATAGAGATGGTACAGTGGGTAATCTAGGAGTTAAAGACTAAAACCTGCCCAACACTACTATACATGTCGACACTAACTTTAGATCAGTCAATGTTCCTTACACAATCGAAAGAAGTAAAAAATAGGTATGCTCTTATTTGTCACAATATCACATTTAAGCTTTTAAACATTTGAAATCTTATAATAATTATGAATTATTTGCAAGGAGTTTCTTTTTTTATATGTTTTCTAAAATCCTTACATTTAGTCTTACTTGCATCATTAAACTTAATTTTCATCTTTAGATAGTTGCTACAGCCTTAAGTAAAGTTCGCTTAAAGTTAAAATTCATGTATTTCATTTCATTTCTTTTAATTTATGTTTTCCCTATGGGATCGATACTCAAATTTTTATAAAAAATCATATGATACTTAAAACGATACGTATACTTCTGTAATGGCTTTAATGGGAAAATTATTTCTTTAAATTTTATCATATTACATTTGGTCTCAATAGCCACTAAATAAAATTGCAGGTCAGGTCATTCACCCACTCTTGCCTAGTAGAACACCACTTCCTCAACACTGATCCTGATTTTGTATATGTAAAGATTTATGAAGTTGACACCACTATGGCGCCAAAAACTTTATTCGTGTACTAAAACTAAGTTGTGTAAAATATATATAAGTATAGACAAATATTAATGAGATTCTACGCAAGTATACATATCGTTATCAAGTAATAATGGACTTTCTATTTAAGCCCCAAATATCGATCTCACGGAGAAGATTTAAATTTGCAATGATAAATTTTATTAGGAAATTCACATAAGTTAAATGAAATTACTGTCACTAATTTTGAATTTTGAGATAAAAACTAAATTACTTAACTATTAGCAAAATAAAAAAAATGCAAGATTTAAACAGGATTTAAACAGTAACTACTAATCTACCAACTATGTTTATGTAATGAAGATTCTTATGTGAAAAAGCGTCCTTCCCATTACAATGTGGTTTTGGTGAAATGAGATGAGATAAATGTTTATAATATGTATTGTGCCAAGTATGAGCAATTTTAATTCTCTACCCTAATACCGTGCATAGAAAATTATTGGCTAATTCTAGGTTTAGTCCCTAAATCCGTGGCTAGGCTAGGAAGATACCAACTCCCACTCCAGAGCTCTCACTTCCCTTCACCTGAAGGCTAACTCTCACTTTAATTTTTAAATACTAAGACCAAATTGGAGATTTTAGTCTGTCACCCTAAAGATTCTCCAATTCTACATCCAACAAAGAATATTTCCCTATTTATTTGGACTTAATTTCATGAACGAATTTCTCCTTCGTGAAATCAAATGTGATCCTCACTCTGTTGTAGAACTCATACTCCATTTTTCAGATCATATATTTCACAACACATTTTAACAATTCAATTGGCCAGATCAGAAGTAAATTAAGTTCGGAGTTGAAAATTCATCACAATTTATTTTATATTTTAATATTGGCACATCCATGTTATCTCTTAATTTCACCATATATCAGAGTAGGGAGAAAGATAGAGGAAACTACTCAGACTTCATGAGAAAGATACAACAAAACAAAAATTTCATGTATAAAAGAAAGTTCATACAACACTAATAATAAATAACACTTATCTGCAACTCTTTCTCAAAGCAAATCCCTTGTAGCCTTTCTTTAGAAATACAGGAAGCAGATATCTCTCACTTTTCCCCTTCTCCAACACTTTTACAAAAAGTTTCACACTTAATCTCACCACACAAACTCTAAATTATAAAAAAAAACTCACTAGTTGACTCCAATGTGGTGGTGAAATGAAAATGGATTATGAAGAATGTCAAAAAAGAATGTGAAGGAGTGAAGGAGTGAAGGAGTGTGTTTCCTGATAAATTTCTGCCCCAAATAGAGCCTAAGGTCGGTTCTCCAAGAGGTGCCTCCAAAATCTCTTAAAAAATCGTCCAAATACATCGAATCTTCTAGAAATAGGGGCTGAACCGACATTAGCGCTGTCGGCGCCATTCCAGCGTTGGCGGCGCCAGTGTCCCGCAATTTAATTCACTGCTCTCTGTTTAAAGTTATTCTGTTGTTCTACGCAATTTAATGTGTTGAGTAAAATTCTCAGTCTGTTCTATTGTTCTACACGGTTAGTGCTGCCTTCGGCGCGGTCAGCACTGAGTATTTCTTCAAAAACATCATTTTAACTCCAAATTCCATCCTTTTTGTTTTAAGTCCTAAAAATGAACAACCTGCAAGAAAAAATCAAAGCTAAGATTGAATTAGGGATTTTAGTCTGTCACCCTAAAGATTCTCAAATTCTAAAATATGAGTTTAAAAATGTATATATTTTCGGTGTATCGAATCCCCCAAACTTACATGTTACTTGTCCTCAAGTAACTCCTCTACTACATAAAATTATGACTTATGGTAAAGAATTTTTCTTCTAGATTTCCATATTTTAATTCTTTAAACATAATAGTATAACTTAAGAAAAATTCAAAACAACTCAAGTTAATACTAAAGTTGTAGGGATATTCAGCAATTAAATCCGAGATTTCTCATCCTCTATTTCTTTCAAAAAAATTGCAATTTGTCATATTAAAATCACTTAAAATATTCATATGAAAAAGAACTTCCTAAAACTTTACTAGTAATTAAGCTAATATTCAAATAAAAAGTTTGGAAAATGTGTCCAAGTCTTTTTCCTTAAGTTGATTCAAGTGAAGCCAATTTTTAATTAGGTACTCCTCAAGCTTCTCCCCACATCTTTTTCTTTTTCTTTTCTTTTCAGGATCATTTTTTTAATCCCTTTTTATTTCCTTTCTCCCTTTTGTTTTATGTGAAGATTACTATGCCTAGATAGCTTCTAATGATTTTTAACTTCACTATCCTCTTCTTAAAGTTAAAAACTTTTTACATTTCTTTACTTAACAAATTTATATTAACTTAAATATTTCATAAAGTTTAATTCTTTTTTTTTTACATGAATCTTTTAAGATTTTTAATACTTCAAAAATACAAATTTCTTTACTTAAAATAAAAAAACATAGTCTTATTCTCTTTTACCAAATATCTTATTCTCTAGAATTAACCTTTATTATTGAAAATTTTTACTTAAATTTACTATATATTTCGAAACATAAATATAGTAATCTAAAGTTAACTCGTAATACCAAAGATCATGTTAAATTTAAAATTTTGAAAATATAGTTAAATGAGGACAATTAAAATTAAGTTCCTTCTTTTTTTGTATAAAAAGGTAATTTTTCTCCCCCCCCCCCCCCCCCTCCTCTACATCTTAAAAATTATTAATTTAGCATGAAGAACTTAAAAATAAAGGGTTAAAGAAAACATTAAATACATAAGGAAAATACATACCTGTTGAAGGTCCTGATTTTTGAAAATAAATTTTGAAATACTACAGGTGCTAATATGAAAAACTACAACCCTTAAAACATTAAATTGCACATAATACATATAAAATATGTTGAGAAAGAGTTAATTACAATACATCTAAAAAAATGATGAAACTAACAACATAACTAAACTAAATTCTAGAAATGAAAATAGTTTCACAAATTTCAGTTTCACATTACAACATAACAACAGAGTCAAAATCTAATAAACAGTCTCAACAATATCACAAAACACATAACATAATCACAAAGTATAATCACATACAAACTAACAAAAAGATTACCAGTCATCATCTTCTTATTCATCAACATCCAACTTTTGCTACTGATATGGAGTATAAACAGGGTGACTAGGGAACTGAACAGAATGATCACCCGTCAGGTATCTCACTAAATCATCATTATAAGCAGCATCATATTCAAACTTCTACCAAATCAAATCATCTGTATGAGCATTTCTGACACCCATGTTCTGTAATCTATGACCCATCCTCAAAATATCCCTCTATTGAATCATCATCTGATCCAATAGTTCCCTGTTACTGGGGTCACTAGAAGTAGGCTCACTAAAAGTAGTGGTCCTAGAAGTAGAAGGAATATCCCTGCCCTTACTTCCAGATCTCCAATCAACATGGGACTCATAAGTCTTAATGTTTTCAAGCCCAATAGGTCTTTGAGGCTCAATCCTCTCCTCATCTGGTCTGAAATCAACTCCTGCCTACTCACAAAGAGTGTAAATATGAGCAGTGTGTGACAATCCATCAGTGGTCTCTCCCAGAGCAATAGATCGAGTGTTCATATAAATAATAGAGCCTACATTTAAGTCCCATCACTTGCTGAATACAGAAGTTCAGGATAACTTTATCTTTGGTCACCTCACTATGATGGTTTGTTGGAATCATTCTCCCAAAAATAAAATAATGTCATGCCTTAGATACCACATTTAGCATAGAAAGGGGAAAGTTTACTTTAACTTCATTCTTTACTTTCCAAGCTCCTTTCTCACTAGTCAAAAAAGAAATGACCTCATCTAAGACCTTATTTGTGGCAGAAAATGAATGATACCATGAACAAAAAGAAAATCATCAGAAGCCTCCAAAAAGTTGGCATAAAATTCCATAACTATCCCAGCTATCACATCAGCAGTAAAATAACAGAAGTTTTCCCACTACAGAGTGATAATCAATCATTCAACTTCTCCTCCCAGATTTTTGAAACCACGATTCAGAATCACTTTTTTATTTTCATGAAGACTATGAAATCGAGCACTAGCTTTATAGCTAACAAATTTTTGCTCGTCATAATCTATTTTTCTTTTGCTCGCTTTAGGTGTCATAGGAAATCTAAGAAAAATTTGATAAAAATCCTAATAAATTCCAAAAATCAAAATGTAAAGCACTTTAAACTTAAATCTACTAAGTAAGAGTTCTTCACCAAACCATTTTCTTAAAATCTCTCAAAAAAATTTCAAAACTTTCGGATCTAGGCAATGCGAGAAAAATCTTTTGTAAAAATAAAAAAAATTTAGTTTAAAGTGTAGCTCTTACCTAGAGAAGATGAGATCTGAAGTTTCTTTGCCTCTAAATCACCTCAAATCCTCCTAAAATCAAGCCCTAGGAGTGAAAACCAAAGGTTGAAGGTAACATTTAATTTATGTTTTCCATGTGGGATCGATACTCGAATTTTTATAGAAAATCATATATTACTTGAAAATAATGGCTTTAGTGGATAATGGCTTTAGTGGGAAAATTATTTCCTTAAATTTTATCATATTACATTTTTTCTCAATAGCCACTAAATACAATTGCAGGTCAGGTCTTTCACCCACTCTTGCCTGGTAGAACACCACTTCCTCAGCACTGATCCTGATTTTTTATATGTAAGGATTTATGAAGTTGATACCACTACGACGCCAAAAACTTGATCCGTGTACTAAAAACAAGTTTTGTAAAATATATATAAGTATAGGCAATTATTAATGAGATTCTACGTAAGTATACGTATCGTTGTCAAGTAATAATGGACTTTCTATTTAAGCCCCAAATATCGATCCCACGGGGAAAGTTTAAATTTGCAATAAGAAATTTTACTAGAAAATTCACAGAAAGTCAAACAAAATCACTGTCACTAATTTTGAATGTTGAGATAAAAACTAAATTACTTAACTATTAGCAAAATAGAAATGCAAGATTTAAACTGTAACTGCTAATCTACTAACTATGTTTATGTAATGAAGATTACTTATGTGAAAAAACATCCATCCCAGTACAATGAGGTTTTGGTAAAATGAGATGAGATAAATGTTTATAATATATATTCTGCCAAATAAAAGTAGTTTTAATTCTCTACTCTGATACAGTGCATAGAAAATCATTGGTTAATCCTAGGTTTAGTCCCTAAATTTGTGTTTAGGCTAGAAGGATAACGGCTCCCACTCCGCCCCCCACTCTAGAGCTCCCACTTTCCTTCACTTGAATGCTAACTCTCGCTTTAGTTTTTAAACACTAAGATTGAATTAGGGATTTTAGTCTGTCACCCTAAAGATTCTCCAATTCTACACCCAACAAAGAATATTTCCTTATTTATTTGCACTTAATTCCATGAACGAATTTCTCTTCCATGAATTCAAATGTGATCCTCACTTTGTTGTAGAACTCATACTTCATTTCCCGGCTCATATGTTTCACAACACATTTTAACAATTCAATTGATCAGATCGAAAAGTAAATTAAGTTCGGATTTGAAAAATCATCACAACTTATTTTATATTTTAATATTGGAACATCCATGTTATCTCTTCATTTCACCATATCTCAGGGTAAGAAGAAAGATAGAGGAAACTACTCAGACTTCATGAGAAAGATACAATAAAATATAAATTTCATATAAAAAAGAAAGATCATACAACACTAATAAACAAACAACACTTATCTGAAATTCCTTCTCAAAGCAAATCCCTTGTAGCCTTTCCTTAGAAATGAAAGAAGAAGGATGTGGCGGTGGAATGAAAATGAATTATGAAGAATGGAGAAATAGAACGTGAAGGAGTGAAGGAGTGAAGGAGTGTGTTTCCTGATGAATTTTGGCCCAAAATAGAACTTAGGGTCGGTTCTCCAAGAGATGCCTCTAAAATCTCTTCAAAAATCGTCCAAATACGTTGAATCTTCTAGAAACAGGGCTGAACTGACATTGGCGCCATCGGTGCCAGTGTCCCGCAATTTAATTCGCTACTCTCTATTTAAAGGCGCCATTGGCGCTCTTCTGGCGTCATCGATGCTAAGTAAAATTCTCAGTATGTTCTATTGTTCTACGCCGTTGGCGCTGCCCTTAGCACGGTCAGCGCTGAGTATTTTTTCACAAACTTCATTTTGACTCCAAATTCCATTCTTTTTGCTTTAAGTCCTAAAAATCAACAACCTGCATGAAAATATTAAAATACCTTCCATTAAAGTGCAATATCACAAAAAATAAGTATAAAATATGGATCTAAAAATGCATATATTTTTGGTGTATCAAGCACATAGAAGAAGAACTATGGTTCTCCAAAGAAAAAATAAAACCTCAAAGTAATGAGCCAATATCAATCTTCCCACAGTAGAACAAGGAACTCTAAACAATAGCCACTAAGTAATCCCACAAGCATCAATCAATCAAGCATGCATTTCTCTGCTATATATAAAAATTTTACAATAGCTTCCACAACTCCCCATCATCCCTCCACGACCCCACACACGTTCCTTCAAGTTTTGGGTCACAAAATGTAGCAACTGCTCCAGGTAGTTACTGGCGCCTAAGCGCTAAGCTCTCAATTTGCTAAATTCTGCATGGGTGCTTAGGTTCCCAAGGGTTAGGTGCATAAGCACTGGTATCGTGACACCTAGATGCCCAATGATTGGATTTTAAAGGCTAACAAATCAGGTTTAGAAGGCATGAACTGGTGCCTAGGCGCCCAATGGTCTGACGCCTAAGCATTGATGCCACTTTTCATCATTCAGCTCCAAATCCCCTTCTGGTTTCCTCACTTGAATTACCTATTATAACTTTCTTAAAGCACAATATCATCAATAGAATTGTATAAAAATAATCCTAAGTTTTGGTTAACTTTTTCATGATCAGTCTCACCTTTGCGTCTTATAAATAGGAGTTTCTCTTGCACTTTGCAAGACACACACATGTTCTCCACGCACTATGACACTTAAATATTACTACTCGAGCAAATGAAGAAGAATGAAGAAAAGTACTCCAGTGAGCCTCCTCCTCCTTAAATCATCCTCCTCTTCTATAAGTCTCCTCTGCCCTCCTATGTTAATTAAGGCATTCATCTTTGAGTTCTTACATGAGATGATATAAGATAATACAAGAGAAATCTAGTTGTGGATGCTGATACTCTGAAGGATATAATAAATATCCATTTTGATCTTTCCCAACCTGAAAAATTGGTCACTAAGAACCCTGCTAGTCAAACTCTCAATGCTTTCATCCACAATCATTCCTTCAGATGGTAGGAGAACTCTTGAGGCAAGCTCATTTGGGACAAAAGACTCACTTGTTCCATTTCTTTCTTCAACTGGAGGCTGTTTAAGCAATTTTTGCCAACTGATGATAATACGAAACTTAAAGGCTTGAGGAGTACTGATTATGTTGCTCTCAAGAAGAAATGTTGAAACACCTCTTTTTCACATGTCCATTTGGCACTGCAGTCTGGAAAGCTACCTTGGCTCACTTTCTTCTCAGTCATCGTCTTTTCTCTTGGAGAACTTTGGAGGCCTGCTAGTTGGACTATAAAGAGCATAAGCAACACTTCCTCCCTCTGATCATTTCCTGGTTCATTTGAATGGCCAAGAACTTTGCAAAATATGAGGATGGGAGAACCAATTCCCACTCTATTGCTCTTAATTGCTGCAGTAATCTTCACAAAATCCATACCCTTTTTGGCATTCACCTTCCTGCTCTACACCTCCACTCAAGACTGGCTTTCAAGTGCCAAATGTTTAATGGTGTAAACCATCCTTCCCTTGGGTAAAAATCAACACTAATGAGAGTTACTCTTCCATAACTGCGGGCATTGGGGGGTATTTGTAGGAATCATCTTGTGAAGTATTTGTGGTATTTCCAAACTCCTATTTGTTTCAATTCTACTTTAGAAACTGAAGCAATGACTATATTTTAGGTTTCAAAGATAGATACCTCTCTCAAAATTTCTCTTCTCCAAATTGAATTAGATGCATTACAGTTGATCAACATTCTTCAAGGGAAGTCTTCCATCCGCCGATAGCAAACTTAATGGGCCAGGAAAATTTTAAAGTTAGCTCAGAGGACTCATGTGCTTTGGAGCCATATTCACAAGGAAGGGAACCAACATGCTAACTATCTAGCTAAATCTTCCAGAGCTACATAATGGATAATATGTATTATATGTCCTTTTAGTTTTTTGAAAGTTTTGATTTATGGAGATTCGGTTGATCTCCCTTTCATCAGATGTAACTTGATTTTGGGGAAATGGATTTTTTTGTTACACACACACACACACACACACACACACACACACACACACACACACACACACACACACACACACACACACACACATAAATGTTTGCGACGCAATTTGCTCTGCTAGGGTTTGGCCTTTAGCAATGGCGGCTAGCGACTACCTTGCTCATTTGGTGACCTTTTTCTTACTGTTACTATGCATTTTAGGCCTTTTTAAAGTGTTGGTGAGGTTGTTTTTATCAACAGTGTTGTGTTACTTTCTTTTGAGGCTTCCTGGGCTCTCTCTTTTTCAAGCTTGAGGCTAGTTTACTGTTCCATTGAAGCTTGCTCCTCTACTTACTGACTCTGTCTGCTGAAATGGAAAATAGCCTCACTCAAGCTGATCCAAACTTTATTGGGAAATCCTCTTTTGTTAACGTAGTCGGCATTGGAGCTGCTAGCTTGGGTGATAAATTGTTATTCCCTCAGGAATACCATGATTCTCTTGACAACAATGATGTATGTCCCCTCTTTAAAAATGACAGTAAGAAGAGTGGAAAACATGCTCTTATCTTCACTGAAGCTGATGCCACTGAACTTAATTACAGATGCAAGTTCAAACTAATAGGAAAATTTCTTTTGGGTCATCCTAAAATGGAGGTAATCAGGAAAACCTTTGATGCAATGAAGTTTTTAGGCTCCTGGAAGGTGGGGTTGTTTGATGGTAGACATGTGATGATTCAATTTGTTAAAGAAGAATATTATGCCAAGCTTTTCTCCAAAAGGTTACTTACATTGATGAACAACCAATGAAAATATTAAAATGGACACATGTCGTTCATCCTTCACAAGTTATCCCCATTTGGTTCAAGATCCCAGGATTAAAATTACAGTATTTTCATCATAAGGTCCTCTTTTCTATTGGTGTTCTCTAGGGAAGACCAATGAAGTTTGATATCTCAACTTACAACTTGTCTAGACCATCTTTTGCAAGGATATTAGTTGAAAGAGACACTGCACTCCCCCTATTGAGGAAGTGTGATTAAAGACAGAACATAATGGGTATTGGCAACCCATTGTAACTGAGCAAATGCTTTATTGCTGTAATCATTGCAAAATGTTTGAGCGTGATGATGATAAATGCTATTGGCTTCACCCACAACTCAAACCAGGTGGTACAACAAAGAGACCTGCTATTACTACTACTAAAGGTAAGGAACCCTCTCCATCAATTGATAATGCAACAATTCTTACTGGTGTACGGATACACCAAAATAATATGCTGTTTTAAGTATCATTTCATGTTTTTTTGGGTGATATTAAACTTTAAAAAGAATATTTTCATGTTTTTGTTGCAGGTATATTAATTTTAGGCATTCGGAGAAAAAGTAGGAAAAAGACGAAATTTTGATCCAAAACAATGAATTTTGAAATTCAGGCACCTAAAGCGCTAGAACTGGCATCTGAAGCGACACTTTACAGAGAGCTGGCATCTGAAGCACCAAAATTGGTGCCTGAAGCGCCTTTTAACAAAGAGCTAGCGCTTGAAGCGCCAAAACCCAGAACAACGTGGTCTTAAGTAGGATGGCGCCTGAAGCACCAGAACCAGCACCCGAGGCGCCAAAACCAGCACCTGAGGCACAAGAGACGAGTTTTTGCAGATTAAGGCGGTTTGCGATGAATTTTGCATGAATTTTAAAAGGGACACTTGTTCTAAACACCCCATCGAGTGATTTAATGCATCTATACACTTTGGAAGGTTCTTTTATGAAGATATGTCTCTTGGATCAATATACATGTCTTTTGAATTCAAAAGGGTTAACTTTGGGATAGAATTTTGGAGGGAATTTTGAATTTTTTTTGGAGGGAGGTAGCCTTTAATAAAAAGGAGGGAAGTCGAGGGCTTGAAAAGGGGGGCGAAGAAGGAGGGGGTGTGAGGGATTTTCTAAAAAGCTAAGAGAGAGAGAGAGAAAGTCAAGGGCTTGAAGATTTTCTTTAAGGATTGTAAGAGGAGAGGGAAGGTGAGAGATTTTTTTTTTCATTACTTTCCTAAGAGAGAATTGAGAGTACTTGTAAAGAGGGAAAGTTCTTAAAGAGAACTTCTAGGGATTTGCTTGGGAAGGATTGTGAGATAAGTTGTGTTCTTTTATTTATTTGTTTTGTAAACTTGTTTTTATATATGAAATCCGTATTTTGTTGTATTCTCCTCATGAATTATAAATAGTTTTCTTTATTTGTCTTCCTACTATGAACCAATCTCATATAAACAATAATTTAAATCAACGATCACAATACCACAAGTGATACATCTATTCAGAGGAATAGACATATTACTTACTAGTGAGTCTCGATTAAATAAACTAAAAAATTTATGATATCCATTTTAGTCTGCGAACCTTTATGTTGACCGATAAGTTTTCCTATCTAATATGAAAAATTAAACAGGATTTATATTAAGCTGGGTTCTGAAGTTTTCTATAAGGGTAAGCTTCTATAGTTAATTAATTCTTAAATGACCGAGGTCATCTAAGAAAACTCTCGATTTAGATCAAAAAATAGTGCCTTCAAGAATTTCAAAGGATAATACTTTTTAAAAGTCACACAAAGGAGTGTTGAATGGGCAGGGCTCAAATTTAGAACAATTATTGTGGAATCCAAAGAGAGAAAATTAGGGGATGATACAGATTTTGAGGAGAACCCCAGTGACTTCTCAAGCTATCCTATGGTTTGGCTTCAATTTAAAAGAGATATTATTAGACATTCCATCTTATCAATTTTATTAGTTAGGGCTTACATTTGCATGATAAAATCATACAAATAGCCTGGAAGATAGGAGAATTTTTATTGTAACTAACGAGAACCTTGGAGCCTAAGGCGAGTTAGAGCTTAAATTGCACAAAATTATTGTGTAAAGGCCTAAAGACGAGGTGAGGATTTATATTGCACTAGGTAAATGACCAAAGGAAAATATGTTGAGATTTTCATACCTATTTTACACTAATTTTGATGATATTGCACTTTAAAGAAAAGTATTTTTGATGTTCTGTTGCAGGTATGTTGAATTACGGTCATTGGAGCAAAAAGATGCAAAAAAGAGCAAATTTGGAGCAAAAAAGACCAAAATATGAAGATTTGATCTTGGACCCTGACGACGGGCTCGATGTCGCCGATGGAGGGTTTTTCCCGATAGTCTAAAATTAAATATTCTAGACGCCGCCACCGAGGCCGCCGACGGTGAGCACGTCGGTTCTCTCAACAGAGGCATTGAATGTGGACGATTTTTGAAGGGACACTTGTGTAACTCTTGAAAACTCTTCTACAACTTTAAAAGAAACATTTGGAAGCTGAAAAAGTGTGTCCGCTGGGGTGCCTGAGGGTGTCCACTTGGGTGCCTGGGGGGCTCCGCTGAATCTTTGTTGTTTGTGGTGCCCATTAGAGTGTAGAGAGTGGTTAGTGTTGTCAGGAATTCTTTGAGAGATTGTAAGAGTGGAAGAAAAGGAAGAGTTTCAGAGTATTATAAAGAAAGGAATAGATTTCTTCCTCCTTGCGGCTTCGAAGGAGAATTCTGTGTGTTATAATGAAAGGAAGAGATTCAGAGGAACTTCGAAGAGTTTGCTTGGGGAGGAATTAGAGATAAATTGTATTCACTTATTGAAATTTGTATGACTTTGCTTTTATATATAAATTCCAAGTTTTGTCATATCTTCTTCATGAAATCTGAGTAGTTTTCTGTCTTTCTCCTTGTCTTGAGATTTTGTGAAATGGTCCCATGAGAATGTTAAAGAAGTTGTGATGATCTTTTCACTTCAATCTTAATTTACTTTCAATCTGGCCAATTAATTTGTTAAAATATGTTGAGTTTTACAACTAAAGTGAAGATTACATCCAAGATTTAGGGAGGTCAAAGTCCTTGGAAGTTGAATGCAACTAAATAGGGAAATAAAAATTATCGGGCGTATAATTGGAGATTTTAGAGTGACAGACTAAATTTCTCAATTCGGTCCTATCGTTTGAGTGCTGAAGTGTAGATGTTAGACGAGGGGAACGTGTGAGCTCCGAAGTGAAAGCCGTGACCGCCGACACCCCCCCAGTCTAGCCGTAGATTTAGTAACCAAGCATAGGATTAATCAATGTTTTTTATGTCCGGTCCAAAGGGTAAAGAATATGTATGCTCCTATTTGGCATAATACAATTTGAACTGATTCAATTTATCCATTCACTTAAATTTCTTGATAAGGAGAAGGATGTTTTCTTATATATTGAACTTCACATTAGAAACTTTATTAGTAGAATTAGTTATTTAAGAGTTTATTAAAATTATATTTTTATTTCAATTTCCTATTAGTGACAAATATGCAATTTGAACTATATTGTTGTGATTAAGTATTGATTTTTTAAATCTTAGTTTGTAGCCTCTAACATTACTCCCTGTGGGATCGATATCCATGACTTTATTAGAGCCCTGCATTACTTGAGCGATACTTATACTTGCATTGATAAGTGTGACTTTGTAATTATTGAATATTTTTTACACATCTTTATCAAATCTATAACCACTGTCAAGTTTTTAGCGCTGTTGTCGGGGATTTAAATCTTCTAGCAGCAGTATCAAATTCTTATTTTCTTAAGCATATATAAAGTCGTTGTCAAGTTTTTGGCGCCGTTGCCCGGGGAGTAAAATTAGATTTAAAAAAAATCATAATTAGAGTAACGGACATATTAAGATAATTAAAAAACTTTTACTTGAATTACAACTTATTTTCATATTTAGTTTCATATCAACTTATTTTCATATTTAGTTAACTGATTTTATGTGTACTGATTTCAATTGTATGCGTAAATTTGGACCTAAAAATCTTATATCCTATGATTCGGTTAGGAGAATTAGAAAACAAAGAAAAGAATCTAGAAATTCTGACACAATGGAAAACAATGTGAACAATCAAGGAATAGAAAATGAACATCAACCTAGACCTCTACGAGATTATGCAAATCCTACAGCAGATGAAATTCACTTATCTATCCAAAATCCTGATGTAGCTACTAATTCATTTGAGCTTAAACCTGCTATTATCCAAATGGTACAAAACATGAAGATCCTAATTTACACCTTGCTAGTTTTTTAGAACTTTGTGCTACCTTTAAATATGACAGAGTTTCGAACGATGCTGTTAGACTTAGACTTTTTCCTTTTTCACTTTGGGATAAGACTAATATGTGATTAAATTTGTTAGCACCTGGATCTATTAGAACTTGGGGAAACTTTCACATAAATTTCTATCCAAATATTTCCCTCCATAAAAAACTGCTAAACTTAGAAATGACATAACATCATTTTGTCAAATTGATGGAGAGTCGTATATATGAAGCTTGGGAGAGATTTAATGATCTTCTTAGGAAGTGCCCACATCATTTGTTACCAGATTGATTAATAATTAAAATTTTTTACAATAGATTAGTGGGATCTCTTAGATCGATAATAGATGCTGCGGCGGGTGGTTCTTTAATGTCAAAACCGTTTGATGAGGCTTATTCGTTAATAAAAAAGATGACTACCAATAATTTTCAATGGCCCTCTGAAAGGGTAAATCCTGAAAGAGTAGCTGGTATCCACGATTCTGATGCAATATCTATGTTAGCTTCGCAGATTACTGCAATATCAAAGAAATTAGATCATTATGGAATGAGTTATTCTCCAACACCTACTATGATGGAAGAGAATTCATCTGGGAAATTTGTGGATGTTCATCGTTCTTATGAGACTTTAA
>NW_018164444.1:24479418-24481380 GCF_001263595.1 Phalaenopsis equestris | reverse complement strand
TGAGGATCAAGAAAAGACAACATTTACTAGTCCTTTTGGAACTTTTGCTTTTCGAAGAATGCCTTTCGGATTATGTAATGCACCTGCAACATTCTAGAGATGTATGATGTATATATTTAGTAAGTTAATTGATGATGGAATAGAAGTGTTTATGAATGATTTCTCTGTATTTGGAACATCATTTGATGCATGCTTAAATTTTCTTGAAATAATTTTGGAGTTATGTGAAAGAACTAATTTAGTTCTAAATTGGAAGAAATGTCAATTTATGGTTGCCAGAGGAATTGTGTTAGAGCATAAAATTTTAGAAAATGGTATGGAAGTAAACCTTGCAAAAATTCAAGTTATATCTAAATTAACACCTCCTACTAATGTAAGACGGGTTAGAAGTTTTCTTGGATATGTTGGTTTTTACAGGCGTTATATTAAAGATTTTTAAAAAATTACCAAACCTCTATGCCAACTTTTAGAAAATGATAAGAAATTTGAGTTTACTAAAAACTGTTTAAATGCTTTTGAGCTATTAAAAGAAAAGCTAATCACAACCCCTATAATACTTTCACCAAATTGGGAGAAACCATTTGAACTGATGTGCGATGCTAGTGATTATGCTATTGGAGCTGTTCTTGGATAAAGGTACGATAAGATTTTTAAAGTTATATACTACACTAGTAAAACTCTTAACGATGCTCAGATTAACTACACTGTTACTTAAAAAGAGTTACTGGCTATTGTGTATGCTTTTGACAAATTTAGATCTTATTTAATTGGGACTAAACGTGTTGTGCACACTGATCACTCTGCTATTAAATATCTGATGCAAAAGAAGAATGTCAAACCAAGGTTAATTAGATGGATACTTTTGATGCAAGAATTTGATTTTATGGTTATTGATAAAAATGTAACTGATAATCAAATGACTGATCATTTGTCCGGATTAGAATATCATGAATTATCTGGCACCGATAATGAAATTACGGACAGTTTTCCTAATGAACAACTCTATAATATTAATGAGTGAAAAATATCTTGGTATGCGATATTGTTAATTATATTGTAAGAGATATTTTTCCACCTTTGTTGTCATTGCAACAACAAAGAAAGTTCATTCATGATGCAAAAACATATTTTTGGGATGAACCTTATTTATATAACCAATGTAAGGATCTTATTATGAGAAGATGTGTACCTTATGAAGAAACTGAACTAATCATTCAGAAATGTCATGATTCTGAATTTGGAGGATATTTTGGAACTGATAAAACTAATAAAATTTTAGAAACTGAATTCTATAAGCCTACTCTCTTTAGAGATGTTTACAGATACATAAAAACTTGTGATCAATGCCAACGAGTAGACAGCATATCTAGAAGAAATGAAATGTCTCTGAATTTCATGTTAGAAGTTTGGGGATTGAATGTTTGGGGATTGAATTTCATGGGACCATTTATTCCTTTATCTGAGAACTTATACATAGTAGTTGCAGTAGACTACATTTCAAAGTGGATTGAAGCACAAGCTTTACCTCGTTGTGACATTAAAAGTTTTTTAAGATTTTAATGTAAAATATTTTCATGAGATACGAAATGCCGAGAGTCATTATCACTGACAGAGGATCCCATTTCTGGAATAAATACATTCAGAGATTGGCAGAAAAGTTTAATGTTATTCATAGAATCTCTACTTCCTATCACCCTCAGACCAGTGAGTTAGCTTAAGTTTCTAATAGAGAGATTAAACAAATACTGGAGAAGACTGTAAACCCTAGTAGAGTAGATTGACCTACTAGACTGGATACTGCATTATGGGCTTACAGGACTGCTTATAAACTCTTATTGGAATGACTCCTTACAGGCTGATTTTTGGAAAGACTTGTCACTTACCAGTAGAAGCATAAAATAAAACATATTGGGCGATTAAAGAATTCAATTATAATTTGAAAGATGCTGGTGAGAAGAGATT
>NW_018164444.1:24476124-24479040 GCF_001263595.1 Phalaenopsis equestris | reverse complement strand
AAGCGCTTTATGTGACGCAACCCATAGTTATCTTTATTTTATTTTTTTTTGCGATTATAGTGCTTTTGTTTGAAATTATCATTAGTTTGTGATAGCATTGAACTCTACTACTCGTATTTACCCTTGAATCATCATAAAAATTGGATCCATAGAGAAAATTGGAACGCATTTGGACTAGAGCAAAACTGTGAAAAAACTGTGAAATTTTTTTTTTACATTGGGCGCTGACGACGGGCATGACGTCGCCGACGGCGGGTTTTCCCGAGAGTCCAGACAATTAATTCTCAAGGCTTGCCGACGGCACCATCGACGTCGCCGACGAAGAGAACGATGAGATGACGATTTCCGGAGTTTGAAATGTCAGTTTTTGGCAATTTTAGGCCAGATTTACTCCCTATAAACTTCCAAACTCGGTTCTTAAATTCCACTGAAAACCCTAGATTTCAAGTGTTCAACCGGAGAAAGTTCATTAGTTTCGAGGAACAACGAATTTTCAACAAAGTGTTGATAAAGAGGAGATTAATCAAAGAAAGAGTATTCATGAATCAAGGATTGAACAATCCTTTGACAGTAATTGAAGAGATGATTGTGCGATGATAATGAAAAGTGTTGTGCTACACTACTCCCGCCGTAGTCGTTTCTGTGGTGAAGTATGCTAATTTGCATGGAATCAACCAGGGAGTCGTCTATGTGCGAGGCAGATGGATAACTTTTACTCCTGCACGGAGTAATGAGTTATATATGATTAAGAATGTCCCTGTCTGTCATTATTCCAACTTCGTCCCAACAAGAAATTTGATGAATGAGTCTACCAATTTTTGACAGACCAGACTAAAGACTGAGAAATGGGAGAAAACAAGTATGTTAATTTCTCTACTACACTTCTAACCCCGTTTCTAAACACTGGCACTTCTTCATCTCTACAAAACTATTACCGACAATTAGGATCGATAAATTTACTAAAGAAAGTGTTATTCTGAATTACTGTGTTCAAATATGACTGCCAATTGATATTGGATCGATAATTGTGAAGTCTGTTTTGGGCCTAATCGTTCATGAATCAAATTATGGGTTTGGACATCCTTCAACAATCTTCTTACTCTACAGTCAGTTCCAAGTATCTTATGAGAATTGGGAAAAGAAACTTCTACCTTGGAAGCCTTTGGACCCAACCCAGAAGTTCCCAACCAATGAAGATGAGAATGATATGACTATTAGTACAGATCAATCGTCTCAGAATTCACTTCCTATTCAGCCTCTAGTTCCGGACAAGACACTAGTGATCCTGTGCAGAATCAAGAAACTTGAGAAAGAGGTACAAAATGTTATGAATGCAATTAACAATATCTCTGATTTTTTTGATCATCTAGACTGGAGGATGAAAGAGCATTTTGATCACTCTGGACATATCGGAGGAAGTTTGATACGATTGATGAGAAAGATGGGATTGATAGAAGAGGACTCTACAGAAGAATTCCCATGCCGACCCTTCTATAACCTCTTTATTCATGTTCAATCGATGGGCGATATCTGAGGAGAAACAAGCACGGAATCAGAGGAGTAGTAGATTTACTTTCCTACCTATATTTTGCTTTTAGATCTCAGTATAGTTGAGATTGAGCATTAAATGTTTGTTTTGAGCGTTTAGAGTGTTGTGGCTTGGATTGCAAAGCTGAATTGATGTAATAAGGTTGAGAAAATACCAAACTTATGTGTGTCGTTTAACGTATATTGTAACCCTTGGATTTTATATATAATTGTAATGTTTTGTGTTGTGAATGTTTATTTGTGTTAGTACATCATTTAATCACATAAATTTATGTTTAGAATGATTGAATGAATGTTGACGAGGCTTGAAATTAATCGAAATCATAAAAATCTGGAATTGAACCAATTTTAAAAAATCTCACCGACGACGCCATCGACGCCGCCGACGGTGGATTTTTCCCGAGACTTAAACTATTTAATTCAACAGAGCTCGCCGACGGCGCTGACAACCCCACCAAGGGCAAGATACCGAAAAAATACTTTTAACCGCAATTTTGACCAGTCAACCGCCACTATTCATCATCCCCTTCCTCTTTAAAAATAAAAATTTTGATCTAGGGCTTGAAGATATTGGATTTGAGGCGATTTCAAAGCGTTTAGACACTGGATTTTATCATCTCTCGATAAGAGCTTCACTCCAAACTAAAAATATTTGATTTTCACCTTGAATTTCTTCCACATTGAAGAGATACAAAATAAAATTGAGAATGTGGAGAAAATATTTTTTTTAATATATGATAGTGATTGATGCACTTTTGTTTTGTGATTTTGTGATAGAAATAGATGTATGTTTGTTTGTACTTTCATTTTATTTTATTTTATTTTATGTTTGCAGTTAGATAATTTTTAATTATTGTTATAAATGTTTAGTGTTGTAGTTTGAAATTTGCATGTGTAGTTATAATAGACTTTGATTAGTATTTTGTAAAATTGTAATGTGATGTGATTTTTATATTTGCATTTTAATGTATTTGTAATTATTTTTATTTAGTATTGTGATGTGTTAGTGAAATATTGTGTTTGTATAATGTTTAGTTTTGTACTTATTTCAAAAATTCATTACCCAACAAATTCTCTAATGCTTTATATGTATAGAAAGCTCCTAATATTACAGACCAATTAAAGTAAAAATTTTGAGAACGAACTACAAAAACTTTAAAGGATAAAAATGCCTAAAATACTGAGGTATGATTTAAATTTAGATATTTTCTTTCCACCTGTATCATTCCATATTTAAAAATTTAAGTTTTGGGGAGTGAAGAAAAAGATTAACTATTATATGTTCTCAATTTAAATATTTTCAAAAATTATTAATATGATTTTTTGTAGTGAATTTAATTCAAATAACTATATTTTGTAGATATTTAA
>NW_018164444.1:24462357-24475714 GCF_001263595.1 Phalaenopsis equestris | reverse complement strand
AAGTGAGGAGAAGCTTGAGGAGATTCCTAATAAAAAATTGGCTTCACTTGGACCTACCTAAAGGGAAAACCTAAATACATTCCTGAACTTGTATTTATGAAATAGCATCTTTTACTAGTAATGTTCTCATGAAGTTCCTATCATTTGAATGTTTTAAGTGACTTGATATTACAACATATAGTCATTCTTGAAATGAGTAGAAAACTAGAACTCTTAAACTTGATGACTAGATAGTCTTGTACCTACAGAGTTAATTTAATTACTTGAATTTTTTCTAAAAATCTCACTATGGTATTCATTTAAATCAAATTTATAGTATTTCTGAATTAAAATTTTACCACAGTAGATCATAACTTTTATGTAGTATTAAAATGATTTGAGGACAAGTAATAGTTAAGTTTGGAGTATTTTGACCAAAAGAAAATATGTTGAGATTTTTATACCTATTTTACACTGATTTTGATGATATTACACTTTAAAGAAAGATATTTTTGATGTTTTGTTGCAGGTATGTTGAATTATGGTCATTGGAGTAAATAGGATCAAATTTGGAGCAAGAAGGAACAAAATATGAAGATTTGATCTAGGGCACCGACAGCGGGCTCGACGCCGCCGATAGTGGGTTTTTCCAAAGAGTCCAGAATTAAATATAGGCCGCCAATGGCGCCATTGAGGCCGCCGACGGCGAGCACATCAGTTTTCTCAATAGATGCATTGAATGTGGACTATTTTTGAAGGGAAACTTGGGCAACTCTTGAAAAATCTTCTACAACTTTAAAAGAAACATTTGGAAGCCGAAAAAAGTGTGTATGTTGGCGTGCCTAGGGGTGTCCGCTGGGGTAGCTGGGGGGTCCGCTGAGTCTTTGTTATTTGTGGTGCCCTTTAGAGTGTAGAGAGTGGTTAGTATTGTGAGGAATTCTTCAAGAAATTTTAAGAGTGGAAGGTAAGTGAGAGATTCTTCCTCCTTGCTGCTTCGAAGGGGAATTCTGTGTGCTGTAAAGATAGGAAAAGATTTAGAGAAACTTCGAGGAGTTTGCTTGGGGAGGATATAGAGACAAGTTGTATTTACTTATTGAAATTTGTATGAATTTGCTTTTATATATAAATTTCAAGTTTTGTTGTATCTTCTCCATCGAATTTTCTGTAGTTTTCTCTGTTTTTCTCCTAGTCTTGAGATTTTGTGAAATGGTGATTTGAATTGGTTGTGCCATGAGAATGTTAAAGAAGTTGTGATGATCTTTTCACTTCAATCTTAATTTACTTTCAATCTGACCAATTGAATTATTAAAATACGTTGAGTTTTACAACTAAAGTGAAGATTAAATCCAATATTTAGGGAAGTGAAGATTACATCCAAGATTCAGGGAGGTCAAAGCCATTGGAAGTTGGGTGCAAATAAATATGAAATAATATTATTAGGCGTAGAATTGGAGATTTTAGAGTGACAAACTAAAATCCCCAATTTGGTCTTATCGTTTGGGTGCTGAGGTGTAGATATTAGCTCTCAGGTGAGGGGAACGTGGGAGCTCCGAAGTGAAAGCCGGTATCCTCCGAGCCTTGTCCTAGATTCAGTAACTAAGCATAGGATTAGTCAATATTCTTTATGCCTAGTCCAAAGAGTAAAGAATAAGTATGCTCCTATTTGGCACAATACAATTTGAACTGATTCAATTTATTCATTCACTTAAATTTCTTGACAAGGAGAATGATGCTTTATTATATATTGAACTTCACATTGGAAACTTTATTAGTAGAATTAGTTAATTAAGAGTTTATTAAAATTATATTTTTATTTAAATTGCCTATTAGTGAAAAATATGCAATTTGAACTATATTATTGTGATTAAGTATTGATTTTTAAATTTTAGTTCGTAGCATCTAATATTGCTCCCTATGGGATCGATATCCAGGACTCTATTAGAGCCCTGTATTACTTGAGCGATACGTATACTTGCGTTGATAAGTGTGACTTTGCAATTATTGAATATTTTATACACATCTTTATCAAATCTATAACCACTGTCAAGTTTTTGGCATCGTTGTCAGGGATTTAAATCTTCTAGTAGCAGTATAAAATTCTTGTATTTTAAGCATATATAAAGTTGCTGTCAGTAAACAACCTCAAAATCCTATGGCTTGTTTTTTAAATTCTAAGGGATATGTTGTTGTAGATCTACTTGTCATGCTGCCCATGGTGCTAGCTCCAAGCCCCTCATCAAAGTAGCTATCCTAAGTTTTAAGGTTCAAAAGGTTTTACTAAGTGCATGACAAGTGACAAGTTTGGTTTTGTTCAAGCATTATAGGGGGTTAAAGTTAATTAGAGCGACACTAGTTAAAATCTTATGGTTCCCTCGTTCCAATTCCGCTATTTTCTCTTAAATTTACTTAGTCTAAAATGAGTTGTTAAACTCATTTAAATCAGACAGATCTCATTAACAACTGTGGGTTACCTCATCTGAGGGACTTCCGTAAATTTAACAGAACGTACTATAAAATTATTGTTTGTTTTGAAAAATGTTATTTAATTTTGAAAATGAATTTGTTATTTTCAATTTTATAAATGCTGGTAAGGAAAAATGCTATAAAGAAAATAAGTAAAATTCCATTGTATAAAATAAATGCATACCTGGGCCTCTGCTACCACTGCATGGTAAACATCATAAAATAGAATATATTTGCAAGAAATTTAAATAAATTTTAGGAAAGTAAACTGGAGCATCCAGTACTAAGAAATTTGGAAAATGAGTCATAGAAAAAAAAAGTGAAGGAAAACCCATAGTCACGTACATAAGATCAGGACTGGGTGTAAGACATTGGTAAAGGTGGGGCTCAGAGCTGGACTGTGTGCTTCCCGACCTTAAGTGATGAGAGCTACCAACCTGATCCCAACCCGATCTTCTATGGAGGGCAGTCCTAACCTCAATCCAAGTGATTAACCATTGGCCTTTATAAATTTCATTTTTAAATTTGATTTTCATGCATATAAAATTTACTTTATCATGCAAAAGAGATTTTTGTTGAAAACATATTGTAGAGTGGTGCAGTCCACATGTTAACCAATTTGATCGAGCTAGGACTACAAACAACCTAAGAGTATTGGGGGCAATCATATTTTTAAGAGTCGTTAAATAGTATCATTGGTCCTTATCCTCTCCTTTTACTATAGATCATGGAGGTAAGATATACTATTCTAAAATCCAACATCGTATTTCTCATTTTAGCACACATTAGCATTATCATCAATGCCCTATCCACCTAAGCATCAGTCTTACACAAGCCCAATGATCCATATGTGGCAAAAACGAATATCCCCAATCACTCACAAAGATTTAAATACCTCAAGGAAGACTTAAATCCTTAAGCATTGGGTCAATTAATATCTGATAAGTAGTATAGCATATTTTTATTCTTTTAGGTGATTTAACGGTTCCCGAGGCATAACTTGGTGGGTCTTTAAAAGTTTTAATGGATGATAAGTTCAATTGTCCTTCAAAATATACAAAAGATCATAAAAGTGTTCAGGGCATAACCCTAACAACTTTTAGAACCCTTTGAAATGTTCCAAGTTCATTTGAACTTATTACATTGCTCAATTAATCATCAGAAATTAAATTTAGTTTCAGTGAATTAACATATCCCATGCTCAGTAAACCTTATTATTTCAACTATCCCAAGATTGGGGTACTTAGATAGTCACTTAATAATAATTTTAAGAGTTATTTAAGTAGATGCCCCTAGGGCAGGCTTAAGTCATTAAAGATCTTGTACCCACCACTAAAGTTGGGCTTGTAGTGTTAAAGGGTATTCAAGAATTAATCAAATTCCTCCTTTCTAAATCTCATTAAACAAGTTTAAATATCAAGCCTAGTTCACTGCTAAGCCCTTAGATCCAATCTCGGGGTGGATTTGTAATAATCAAAATGCTAATTTAAGTGAGATTGATTCTCATTGAAAGATCATGTTTACCATCTAATCATCAATTAGGGGCTTCAAATAAGCAAATTATTATCTCTCTAACTTAACCCACTGCCTTAGTTTCATCCAATTGCATTAACCTCCAAGTCATAACAATTTATAAAATTACCATTTTACCCTTATCATGAAAAGCTGACAAGCTGGTTTCTCCTCATAACTTGTTATGTTTAAAAAATCCAAAAGAGTTTATTATGATCAAAATTACCCATTTCTCCTTTGATTTAACTTAAAATTTAAAAGGGATATAAAAATATCAAAATTACCATTTTTCTCCCAAGGGCTCTTCAATCCATAACTTATTAAATATAACTCAAATGAGAATTTAATAAGGATATCAAAATCTTAAAATTACCAATTTTCCCCTAGGCTTTCCAATCCATAACTTATTAAACATACTCAAATGACTTTGAAATTTTAACGGTACCCCACTCATGGGCCAATTAAAATATCTGAGGAGAAATTATGATTTTTCTAATTTTATTTAATTTATATAATTATTTTAGCTCCAAAAAATAAAATTTTTTCAATATTAATTTATTTAACAAATCAAAGTAAAGTTTCTGATCATGGAAAAATTATTGGAGGTTTACATATGTCAGAGGACCACTTGGACAAGATTTCGTGATTTTTAAGATTTTATTTTATTTATTATAAGTATTTATTAATTTTAGTGATTAATTCAAAAGAAAATACAAATTAATCTCAAAAATTACTTTTTATATTTTTAATTAAATCTCTCCAAGTCCAGAGAGCTCAGAGAAATAAGCATTTTATTTCTATGATTTTAATTCTATTTATTATACTTATTTTAATGGAAAATTAAGAAAAATACATTTTTAGCATTTAAAAATACATAACTAAATTAAAAAAATTGGGAATAATATTTTAAAGGGTCCCAAGTGAAAAGGGAATAAATAGGAGCAATTTGGTGTATTTTCATATTGTTGCAATTTTTAATTATTTTTAATTTAAAAAGTAGCTAAAAATGAACAATTTATTTTACAGTAAGTTTTATTTTTCCTAGATGCCCCTAATCAAAAGAATCTTAAAAAATCACCTTTCATAATTTTCCTAATTATAGTTTATTTATTATAATTATTTTAATGCAAAAAATCCATTTTATTTGAAAAATGAACTTTAGTGATCAAATTAATTCAAATGGGTTTCAAATTTTTACAGTGGGCTAAAATTATTATTATATATAGTGTGGAATAATTTTTTGTAATTTTTGATATATATTATATTTATTTTAATTTTTGTGAGTTTTTATGTTTTAATTAACCATAGTAATGTGCATAAATATTTAAACTTAGTTTATATTTTTCTTAGAATCCTCTGATCACAGGAACCTACCAAGATAGATTCCATATTTTTTTATTAATATTTTAATGTATATAATAAATTTAAGAAAAAATGAGCCACTAGACTTGAAAATTAGGGTTTCATGGCCGGAGATGTTCTTTTGACCTTGAAAATATCTGAAGTCACCATCACTGTCATGAGAAACTAATCCCTAAAGTTTCAAGCCATGATGACCACTATTTACTTAATTAAAATTAAAATTCTCCAGAGAGTATTTAATTAATTAAAAATTAGAGACATTTCAAATAATTTTTATTTTTATTCCACATTATTCACCTCTACTCACTAAGCAATAATGTATTTTTATGATTTTTCTACACCAAGTTATGAATTTTTAAAGTTTCTAAATTAATTTAAATAAAAAATATCCTATTTTTTTACTTATCCATGCAGCGGCCAGCTCATCCTAGGCAGCTCTGAAGGCACACACGACGCATTTTGATTTGCTGCGCTTTACACCTCAGCATACCACACATCTCGCTATTCATGAACAAATCTCCGGTCTGACTTCTCCACCGTTGAATTGATACAGACACGAATGGATGACATCCGTTCATCATCCCCATCTGTTCTAAACTGAGAGTCATTTGCACTAAAGTGTTAAGATCTCTGTTGATACTTAGCCAAATCACATGGAGTTCGTTCCTACAACTTTATCTGCTAAAGGCGAACTTATCTGTACAGTTACATGCATATGAAATAAATATTTTCTTCACAATTGATGAAACTGAACAAATTTTTAGGGTTTTTGAATTATACCTTAGCCCAATAGGAGAGGTCTCGATTGGGTGCTTGTGGAAGCTTCAGTAGAGTCCAACGAACCTCCTCAAAGTGTCACCTTACTCTTATATAAGGTCTAAGCACAATTTCGATCAAGGGGTGGTGCAGACATGGTCTATAGGTGGGTTAAAGGGCTCAATAGAGGAGTGTTTTGATGGAGAACTTCCTCATTTGGTCTAGGGAAACCCAAGGGTGGCTCAATTTGGAGTTTTGTGGAGTTTAATGAAGTGACAGAAAACTCCCTAGATTTTAAGCTCAAAATTGAGCTCAGGTAGTGGATTTCAGTTGGAAAAATGGTTGGAATGATCTTAGGATAGGTCAAAGAGGCTCTGTGAACAATTTAGAGGGCTCTCCCCAAACAAATGACAACACTCTCTTCATGGTTGTGAGAGGGGCTCAACTTATAGTCGTGGAATTATAGCTTAATTGGCCAAGTCAGGGGGTGGCTAAGGAAGCTTAGGTGGTGGGTTGAACGACGCAATTAGGCATAGGAATGAGACTTGTTATATGGGTGCAAATCAGGTTTGTTCCATAAGGGAGGCTTCTCAGCTTTGGGTTTTCTTGCCACTAGCTCGGCTGGCCAGGTCAAAGGAGGTGGCTAGCTGGCTCAGGGAACTAAGAGGAAGGTTTAAAGGTGATAAAGATGGAGGTATAATTAGGTGAGCTCAAGCTTAAGTCACTTGGCCAAAAATAGGAGGGAATCCCCTAAATCATGGGACCCTTAATCCATGGCACTTCTAGGGTGAACTAAGAGGATCTAGGTTGGCCCTAGGGTCCAAATGTCAGTTCTAGTGTCCAAGACGGGCTGAATCAAGTGGCTCCAAGTAGGTTTAGAGTTATGGTTTCAAAATCCATGATTTGTCTTGGACTTGAGTTTGGGTTGGACTAGAGCTTGGATTGGTCTCAATTGAATGAACAATTTAATTTAGAAGATTGTCGTGAATAGTTTTGGTATTAATTGAGTTGAGAATTGAGGGGCTATGGGGTTCAATTTGAAGGAATTTGAAGTTTGGGGCAAAATTGGGGTTTTAACTTGAATTGAATTTGGGCTAGGTTTGAGGTTAGGCCAAGACCAGTTGAAGGTTCCATTTGGTTTAGATGGATGTTTTGAAGGGTTTAGAATCCAAAATTGGGAAAACAGAATAGGTTAGCGGGTTCAATTTGATGGAAATTTGACTTAAGGTCAAATGGGGGTTTTAAATTGGGCTTGAAATTTGGGTTTGAGTTGAGTTCAATTGGGCTTGAATTTTGTTTCAATTGGTTTTAGACATGATAAAATTGAGTTTATATTTAAAATTGGGGAAATTTGAAATCAATTTGGTAGAAATTTGGGGTGATTTGGGGACTTTAAGAATTTAGGGTTAAAATTGGGATTTTTGTTAAAATTGGTCAATTGGGTCCAATGGATGATTGGGATTGGTTTTGGGAGTGTTTGGAATGATTTTGAAGGTTTTGGAAATTTTTGGGCCATGAGGGGCATTTTGGTAATTTTTTGTAATTGTAAGGGTATTTCTGGCATTTTGGTAATTTTGGGGTGTTTTGGACAATTTGTGTGGTTTAAAAGGGTTTGAGATGATTTTTGGATAAAATTTAAGGATTTGTCATTTTTTAAAATTTAGGGTGTCAGGGGTAATTTGGTAGTTTTGGGAAAGTTTGGGGCTAAAAGGCCAAAATAGGGTAATGAGGTAGAATTGGGGTTCAATGTGAATGTTAATCACGAAATTACCCTTATGGTGTCATGAGACCAAAGAAATCCCATTTTGGATCCTCCATGTGTTGGTCTTAGCTTATCCCTAGCCTAGGGTTAAGGGTTTGGAGGACCATCCACATGAGTTTCTAAAAGAGTTGGGGAAAAGGTTAAGCATGTGTAGGTTAGGATTTTGACCAAAAGTTGAAGTGTGTGTGTGTAAAACCAAGACCAGCTCACCTAGGGTTAACCCTAAGGCCAAACAGTCCTATGGGGACTCTCCTTGAGCTCTGTTATATTGGCTCCACCTACTAAGTGTTACACGTTAGAACAAATATGTGGAAATTCAAGAGAGCAAGAGGTGTTTAGAATTTCTAATTGTGAGAGTTCCTTTACTAGTCCTCTAGGAATAGTGAACAAGAAAATCCTATGGCTAGATCCTAGATTTCTAAGGAAGAAAGACTAGACCTCAACAAAAGTGAGGTCAACATTGAAGGAATTTGGATTTAGATTTGGCACTTTTTTTTACCGCCTTTTGTATTTATTTTATGTGTTTGTTATTTTTATTATTGTATCTGTATTACAATTGCATTTTCTTGCAGGTACTGAAAAAAGTTATAAAGCTGAAAAAAATTATAAAGCTAAAATGACAAAGAAATATTTGCTATTAAACTTTTTATGTTTTCTTTCTTGCATATTGTGTGTGCCTTGCATGCATGTTTATTGGTTGACTTGTGTGGGTTGTTGTGACTATTTTTTGCATAAATTCTTTTTATTATTTTAATGTTTAGGGGAGTTGAGGTAGAACTCGACCCTTTTTGACCTTGAGATCGATCAAACTTTTAGACGTCTTAGGAGAGCATATTCACTTACTAAAACACCCTTTGAGATGGCTAACCCTAACTTTCCCATCATGAAACCACTTAAGGAATAAACTAACCCTTATGTTGAGGAAATCTATATGAACATCAGTGAGCCATTTGTAGAATCCAAAAAAATTGAGTTGGTACATGCCATAACCTAGATGGTTCAAAACAACAAGTTTGGGTGAACTTTCTTCTGAGGACCCAAACCTTCACTTAGTCAAATTTCTTGAACTATGTGCAAATTTTTGGTACAACAGTGTCTCCATAATTGTCGTTAGACTTATGATTTTCCATTTTTACTTAAAGAAGAATGCTAAGGAATGGCTTAACTCCATTTCACTAGCATCAATCACCACTTGAAATGACCTTGCTCCTTGCAAAATACCCTCCACCATCTAAAACTACAAAACTTAGGAATGACATTAACTCATTCATCCAAATTATGAAGAATCTAATTATGAAGCCTGGGAAGATTGAAAAAATTATTTAGGAGGCGCCTACACCATGCCCTGCCTGATTGGCCAATCATTCAAAACTTTTACAATGGATTTGTAGGTTCCCTGAGATCCATAATAGTTGTCACTGCAAAAGGATTATTGATGTCTAAACCTATTAATGAAGCACATGAAATGATAAAGAAAAAGTCCAATAATAGTTTTCAAAGCCTTATTGAGAGTGTTCCCCCCCCAAAAGTAGCGAGCATACATGAATCTGATGTATTAGCTATTCTTGAAACCCAAGTAGGCAATATTTGTAGGAAGTTTGATAATTTGGTGAAAAGCCCATGAAAGGATTACCACCCAGTGATGGAATGATGAATGAATCAGTAATAGATCAGAGCATGTTATCCTTAGAGACCATTAATGCCATAAGAAACCATTGCTCGATCCTCATTTTCCCTTGATTTTATGATAGATTCACCTTTCTAGCTAATTTTGTGATTATGGATCTAAACATCAATAAAGAGAAGCACGTGATTTTTGGAAGACCCATCTTAGCCACTGACAAAGTAATTTTGTATGTTCAGAAGGTGAATGTAATTATGAGAGATAATGATCAAGAAGTCACCTTTAATATTTTAAAATCAACTTGCCTTTCCCAAGCCCCTGGTAATGATTAGAACTAGTAAGTTGAAATAGTGGCCCAAGCAGTAAAAGTCTAATCTATTACATTGGATTAGTTGAACTGAGAAGAAAAAACAATAATTTGATGAATTTTTGGGGAATTTTACTAATGATGATATTACTCTTCCTTTAAGAGAAGTCCATCCATAAAACCCATTCTTATTGGAAAAACACCTTAGTCAGCCTCTTAAAATCACTGAAGATTATCTAATTAAAAGTTAGAGGTTTCTACAAAATGTCAATCAGTGGATAAAACATAATCAATATTTGTGGGATGGAGCTGAGAGATAAAATATCACTTGAGGATTAGAGAGAAAATTTAGGACAACTTGAATTTATAATAAGCGACCATAGATTACTAAATTGGTAATTCAATCTTGGACACCCAGTTTAGGATGATTTTTGCAACTTTTTCTGGCCGAGAACGTTAAACCAAGCATATTCTTGATAGACAACCCAAGCGTTATCTTATGTCTTTTTAAACTTTTTTGAATGATTTTCTATTATATATTTCCATTTCAAAGTTTGTGTCAATGTGAGTGTTTCTTGTTGTAGGTTTTTCATTATTGATGCCTGACCACTCTAAAAAGTTGATGGTTTACATGGAAGGGGGATGATGTGAAAAATTTTATCATGTCATAGACCACACCATGTTTTAGCATAACCATACCGATCAGCGGCATGATCATGCTGCCCATGACTATTTCGGGTAGGTTCACGTGAAAGTGTGGTGTGAGGACACCATATCTCAATGTGATCACTCTACCAGGCATTTAAGACCCTAAAGCACCTTTTCTTTGCCATTTTCTCACTTCCCTCATCAGAGCACTTCCTCTTCAGCTTCCCTAGATCCTAGTTCATCGGAAAAGGGGAAACTTTTGCCAGATTTAGCCTGTATTGGGTAAATAGGCGTAGAGGCTCTAGGATTTGGTAAGTATTTTGCTTAAACTCCGTTGCTCTCCATTTTCTTAATCCAATCCACATTTTTCTCACTCACATTCTTACTAATCTCTAATGCCATTGATTCTTTACAACCTATAAGAGGTTCCCACTCTAAATCTCTTATTTTTAGGCCAAAAATTACAATTTTATTAGCTTTTCTTGCATAATCCAAAATTTTTCTTTTCATGGATACTAAAGCCAAGGAGAAATGAGGATCTATCTTTGAGTGTACAAGATTTTTTATTCACACCGTTTCTAAGAGGAATGAAAACACTATAGTCCAAAAGAAACTGATTCTTGAATTTTTTTTTCAGCTTTTAGAGGAGAGGATTTGTGTAGAAATTGATAGCAGAGGATGTAAGAGTTTGTTTTTTTTTGTTGGCTTTGCTGTTGTCCCATTCTTCTATGAATTTTATGCAAATACAAAAGAATCTATGGACAGGCAGTCCTATGTGCAATGGAAACATATCCACTTCAATCCCTCCACCATAAAAAATCTCTTTGATTTTCCTGATATTCTTCATTGTGACTTTGAGCATTTTCTTAGTCCTGATTATCAAGAAATCATTTCCCATCTAACTGAAGACACAATTTAGTAGAAGTTTTGTTTTGGGGAAGAGGCAGAAACACATGAGAATTTCCCGTGAATTATCTAAACTCCATCTCTCGGTCCTAGCATTACTTCATTGTCACCTGTCTTATCCCTATCACTAGTCTCACTAATGTGACTAAGGATAGAACCATTCTAAAGATCTACATTTAGATGGGTTGATTTATTAATATAAGGATCATCCTCCACCAGTCCATCAAACACATTGGTAGTGATCATAACACTACTGTATTAGGACACCCCTACAATATTTTTGCTTTGTAATAGTGTGGGGGTTGCTATAGGGAGTGTAGGAGAGATACTTGCACCACAAAAGGGTGATTATTAGAATCACTTTCTCTTCTACAAGCTCTATACGGGGTTCATCCTGTGAGAGAGGGTAGAGCTTCTAGAGATGCCATGAGGCATCATGTCCAGGTCCTTCAAATATCAAAGTGATGAGGGGTTTGAAGGACATGGCCCAGGGGGTTCACGTCAGCATGTATACACAACACTATGCAGAGCAACATCAGCAATGGTATGGATACATGCATCAATGCAAGCTGAAGGTCAGAGATTACTACCGTTAGTGATGTTCTCAAATGTGCCTTCAAGTCTTATGTCCCAGGGGAAGATGACATGGAGGAGACTGATAGTGATTATGCGACTTTTACATTTTTGTGTCCTTGCACTTAGTGAGGGGCTTTCACCCAATCATGTGCTTGCACCCTTCAGGATAGTGGAATGTAGTCTTGGTGACCGTGTCAATGGCTTGAGAAACTACTATATTCTTGAGTTCCTTGAATCACGTGTGTGTGTGGTGTTATTCCTACTGAGCTTACATGACTTATTTTTATGGGTGGATACTATATTTTTGTTTCGCTCCTGGTGTGAATTTTAGTTTTCTTCTTATGTGTTGTTGTCCTTGATGAGTGTTTGTGGCATAGTCTGTACTTGTTTGATTTTAATATATACAGTGAGATTTATACATTATAGGGTTTTTCCTACTTTTTTTTGGATGATTTTACCTACTGAGTTTTGAACTGTACTTTCTTAGATTCATGTGATTGCCCTGTATTTTCTTTTTCCAGCGCTTGCCTGTTTTTATTTTTACGCTACTTCATGTTAAACATAAGGAAAAAAGCAAGTTTGAGGAAGAGAAAAATGTGCTTTATTATAAACCTAAGAAGAATTCACATGACTTAGAAGGGATTAAATTTAATTTGTTAACGCCTATTAGGGATTCTAATTTATTTCAAATTACTTATCACATAGGCTAATAATGAAAATTTAGCACTAAATATACTAAAATTTCAAGTGTTGAGTTTTATTACATAGGAAACACTACCCTTCTTCGTATTTTAAAAGTTCAAGAGAACAAGTTGCTAGACAAATATAGTAATTCTCAGAAGAAAAAGAAAAGAAAAGAAAAGAAGAGAAAAGGAAAGAAGAAAAAGTCAAAAGCAAAAAGCCCTAAGAAGAATCTTGAGGTTGACACAACAAAAATTAAAGAAAAGAAAAGGGACAGTCAATAGAGTGTCTAACTAAGTGTTAAGTGAAAATGCTTTTCCATTATTCTCTAATAAAAAATATCTCTTAAAGTTATCTTCAATGGAAAAATTTAGGTTGCAGTAATATGGTTAACTGCACTGAAAGCACTTTAAGGACATTCAAGGTTAGCAAAAGAGATTTAAATAACACCAATTAAAGTATCTATAGAATGTTCTTTTGGATGGAATGGAAAGAATTAATGAAAATTCAAGTTATTAAATATTGAAGATAATTGATCCTATGATATTATTTAGACAATTTTATTTAGCTTTGATGAATAAGTTGAATAGTTTAAAACCTACAAGAGTGCCGATTATTTTCATGGAATACCAACAAAGTTATGTTATTAATTAAGGACAATTATAAGTGGCACATGTCAATTTTATGTGATTTTACCTATGATTTACCATTCTTATTACCTGCTATTTCACCTCATGATTTTATGCTTGTGGAATGTTCTTATGGTATATTGCAGGTAATA
>NW_018164444.1:24443180-24462114 GCF_001263595.1 Phalaenopsis equestris | reverse complement strand
TTCCCTACATTTTTACATGTATTTTTACTTATTTACCATATATGTACACGTAAGAAAGGTTTTTCTTAATTTTGTGTAGATTGTAGGCGTTAAATGAGCAATTTGGAATGCAAAAAACAAAGAAAAAGGGTGCCTTGAAGCTAAAGCAGCATTAATTTTCACATATAGTGATGAATTGGCGTGACCACACCACATATCGTGAAGAAGATATGTGGCCATGCCTTTGCCTACAGACCTACAACATGGGCATGACCACTCCACGCCGACCAACACATTGGTGTGACCACACTAATTTTGGGTGTGACTACACCAATGAGAGGGAAAAATACTTTCGGAAAGAATTTTGCTTGCCAAATCCATTGGTTTCTCTTCAAAGAGTATTTCTAGGGCTTTTTAGAGGAGAAGCTAGATTAGAGAAGAGTTGGAGGCTACTAGAGGCAGGGATTATGAAGAATTTGAGTGCTTTCTTGGAGGTCTTCTTCCTCGCTTCGTTGGAACCTTCAAGGGTGAGTTTTTTCTCTATTTCATGAGTTGTGAGAGATTTTATGAGAAGAAGAATTGCAATGATCACCATAATCCTTGAATCACAGAGGCATGAGCACGTCAAATGTCTTATTCAATACTGGCATTTTTTACGCAATCACAGAGGCATTACCATTTTTTAAGGATTGCATAAGATCTTTCCCACTGTTTTTATTTTCTAATGCCTGTAATTTATTCAATTTTTGCTCGACTCTTAGGACTCAAACTTTCTTTATAATCATGCTATATGAGGTTTACTAAATTAATAAATTAGAGCTTTCTTTTGCAGAAATAATTGTTAAGACTTTCCTTGTATGATCGATATACGAACTCTTATACCTTATACTATTAGATACGTGCACTTGTATTGTACGACCAACTGCATGGTAATTTTTGGCACGTCAAATGTCATGATGAACAAATCCCAAAAAACAAAATGTTTACCAATCAAAGAAAAGAAAGTATTTATAAAACTATTTTTTGTAGTTGGATATTACCGATTCATGAGGAAATCCTTTATAGTTTGTCAATAGGAGAGCAACCTCAGTAACCTCAGACTAAGCTTTGTGACCAGCCAATGAAGTGTAATGAACGACTTTTTGATCATATCGAGGATATGAGAGGCTGGAGAATCACATAATAAAAGGATTTTGACTCTACACCAATGTTATCACCAATATAGAATAGAAACACATCATTAGAGTCATATATTAACTTTAGATAGTGGGTCGATAGGGTATATTGAGACAACTTATTTTTTTATGAAACCAAACGATGGTTAAATGAGAAAGGCAAGAATACTCTGCAGCTTGTTTGTTGCTAAAACCCCAAATGCAATTCTCTAGGCCGCTTTCCTGGTATTACTTTTAGCATGGAAGTGGATCCATTGCCAATAATATTCAAATATTTGATTAATAAAATGGTTACATGAAAAATTCTACCACTTTCATCTAGGCTTGATAACTGCATAGTTAATATCTATGATAAGGGTGACCATGTTCCACTGCATATCGATCACCACAACTTTGAACAACCTTTTTGTACAGTCTCACTTGTGAGTGAAGGTGATATAGTTTTTGGCAAACGAGTTTATAACACCTGGTCCATAACAATTCAGTAGGTCATGTTCTATTTCCTTAATATGAGGCTAAATTCTAGTAATGATGAAAATTGTGCTAACTTAGTTAGCATTGGGTCTCCATCACCTTCAAAAAAATGAAGTGCTCTAAATGGCCTCTCAACTATGTTAGAGATATTATGTTACGAAGTACCAAGCCATTGCAACTTTGAAAGATCTGATGTTATTCTATTGTTTTTATGTTGTGACTATTGATGTTTGTCATATGTTATGTTTGCAAAAATTTGTGTTCAGTCATATGAAAGTGTTAATGACTATGGATATGTTTATAAATGATATGTTGTTCTTTTATTGAATGTCAATATCTTTTTTGACCGAATGAATATGACGCTGAATGAATTTTAAACTCTTATCAAGATGATGTTCATGAAAAAACTAAACTTCTTTTTAAATAAGCAAAACAAAACAATCAAAACTAAGACCTTTAAAAATCAAAAACTCCTTTAGTTTTAAGGATGTCATTCTTAAACTATCCCTATTATTTTTTGGACAAGGTGTAATGCACCACGCGTTGTCCTTTATTCAAATATGATTGGAAAACTCACAATTATTAAAAAAATGGAATAACCTTTCACCACAAAAATTCAATAAACCAATCCAACAAAAGTTGTAACACAAACACGATGCACAATGAATTAAGTTTACACTTCTCTGTGTCCATCGAGGATTGGACCACACCTCTCATGGCACCAACACGATGGACTAAGTTGATTGACCTTAGCTAAATTTGGGGTTGGATCTGGAGATCAATCATTTAGGTTAAGTATCTTCTCAAATTATTTTATCACACATCGAAAGATGTTTTCTTTAGATCCATCAAAAGTTGAAGCATGTGATGTGATCAAGTTGGTTGTCTTTCAATCGGTCAAGGCAGATCTTGGTTGTTAATCATTTGAACTTGTAAATCTAAGATGTAATGAATCACATAAGTCCCTGTTAGTTTAGGACATCATAACCTTTTTATTTAAAATTTCTTCAGGTCCATTAAAAGTTAGAGTATGTTGCACATGGCTCCAACAAGAAGCATTAGGTTTATTGAACTTTCTACGATTGTTAATCTTTTGAGTAAGTATATCTTAAGGTATGTCTTATGCTCATCCAGTATACTCATCCCACACTGAAAAAGGGTTTGTCAAACTTAGTTTATTCTTATTCAAACTCTCCATAGATTTGGATTTAGTCTATTGAAAGTTGGAGCACGCCTTATGCCACACCATCACAATGTAACCAGGTTGATTAATTCCAAGCCCATCAAGATTGATTTTGTGGATTAATCCTTTGTTTGTCAATATAAACCTCCTAAAAAACTTTTTATCAGTCCAACTTATGGCGCACGAATGAGATATTTTGTTCTTTCCTTCAAATCCTATCAATTTTTGGTTGGTCTACATTTGACCTCAATTAAATGGACACTTTGGATGAGTAAAATAAGGCAAATATTATGTCTATGTGACCACTCCCTTGAGTCAGTCATTGTCTGACTTTATTTCATATTGCCATCTTGAAGTTAGAGTGGATGATGTGTGAAAAGATTGCATAAATTCCTTTATATTTTGCACATCTTTCTGGAAGATATTTCACTTTAAAGAAATGTTTTTAATATTTTTCTTACGGGTATAATATTTATTACGAGTGGAGATAACTAGAAAAGACATTGAGTGAAAAGAAGTTGAGTTGAAAAGCTTACATAGTGGGTTGGGGCCTTGGCACCAGACTTTTGGGGTGCCTAGGCACTAGCCCCAATCTGAGAAATAAAGAGGCTGGTGCCTTAGCGCTAGCTACTAGGAGCCAAAGCCTCAGTTACGAAGGCCAAGGCCTTGGCACCATAAAATTTGGGCGGGCGTTAGATCTGAATTTGTGTAGTTACAACAGTTTGATATACCTATTCAAAGTGTTGTTTGGGCAGACTATAGACATTTTAAATAGAGGATAATAATGACTATGTAAGAAGATTTTAAGACATTCTGGAGGAGTCTTTTGGAGATTTTAAAGTAGGTCTCTAGAGAGTTTCAGAGAGTAATTAGGAAGACCATAGAAAATTCCACTGATCGTGAGAGTGGAAGGCCTGCTCTAAGCCAAATAAAGCAAGTCTAGAGTAGGAAATTGGTGAGTTTATGAGTGCTAAAGTGAAGAGAGTTTATAGGAAAGAAGCAAGGGAATTTTTAGTGCATTCTTAAGGTAGTATTGAGGGAGAGAGATAAGTATTACTGTGTTTAAGACTTGTATTTTTCGTAAACACTTTGGTATGTGGATTCTATTTATTTCAATGAAATATTATGGGTGTTTTCTCTATGTTTTCTAAGTAATCTCCTCTACCCATTACTTGTGGTGATGTAATAGAATGTGTAAGAATGTGTAAATGGTTTTAAAATGCTTTTAACTTTTTAATATGATGATTTTTCTTCTGCTGTTCATTTATCTATAATTCTGGCCAAATGGTTTCTTAAAATCTATTGTAAACCAACCCATAATGATTCAAGAGAGCTATGACATGAACAACTAGGAGGATCACATTGAACTATTGGGTATTAAGCAAAAGTACACTATAGGGAGATGCAAATAAATAGGGAGAAAATCATGATAGGGTTTAACTCGAGTTTAAGGAATTAAGGCTACTTTAACCAAACTTATTTATGCACTCAAAAGAGGGTAATGAAGATAAATGCTTCTTTTGGTCACTAGTAACATTTCAATTTGCTTTTTCTCATTTTTTACACTCCACTACTATCACTGCAAGGAAGGGTAACCTTAACAGTGGGTTATCACTAATTCACGTAGCAGAATTAGAAATTCTATAGGAGTAAACTTTAAAGTTATTTAAATGACAGTAGGGACTGGTAACATAACTTAAGATTCTTTAAATTCAAAACTGAAGATGAATTGAGCATGCTAGAACTTTTTTCTAAAACTAGTTAACCCCATGTCTTTGTGGAATTGAAAATCCTCACAAAAACTTAGATACTACTTTGACCGTGCACTTATTTAATCCACCCAAGCATTGAAGCATTTGCTAGGGGTTAAGCTTTTTCAGGATCCATTGCTTTAGAATACAAAAGTGAGTGAAGAATTTTGAAGAATTTAGGAGAATTTTAGTTGAACTATTAGGACTTAGATTTGGAAATATTTTTTTAACATTATTTTTATTTTTATTTGTTTTACTAGTTATTTTTTTCTTAAACCTACTAGTTGATGTGTGGAAAGTTTGCTTGAATTTATTTTTTTTTCACATTTTTTAGAATGAAAATACACTTTCAAGAAGTGTATTTTTATGTTTTTCTTGTAGGTATAATAGGTATTAGGAATGGAACTAAGTAGAAGAAACATGGAGTGAAAAATAGATGATTTGGAGCAAAAAGCAGTTTGTGAAGGTTGTGCCATGACGCAAAGTACTGGGCGCCAGTCGGGCTTGAAACCTGAGAGGTAGGCTTCAAGGTGCCAAACACTGGGTAACATGGCTTTAGACTGGAAGGCTAGGGTCATGGAACAAGATCTGTGTGGCACCTAGGTGCCAATCAAGTAGAAGACAACCTGAGAGGTTAGCACCAAGATGTCAACCGCTAGCCACAATGGCCTCACTCCTGAAGGTCAGGGCCTTAGTGTCTGATTAGTGTGGCGCCTAGGCGTCGTACCAAAATCTAGATTGTTTTGAGTACTTCAAACCACCTCTTTATAGAAGTTTGGGCAGTTTTTAAAGTGATTTAAGGCAAAATACAGAGAGAACTTAAGGGGAGTATAGTTAGAAGAAGAAGTGGAGTTTTATGTTGGGATTTCTGGTCTGTCTTCTAGGTATAGAGAGAGTTTTGAAGGGTTTTATCTTGTGTTTTTAATGTCCTAGACTTGTTCTTAGCAAGTCTAGGGGCGTGAGTTGAGTTATTTGGTAAGTGATGTTGTGTAAAGAGTTACGAGAGAAGAGTAAGGGCTTGGGTGGAGCATTCTCAAGGCTAATTGAGGAAGCGAGATAAGTATATTTTTGATTTGGAATTGTAGTTTTCTAAAACACATTTGTATGTTGAATCCCTTGATTTCAACGCATTCTAATGTTGTTTTATCCATGTTTTTGTAGTAAATTTCCTTACCTTTCCTTGTGGTGATGTATTAGATGTGTAAGAATGTGGATAACATGTTGAAATAGTTTTAATTTTATAATTATGATGATTTTCTTCTACACTTAGTTTACTTTTCAATTTGCCTAATTGATCTATTAAAATTTATTGTGAACCCATAAGGACTAGCTAAGATATGAACAACTAGTAAAATCATGTTGAACTATGGGATATCAATCAAAGTACACTGTAGGGAGAAGCAAATAAATAGGGAGATAGTTTCATTGGGTTCAAAGTAAACTTAAAGAACTAAGGTCACTTTAAGCAAGCTCTTTATACTTTTGGAAGAGGGTAAAGAGGATTTATGTTCTAATTGTCAAAAAACCTTACCTTATTTCACATATATTCCACATTTACACTATATTATTATCACTACAAGGAAAGGTAACTTTATCATTTGACAAAACTAATTCACATAGTTTAGTTATAAATTTTTTAGGTGTAACTTTAGATAATTTCAGTAGGTTTGCTAACAAAACTCAAGTATTTCAAAATTCCAAACTAAGAACAAATTAAGTAGAATATAACATTTTCTTTGGCATCCCATTGCTTTCTATGGGGTTGACATTCTAGACTGTTTAGAGCCTTATATTACAAAAAGCGATACGTGCACTACATTAGCAACCCCAACATTTAAGATAAAATCTAAATCTAAGAATTTAAACAAGTAACTTAAAAACAATTTAAGCTTTTTAACAGTGTTAAGAGACTTAATTATTGTGTTAATTGTTGGTAAGATGCCAAGCTTTTTTGGCGCCATTGCTGGGGAAACAAAATGGTGAAGAAATAATGAGAATTTATAGTTGAACTATTGGACTTTGATTTGGAAACCCTTTTATTTGTATCTTTATTTTTGTTTGTGTAAAAACATATTAGTTACCCTTTAGAAGTGAATGCGTAGGGCAAGTCCAAAAGAGCTTGAACCCATTCGTTGAGAACTAGAGAGAAGTATTCAAAAAATTAGAAAACAAAAAAAAAAGTAATGAAATTGAAGAAGAAATGTCTACTAGTCAACATAACAGCTTGGATAATCAAGAAGCAATGAATAAAATTCAAAATGTACAAATACCTTTAAGGGATTATACAAATCCAACAGTACATGAAATACACTTAAGTATTCAAACTCTTGCTATAGAAGCCAACACTCTTAAGCTTATATGCCTATCATCCAAATACTATAGAACAACTAATTTGGGGGAAACGCGTCTGAGATTACAAATCCATATTTCGCAGGGCTTTTAGAACTTTGTGCTACATTTCATTATAATAGCATTTCTAGTGATGCAGTTAGGCTTAGAATTTTCCCTTTTCCCTAAGGGATAAAAATAAAATGTGGTTGAACTCATTAGCACCTAGATATATTAGAATGTGGAATGAACTAGCCCAAAAGTTCCTAGCTAAATATTTTCCACCAAAAATGGTGAAGTTGAGGAATGAAATTACTTCATTTTGTCAGTTTGAAGGTTAATTGATATATGAGGCCTTGAAGAAATTTAAGGAACTTCTATAGAAGTGTATGCATCATGCTCTGCCTGATTGGTTGATTGTCCATCCTTTTAATAATGGGTTGGTAAGATCCCTTAAATCAATTATCAATGCTACAGGTGGCTTACTCATGTTGAATGTGTTCGATGAAGCCTATTCTCTATAAGAGAAGATGGCTACTAATAACTTTAAGTGACCTGCTGAGAGAGTAAACCTAATGAAAGTAGCTAGTACACTTGACACAGATGTCTTTGCAACTCCAACTTCGCGCAACTACATCTATTAAGTTATATCAACTTTGGATGAGCCAAACTCAATTACTTTCTGTAATTGAGAAAAATTCATTCGGCAACTGATAGACTGTTGTACTTTATCATATGAGACTCTAAATGCAATAAATAATCTACCCAACAATCCTTATTCAAATTTTTACAACCAAGGTTGGAAACATCACCAAAAAATTTAATAAATAATAATAATTATGGCCATGGAAACTAAAAGTTGGGTGATTAGCAAGCAATTCCTATGGATAATTTGAAGAATAAGGAAAACCTAATTTTAAACCTAATTATCCTCCTGGACTTAACCAAAATCTCTAATTTAAGGACAAGAAGTTGTCATTGGATGAAGTTATTTAACAAATGGGGAATCAATTGTAGATTGAAGGTATATCAATAATAAATATCAAAAATCAGTTGGCACAAATTGCTTACACAATTAGCAATCGACCTCAAGGAACTCTTCCTAGCAATACCAAGATTAACCTTGAGGAGAAGACTAGTCAGCATGTCAAAGCTGTGCATATAAGAAGTGAATGAGATTTGAAGGATGTTGTTTTAAGGGATGTCAAAGTTGAAAAATTGAATGTAGAAAAAAGATTCCTTTGAAAAATGTTTCCAAAGACTTGACAAATTAGTCTCTCCAACTAAGATTAAACTTGAGAGACCTCCACCTCCTTTTCCTCCAAGATTGCAAAAATAGAAGCTAGATCAACAATTTTTTAGATTTTTAGAAGTTTTTAACAAGCTAACAATTAATATACCTTTTCTAAGGTTCTGGAACAATTGCCTAGTTATGTAAAGTTCATGAAAGACATTCTAAAAAAAGAGGAAGGTTGGAGATTATGAGACTATTGCACTCAGTGAACAGTGCAGTGTTATCCTTCAAAAGAAGTTTTGCACAAAATCCTGAGAGCTTTACGATCCCACGTACAATAGGAGTAGGTTTTCTAGAAAAACTTTATGTGATCTCAAAGAAAGTATAAACCTTATGCCATTATCAATTTTCAAAAGGTTGGGCTTATGAGAAGCATTTCCTACTACTATAACTCTTCAATTGGTTGATCAATCAATCACACATCTCAAAGGAGTTATAGAAGATGTTGTTATCAAAGTAGATAAATTTATTTTCCCAATGGATTTCAATTTGTTAGACATAGAGGAAGATACAAAAATTCCATCATATTAGGTAGAACATTTTCTAGCCACTAGAAGTGCAATGATAGATGTGCAGAAATGTGAATTAACAATGAGAGTTAATGATCATAAAATTACATTCATAGTATTAAAATCTATGAAACACCTTTCTAAAGAAAACAATGATGAGTGTTATCAAATGGATTTAATCTATTATCTGAGTAGTAGTAATTTTCAAGAAAATTATGAAAATAAAACTAAAGAGCAAGAATTGTGTGAGGAAAAGATTTTTGACTATCAAGATGAATCTACTCTTTGAATTAATAATAATTTAAAATTTTTACAAGAGAAGTTTCACATTTTGGATACAACAGAGAATGTTAAACCTCTTGTTCCATTAATTAAAGGACCCCTATATCTCAAAATGATGGTACTTCTTAAGTACCTAAAATATGCATACTTGGGAAAGTCAACCACTTTACCTGTAATCATATCCTCAGATTTGACTCATTTACAAGAGGATAAGTTTATGAAAACTCTAAGGAATTATAAGAAAGCTTTTGGATGGACTTTAGCTGATATTCATGGGACTAGTCCTTCCATATATATGCATAGGATCCTTATGAAAGATTATCATAAACTCAGGGTAGATCCTCAAAGGAGATTAATTCCAATTATGAAAGATGTTGTCAAGAATAAAATTTTAATATGACTGGATGTAGGCATTATATATACAATCTCAGATAGTGCTTGGGTAAGCCTTATCCTTTGGGTCCCTAAGAAAGGAGGAGTAACAATATCTGTTAATAAGTAGGATGAATTAATTTCTACCAGACATGTTATTGGGTGAATATCTGTCACCAAATTAGAAATTATCGGTCATGGGAATAGATACCTCAACATCAGATTTAATTTAATTTATATATATGTAATTTGAAAAACTAGTATTTTAAATTTTGAAAATGCAAGACCAAACCGATCTCATATCCTCAACAATTTAAATAACAAACCTAATACCGCAAGGAATGCATCCATCCCGAAAAATTGTTACACTATTTACAGGTGAGGCTCGATTAAATAAACTAAAAAAATTACGACATCTGTTTAAGTCTGCAAAAAAACCATTTTTATGTTGACCGACAAGTTTCTCTATTTAATACAAAAAATTAAATAGGGTTTATATTAAGTTGGGTTTTTAAAAGTTTCCTGTAAGGGCAAGCCCCTATAGTTAATTACATCTTAGATAACCAAAGTCACCTAAGAAAACTCTCGATAAAAATCAGAGGATATTGTCTTCAAGGAGTTCAAGGGGATAGAACTTTTCAAAGATAAAAAAAAGAGGTGTGAAATGGAAATACTCAAATTTTGAAAATTTTATTTTTGGAATCCAAAGGAAGAAGAAATAGGAGATGTCAGAAATCCTGAGGAGAACCTCAGTGACTTCCCAAGTTATCCTATGGTTCAGGTTCAATTTCGATAAGAATTATTTAAATATTTAATTTTTCCAAATTTATTAATTAGGACTTACATTTATGCAATACGGTCATATAAATAACCTGGAAGATGTGATGGTTTAGGTCGAGACGAACAACAACCTCAGAATCCTAGGAAGATTTAGGGCTTAAATTGTATAACAACTATAAAAGGCCTAAAGATAAAGTTGAGGATTTATGTCGCACTAGGTAGACGACGACCTCAAAATAATATGGCTTGTTATTTAATTCTAAGGAAAGTTGTGCTATTGTAGATTCTCATGCTATTGTAGATCTTAGTGCTATTGTAGAAGGATTCCCACAATGTTAGCTCTAAGCTACTCGGCGAAGTAGCAGTCCTAAAGCCTAAGGTTTAAATGTTTAAATAACAAGTTGAAGTGCAATCCCCAGGGGGGTTAAAGCTGATTATAGCGACGCCGGTTAGGATCCCACGATTGCCTCATTTCGGTATCATTATTTTCTTTTGAATTTACTTAGCTTAAATTTAAACTGAGGAGATCTCCATAATTTTCTGAATTAAATTGCAATTTAATTTGATAATTATTTATTGATTTTTTAGTGATTTAATTAAATTAAAATATGTTTTAATTACCAAAAATTATTTTTATATTTTTATTAAACCTTTCTAAGTCCAGAGAACACAGAGAAATAAATTTTATATTTTTATGATTTTAATTTATTTATTATAATTATTTAAAAGAAAAATACATTTTAGGCCTTTAAAAATTTGTTTTTAACTTCAAAAAATTGGGAAAATATTTTAATGAGTCTCAAGTCATCAGGAAACCATTAGACACATTTTGAAACACTTTTTGTGTTTTTGAAATTTTTAATAATTTTTTATTATTTTTAATTTAAAATGTAGCTCAAAAATGAAATATTTTCTCAAAAATAATTTTTTATTTTTCCTAAGTGCCCCTAATAACAAGAAACTCAAAAAACTACGTTTCAAAATTTTCCTAGATGTATTTAATTTAATATTATTGTTTTTGTACAAACAAATAATTTTTCTTATAAAATCAACTTTAGTACTCAAACTTAATCAAATAAACTTCAAATTTTTTTCATTGAATCAACATGATTTTTCTACAAAATATGGAATTGATTTTATCAATTTCTAATTAACAAGTAATTTAAATAAATTAACACAAGATATGAACATTTAATTAACTATAGAAATGTACAAGACTATTCAGACCATCATGATATTTTTCTTAGGCTTCTCTGACCACAGTAAATCTACTAAAATTTATCTCATAATTTTTTAAGTGTTATTTAATTTATATAATTAATTTAATTTAAAATAGTCATCAAAGCTTGAAAATTAGGGTTACAAGCATAGAGATGCTCTCTGACATTGGAAAAATCAGAGAACATCTCCTCTGTCACGAGGAACAAACCATAAAAATTTCATGCCATGATGAGCAACATTTAATCCTAATGAATTAAAATATCACAGGGTGAATTTAATTAATTAAAAATCAAAGACTCAACAAATAATTTTTATTTTAGTCCACATTATTCTCCTCTACTCACTGAGCAAGTGAATATTTTTATTTTATTTTTATGATTTTTTTAAGAGAAGTTATGGATTTTTGAAGTTCTAGGATTTATTTAATTCAATAGATCCCTATTTTTATAAACCATGCGGCGCCAGCGCAACCTTGTCTCCTCCGAAGTTCACGTGGCGTCTTCTGGTTTGGCACCACCGTCTGAGTCAGCGCTGACTTGGCTTGTTGTTCACGCATAAAGAACTCATCCGTCATGATCTCGTCCGTCCGTCCGATACACATGCGTTCAAATAACTCTCCATCATCATCCTCGATGGCCAGAACTCATGAACCGCACAACTTCTAGACCTAATAGCTCGCTCGATACTCAACCAAATTACATGGGCTTTATTCCTACACCTTCATCTACTCAAGACGAACAAATACATATGGTTACAATGCTATGAAATTAAACTTCACTTTACAATTGGTGAAAATCGAGCTCAGAATTAGGGTTAATAGCCTATATCTTTGTTTGAGAGGGGAGGACTCAATCAAATGCTTGTGGAAGCTTCAATGGAGTCCCACAAACATCCTGGATGTGTTGTTTTCCATTGAAGCTTGTGTTTATGAGTGTTGTAAGCTCCAAGTACAAGTTCAATGAAATGGGGTACAACCTTGGTCTATGAGTGGTTTAGAGAGCTCAACAAAGAGGGATTTAAGTGGGGATCCTCTTCTCTTGCTCTGGGAAGCTCAAGAGTAGTTCAATTTAGAGTTTGGGGGATTTTTGAGGATGGCCAAAAATTCTCTTGATTTTGAGCTAAAAAATTGAGCTCCGATAGTTGGGGAAATGGGTAGGAGATAATTGCAATGAGCTTGAGGAGTCTTAGAGGAGCTCCAGGAACAAATTTGGCAGAGTTTTCCCAAGAAAATTGGTTAACTCATATTTTGGCCATGGAGGAGGTGGCTTAAATAGTGGCTTAAATAGAGGGGGAATGGTAAATAGTGTTGGAATTGGTGGAGCTCAGGGCTTCAATTCAAGTGCAATGTGGAGCTGAGGTGGAGAGCTGCAGAGTGCTAACAACCAATCAGTGTTGAACAGCTTTGATGGGTATATTGGGTTTAAATTTGAGGGGGGTGGCTCTCAGTTTTGGGGTTTTCTAGTCACTAGGCCGGCCGGCCATGGCAGAGGAGGCGGTCAGGCAGCCAAGTGAGCCAGTGGGAGGGTTAATGATGGTTAACCACTAGTGGTTAGTGATGATGGTAAAGATAATTTGGTTTAGAAACAAAATGGGATGAAATACTCTAAATCAAGGGACCATTGGTTAATATCTCATGTAGGGTGGGCTAGGTGGGTCTAGCCTGGTCACTAGAGTCCAAATGGTGGATGTAGTGGCTTTGGTTTGATCAAATTGGCTTAGTTTGGTCAACTTTGGTGCATGGGTTCAATTTTGGGCAATTTGGCTTGAAGTTGGGTTTATGTTGGGCTAGCCATGACATTGAGCTCAATTTAATTATCAAAATGGTGTAGATGACTTTCACAAGGAATATAGAGAAGGTTTGAAGTGATTTTGAATTGAATTGGAGGTTTAATTTGGTTAAATCTGGACATTTGGTCAATTTTGGGGATGTTGGGTTAGACTTAGGTTTGAGTTGGGCTAGAGTTTGGTTATGGCCCAATTGATGGTTTGAATTGGTACTAATAATTGTAATGAAGAGTTTTAGACATCAATTGAGTGGAAATTTTGAGGTTATGCAGTTCAATTTGGTTGCATTTGTGGATATGGCTACTTTGGGGAAAAATTGGGGGTTTTGTTCCAGGTTGATCTTGAGTGAAATTAAGGCTTGACCAAGGTCAATTGAGCGTTCAATTTGATATAAGAAAATGCTATGAGGAGTTTATGATACAAATTTGGGGCAATTGGATAAATTTGGGGTTTCAATTGAGTGAGATTTTGGTTTTGGGTCAAATTGGAGCTTTTTTCTTTGAGTTGAAATATGATTCAATTGTGAGTCAACTGGGCTTGGATTTAGTTTCAATCAAGCTTGAACATGATGAATTTGAGTTTATAATTGAAATTAGGGAAGATTGGGATCAAATTGGTGGACATTGGGGGTGAATTAGGGTAAGTCTTTAAAGATAATTTGGGGCTTTTGGTCAAAATTGAACAAATTGGTCAAATTGAGATCAATGAAGTAGTTCAAAATGATTTTGGGGACATTTTAAGTGATTTTGAAGGTTTTGGGACAATTTGGGTCACTAAGGGTATTTTGATAATTTTTGCTAAATTAGGGATATTTTGGTAATTTTGAAAGTTTTGGAGTGTTTTGGGCACTTTGGGTTGTTTCAAATGGTTTGAAATAATTTTTTAGCAAATTTGAGTATTTTGGATAATTTGGGAATTTTGGTCAAAATTGGGGTTTCAAGGGTAGTTTGGTAATTTGGGTAGATTTGAGGGCAAAAGGCTAAGTTGGGTATTTTGGTAAAATTGGGGTGTCAGTCACCCTAGTTAAGCCATGGACCGATAAAATTCCCTACTTTGGGTCCTCCATGTACTGGTCTTAGCTAGACCCTAGCCTAGGGCTAGTGGGTCTAGGGGACCATCCACATGAGTCTCCCAAAGGGTTAGGGGATCAAAGTTAAGTAGGTTTGGGTTTCAAGTTGTGAGTGGAAATGTGATTTGTAAGTTTTTGTGTGAGATCAACCAAGGCCACAGCACCCAGGGTTAACTCTAAGGCCAAGTGATCCAATGGGACTCTCCTTGAGCTCCCTCATATTGACCCCACCTACTACACCTACGACCCCACCTACTAAGTACTAGAGGTTAGGACTAATATGTGGAACTTCAAGTTGAGCAAATAAGAGTTTAGAATTTCTAATGGTGAGGCTTCATTTTCTAGTCCTCTAGAGATAATCAACATGAAAGTCCTAAGGCTAGACCCTAGGCTAATAAAGAGGAAAGACTAAACCTCAACTAAAAGTAAGGTCAACAGTGAAGCCAATGTCTTTAATATCTAATATCTTAAATTGAATTTAGACACTAAGAAAGATTACTTTCCTCTACCTTATCTGGATCCGATGTTGGACATGTTAGTTGACCATCCATACTTTGGTTCTTATATGAATATTAGGGTATCATCAAATGCCAATAGCCCTAAAGAATCAAGATACAAAAACCGTCATAAGTCCTTATGGGACATTTGCCTTTTAAAGAATGCTCTTTGGGTTATGTAACATACCAACAACATTTCAACATTGTGTTAAGTCAATTTTTAGTGACCTAATTGAGAAAAATATAAGTTTTCATGGATGATTTCTCAGTGTTTTCCCCCACTTTTAACTCATGTCTGGATCATCTTCCAAAGGTCTTAAACACTATGAAGAGACTAATATTCTTCTCAATTGGGAGAAATGTCAATTTATGGTCTCTAGAAAAATTATTTTATGGCACAAAATATCTAAGAAAGGGATAGAAGTAGACCCAACTAAAGTGCAAGTAATTGAAAAACTACCACCACCCATTAATGTGAGGGGAGCTTAAAGTTTTCTCGAACATGCTAGATTTTACAGATGATATATAAGATATTTTTTTTGCAACTGCTATACCTATGTGCCATATTTTGTAAAAATACATCATATTTAATTTCTACCAAGAATGTTTCAAAGCCTTTAACACTCTAAAAGAGAAATGAGTCACTACATCTATTATTATGTCACTTGAATGAGGGAAATAATTTTGAATAAATGTGTGATGCAAGTGACTATGATGTCGAAGCAATTTTAGGATAGAGATATGACAAAGTCATTAAGGCTATATACTATGCTAGTAAGAGTCTGAATGAAGCTCAAATTAATTACACTACTACTGAAAAGGTGTTTTTGACGATAATATGCACCTTTGATAAATTTAGATTTTATCTGATTGGAACAAAATGCACAGTTCATATTGATCATTCTTCTATTTGATATCTAATGACTAAAAAGGACACCAAGCCTAGGTTAATCAGATGGGTTGTTTTAATCCAAGAATTCAATATTGAAATAGTAGTTTGAAAAAGGATATGAAAATCAAATTGCAGATCATTCATCAAGACTTATTCATGAAAATTATTGTGCTTTTGAAGAAGATATTAATGAGAATTTTCTTAATGAACAGTTATTGGCTATTGATTCTATGATACGTTGACATAGCTAACTATATAGTTAGCAATATTATACCCTATGGTCTCTCACACCATCAAAGAAAGAAAATTTTCCATGAAGTTAGACTTGAAGGATGAACCATACTTGTATAAAATATACAAGGATCAGGTGATAAGGAGTATACTTATAGAATAAACTTAGAAAACTATTCAAAAGTATCATGATTCTGAATGTGAAGGACATTTTAGAGTTTATAGAAATGCTTCTAAGATTTTGCAATCTGGATTTTGTTGGCCTACTTTATTCAAGGAGGTGAATATATATATTAAATCTTGTGATCAATGCCAAAGAGGGTAATATTTCAAAGCATGATAAAATACCCTTGAATTTCAATTTAGAAATTGAAATGTTCAATGTTGGGGTTTAGATTTTATGTTACCTTTCATACCTTTATTTGGTAATTTATACATTCTATTAGTTATGGATTATGTCTCAAATTGGGTTGAGACAGTGGTTCTATTGAAATGTGATGCTCTAAGTGTTACTAAATTTTTAAAGAAAAAAATCTTTAGCACAATCGAGATGCCTAGGGTGATCATTAGTGAAAGAGGGAGTCACTTCATAAATAAAAAAAAATTGAGAATTTAATTTCTAAGTATAGAATTAAACATCAGTTTTCCACAACATACCATCCTCAGAATAGTGGTCTAGCTGAAGTGTTTAATCGAGAGATTAAGAGGATCTTAGAAAATATTGTCAAACATAATAGGAAGGATTGGTCTCTGAAGCTAGCTGACACATTATGGACCTACAAACTACATATAAGACACCAATAGGTATGTCATCATATAGCTTATATTTGAAAAATCTTGTCACTTACCAGTAGAATTGGAACATAAAGATTATTGGGCAATAAGAGAATTTAATTATAATGTGACATAAGCTAAGGATAAGAGATTACTAAAGTTAAGTGAATTTAAGGAAATTAGGTAAGAATCTTATGAAATTTTAGGATCTATAAAGAGAAAATGAAAAAGTTGCATGATCAAAAGATTCTTACGAAGGATTTTGAGCCTGGACAGGAAGTTTTTCTTTTAATTCTTGATTAAAATTATTTTTAGAAAAACTTAAGTTCAGGTGGTCAGTACCATTTATTGTGGTAAAAGTTTATCCTTCTGGAGCCACTGATATAAAAGATCCTAAAAGTTGAAGAGATTTTAAAGTTAATGGACAAAGATTTAAACCCTACTTAGGAGGGGAAAGACTGCTTTTGAATGAGATTTTGATGTTAGATTATCTCAAGTAATATCTGAAATTGCTAGGGACGTTAAACTAAGCGCTTCTTGGGAGACAACCCATGTTATTTGGTGTAATTGTACTTTCTGAGATGTTTTAGGGTTTGTTAGGATTTGAATATTGTGTGTATATTTGTGTTTGTGTGTGTGATGTGAGATAACAACTCCTTAATATTCTTGTTATGACTGAATTTTAGTGTGGTTGTTGGAAGTAGTAGAATCATCATTATTCTCATTAACTTAGTTCTTAACTAAGCATAGGTCTATTCAGAGTTATGTTGAATTTAGTCTTAGAACGGGTCCATCTAAATTCTGTTACTTCCTTTATTTGACCTTATTTTCATTAAGTAGGTTCCATAAACGAACTTGACGAGTAACATGAGGATGATCTTACACCATCTATATTTAGGTAGATTCTACTTACATTAGGGATGAGGTGATGTCTACAGTTGGCAACACATGAGTCAATATAATAGGGGTAATCTTGTCCATGGGGTAAGCCCTACAAAAGTTTTGGAACTCACCCAATATATAAGTGTGGTGATTCCGTTAAAAAATGAAAGTAAGGAAAGGAGATGTAATGAGAAGGGAAATGAGTTATCCTCATTTATCACTTATTTACGATTCAATGTTTGAACTTATTTTGTATAAATTAATACTTGAGAAGGAGTAAATATTACTAATGCAATGACCAGAACCAAATCTAGGGCTTGGGCACTAAAGCTAAAGGCTTGAATCAAAATAGGGCCTAATCTAGAACTGGAGCCATGAACCCAGAAAGGAGTAAGTCCATGGCATCACAATCATGGTGCCTAGGTGCCACTCTGAATTCTGTGTTAAGTCGCATAAACTGACCAATTTAGGTCATTTTCCCGACTTCCTCCTCCCCGTCTCTCCTTCGGCGATTGAGGGTGATGACCAAAGGAAAATATGTTGAGATTTGAGATTTTCATGTATACTATTTTTGATGATATTGCACTTTAAAGAAAGATATTTTTGATGTTTTGTTGCAGGAATGATGAACTAGGGTCATTGGAGCAAAAAGATGCAAAAAGGAGCAAATTTGGAGTAAAAAGGACCAAAATGTGAAGAATTGAACTAGGGCGCCGACGCGGGGCGGCCGCCCGCGCCCTCGCCCCCGCCGACGGCGAGATTTTCCCTAGACTCCAGAATTAATTCATTAAGAAGGTTCGCTGACAACACCCTCGAGGTCGTCGACGACGAGCTCAACTATTTTGAACAATCACGCTTTGGATAAGGATAAATTTTGAAGGGATGCATAGGCAACTCTTGGAAAAGTTCATCCACAACTTTAAAAGAAGATTTTGGCCAAAAATTAAGAAGACTCTAGAGTTCCTGGAGGTTAGAAAGGTTCCATTAGTGTTTTCTAGAGTGTAAAAATTGTGAGGAATTCTTTGAGAGGTTGTCGGAGTGGAGGGAAAGTGAGAGATTTCTTCCTCCTTGCTGCTTCAAAGAGGAATTCTGTGCGCTGTAAGGAAAGGAAGAGATTCATAGGAACTTCGAGGAGTTTTCTTGGGGAGAAATTAGAGATAAGTTTATTTATTGTTGTAGTTTGTATAACTTTGGTTTTATATATGAATTTCTAGTTTTGTTGTGTTTCATCATGAGATCTGAGTAGTTTTCTCTGTCTTTCTCCTTGTCTTGAGATTTGTGAAATGGTATTTGAATTGGTGAAACCATGAAAATGTTTAAGACATTGTGATGATCTTTTCACTTAGATCTTAATTTACTTTCAGTCTGGCCAATTGATATGTTAAAATATGTTGAGTTTTCCAACTAAAGTGAAGATTATATCCAAGATGCAGGGAGGTCAAAGCCCTTGGAAGTT
>NW_018164444.1:24442569-24443002 GCF_001263595.1 Phalaenopsis equestris | reverse complement strand
AATCAATTCGGAGGTACACCAAATGAAGATCCTAATTTACACATCGCTAGTTCTTTTAGAACTGCGTGCTACTTTTAAATATGACAGGATTTCAAACAATGCAGTTAGACTTAGAATTTTTCCTTTTTCACTGAGGGATAAGGCTAAGATGTGGTTAAATTCGTTAGCTCCTGGATCTATTAGAACTTGGGGAGAACTTTCACAGAAATTTCTATCCAAATATTTCCCTCCATCCAAAACTGCTAAACTTAGAAATGACATAACATCGTTCTGTCAGATTAATGAAGAGTCAATATACGAAGCTTGAGAGAGATTTAAAGATCTTCTTAGGAAGTGCCCTCATCATTCGTTACCAGATTGGTTATAATTCAAACTTTTTATAATATATTAGTGAAGGATCTCTTAGATCGATTATAGATGTTGCGGCTGGTGG
>NW_018164444.1:24441377-24442066 GCF_001263595.1 Phalaenopsis equestris | reverse complement strand
ACTGATATTAAACATGGGTCAACAATTGCAGAATCAAGGAAAATAATTAAAAATTCAAGGAAATCAATTACAAAATCAAGGAACTGCTATTAAGAATATTGAAAACCAATTACGGCATATCGCTACTGCACTTAGCAACCAAACATTGGGAACTTTTCTGAGTACTGTGGAACCAAATCTTAAAGATCAAAGAAAAGAACAAATAAAAGCGATAGAATTACAAAGTAAAAAAGAGTTGGAGTCAAGGGCAGAAAAAGAAATGAAAACTGAAAAAGAGAAAGTGGATGCCAAAAAAGAAAAGGATCATGAGTACCCAGATTTAGAGTATCCATTTACACCAATGAAATTTTCCATTTACACCAATAACCTCCAGCGCCATTTACTCAAAGATTGAAGCAACACAAATAGAATAAATAATTTTCCAAATTTTTACAAATTCTTAAGAAGTTAACGGTAAATATTCCCTTCGTAGAAGATTTAGAGCAAATGCCCAATTATGTGTAATTTATGAAAGATGTTCTGAACAAGAAAAGGAAGTTCATGGATAACGAAATTGTTGCACTTAGCGAAGAGTGTAGTGCAATTATTCAGAAAAACCTTCCTAAAAAATTAAAAGATCCTGGTAGTTTCACTATACCTTGTGCTATCGGTGAAAATTTTTTATGGAAGAGCTTTATGTGATTTGGGAG
>NW_018164444.1:24439065-24439538 GCF_001263595.1 Phalaenopsis equestris | reverse complement strand
AAATTTAGATCTTATTTAATTGGAGCTAAATGTGTTGTTCACACTGATCACTCTGTTATTAAATATCTAATGTAAAAGAAGGATGCCAAACCAAGGTTGATTAGATGGATACTTTTGATGCAAGAATTTGATCTTGTGGTTATTGATAGAAAGAGAATTGATAATCAAATTGCTGATCATTTTTCAATATTAGAAAATCATGAATTATCTGACACTAATAATGAAATTACAAACAATTTTTCTGATGAACAATTGTATAATATTATGAGTGGAAAATACCATGGTATGCTGATATTGTTAACTATATTGTAAGCGATATTTTGTCACCTATGCTGACATTGCAGCAACAAAGGAAATTTATTCATGAAGCGAAAGCATATTTTTGGGATGAGCCTTATTTATATAAACAATGTAAAGATCTGATTATGAGAAGATGTGTACCTTATGAAGAAACTGAGCTAATCATTCAAAAA
>NW_018164444.1:24434328-24436828 GCF_001263595.1 Phalaenopsis equestris | reverse complement strand
TAGCTCCCCTACTCTGACTGATTTAATGAATGAGTTGATCTTGCAACGGAAGAGCATAGATTTGATAAATGAAAGGATTGGAGGTTTAGAACATCGACATAATTACGATAGTGAGTACCTTCAGAGGCATTCAAATTTTGATGTAGCTTATTACGAAGCTTAGTTCCAACACTACAGAGGTGAGCCTGATGATACTTTTCCTGTGTGTACCCCTGATATACTCAGTATCAGCCTGATCCACCTGCTGATCAAGGCGACGAAGATATAGCTTGGGATTTTAATATTTGAATGTAATTATTGTACTTGTATTTATACTTTTATTTTTGTGATCTTTTGTAATAGAAATGGATGTTTAGGTGTATTTGGACTTTTATTTTTATTATTGTGTTGTACTTGGATGATTTTTAATTTCTGTTATAAAGTTAGTGTGGTAGTTAAATTTGCATGTTTAGTATAATAGATGTTGAGTAGTATTGTGTAATGTAATGTGATTTTTATTTTGCATTTTAATTGTAATTATGTTAGAAATTATTGTGCTTGTTTAATGTTTTAGTTTTATACTTATTTCTAAATTTCATTACCCAAAAATTTTTCTAATGATTTATATGTGTAGAAAGCTCCTAATATTACAGACCAGGTGAAGTAGAAATTTTGAGAAAATTTCAGAATGATAAAAATGACTACAATATTGAGGTATAATTTATTTATATTTAGAGTTTTTCTTTCCACCTGTATTATTTCATATTGAAAAATTTAAGTTTGGGGGAGGAAAAAAAAGATTAACTATTAGATGTCCTCTATTTCAATATTTTCAAAAAAAATATTTATATGATTTTATGTAGTGAATTTAATTCAGGTAACTATATTTTTTGTAATTATGTAAATATTATAGTAGATTTAAAGAAATATTTTTGTAATGAAAATTAAGTTTGTAACTTAAGATATTTAGTATAAAAGAATAAGATTATAGTTAACTATTTAAAGTAAATGAAACTATAATTTGAAGTATTAAGAATCTGAAAATTTATTTGAGAAGAAAATATTGGAGATCAACGATGTAAAAACTATGAAATATTTATAAGGTAAAGGAATGCTTTGAGTTTCAAATTTAGAGAAAGAAAAGTGAAGTTCAAAATCATTAAAGGCTATCCAGATATAGTAATCCTCACTTGAAAAAGGAAAAAGAAAGATTGAAAACAATCCCTAAAATGAAAAGAAAAAAAAATATAGGATTGGAAGAAATCCAAATGAAAAAGAGAAAAGAAAAAAATATGAAAGTGAGGAGAAGCTTGAGGATATGCCTAATCAAAAATTGGCTTTACTGGACCTACCTAAAGGGAAAACCTAAATACATTCCTGAACTTATATTTATGGAATGGATCTTTTACTAGTAGTGTTCTCATGAAATTCCTATCATTTGAATATTCTAAGTGACCTAATATTGCAACATATAGTCATTCTTGAAATGAATAGAAGACTAGAACTCTTAAACTTGATGACAAGATAATCTTATGGCTACAAAGTTATTTCATATAATTAAAACTTTACTACAATAGATCATAACTTTTATATAGTACTAAAATTACTTAAGGACAAGTAATAGTTAAGTTTGGGGGATTTTGACCAATGGAAAATATGTTGAGATTTTCATACCTATTTTATACTATTTTTTATGAGATTGCACTTTAAAGAAAGGTATTTTTGATGTTTTGATGCAAGAATGATGAATTAGGGTAATTGGAGTAAAAAAATGAAAAAAGAAGCGAGTTTAGAGTGAAAAATGAATTAGGGTAATTGGAGCAAAAAGATGAAAAAAGAAGCGAGTTTAGAGTGAAAAGGACTAAAATGTGAAGAATTGAACTAGGGCGCCAACGACGCCATCGACCCCGCCGACGGTGAGATTTTCTCGAGACTCCAGAATTAATTCATTAAGAAGGTCCGCCGACGGCGAGCTCAGCAGTTATGACCATTCAGGCTTTGGATAAGGATAAATTTTGAAGGGAAGCTTAGACAACTCTTGGAAAAGCTCATCCACAACTTTAAAAGAAGATTTTGGCCAATAATTGAGAAGAATCTAGAGTTCCTGAAGGTTAGAAAGTTTCCATTAGTGTTTGCTAGAGTGTAAAAATTGTGAGGAATTCTTCGAGAGATTGTATGAGTGGAGGGAAAGTGAGGGATTTCTTCCTCCTTGCTACTTCGAAGTGGAATACTGTGTGTGCTGCTTCGAAGTGGAATTCTGTGTGCTATAAAGAAAGGAAGAGATTCATAGGAGCTTCGAGGAGTTTTCTTAAGGAGAAATTAGAGATAAGTTTATTTATTGTTGTAGTTTGTATGACTTGGGTTTTATATATGAATTCTGAATTTTATTGTGTTTTCCCCATGAGATCTGAGTAGTTTTCTCTGTCTTTCTCCTTGTCTTGAGATTTGTGAAATGGTGATTTGAATTGGTGAAGCCATGAAAATGTTTAAGAAATTGTGATGATCTTTTCACTTTGATCTT
>NW_018164444.1:24417672-24434179 GCF_001263595.1 Phalaenopsis equestris | reverse complement strand
AGATTTTAGAGTGACAGACTAAAATCCCCAATTCGGTCCCATCGTTTGGGTGCTGAAGGGTAGATATTAGCCCTCAAACGAGGGGAACGTGGGAGCTCCGAAGTGAGAGCCGGTATCCTCCCAGCCTAGCCGTAGATTCAGTAAACAAGCGTAGGATTAATGAATGTTCTCTATGCCTGGACCAAAGGATAAAGAATAGATATGCTCCTATTTGGCACAATATAATTTGAACTAATTCACTTTATCCATTCACTATAATTTCTTGATAAGGAGAAGGATGCTTTCTTAAATATTGAATATCACATTAGTACCTTCATTAGTATATTTAGTTATTTAATAGTTAAAATTACATATTTATTTCAATTGCCCGTTAGTGACAGATAAGCAGAATGAACTTCATTGTTGTGATTAAAGTATTGCTTTTCTAAAATCTTAGTTCGTAGTTCTAATCTTACTCTTTGTGGGATCGATATCTAGGACTCCATTAGAGCCCTATATTACTTGAGCGATACGCATACTTGCGTTGATAAGTGTGACTTTACAATTATTGAATATTTATTACGTCCATATTTATTGAATCTATAAATGTTATTATGTTTTGGTACAATTGCTGAGGAATTAAATCTTTTAGCAGCAGTATTAAATACTTATATTTTTAAGCATATATAAAGTCACGGTCAGGTGACACTTATGGTTTTCTTAAACCTAGTGTTGGAGCTTGATTCGTGAAGTGTTGGGATGGGGGGGTGAGTAGAAATCACTTTTTTGAGGTAAATCCCACATCCTAAGCTTGAATTTTTCTTCTTACATCGAAAATTTTTGAGATTTCTGAATATTTGAAGATTTTTTGGGAAACATTGATTTAGCCCACAACTTAAATATTGTGTGCATTCACCCATGAGCTCTACTTCATTATTGAGTAATTTCATTCTCTTTTTCTTCTATGGTGCCAAAAACTATGGGTAGGAAAGGAAGTACTTCATTTGACAAAAAAAAATTGTAAGCTGCAGAGCTCAGGAGTGTTACAATGATTACTTGTTAATGAAGAAAATGATTTCTGAAAGAGGTTTTATAAATTCTAGGGGTGGAGAAAATGATTGTTAAAAATTAATGGGAGAAATTATGTTATAACACCCCTACAGTTGAGATGTTAGTAGTTAGAGAATTCTATGCTAATCTCCTTAATGGAAATAATGAATTTGTGATTGTATGATGAAAATCAATGGAAATTTAACCCTATTATATTAATGCATTATATTCCTTAGTGGATGTTTTTGATTGCTTTTACTCAAGTTGTACTCCTTGTGATACATTATTAAAAAAATATTGATGAGTCAGTGATCCACCTTAAAATTACCTATTTTTTATGTACATTTTATGCTAAATTTTTTTTAGATATTATGCTTTAATGAAGTGTATTTTAATATTTTTTATTGCAGGTGCAAGAAAAAAAAAGTTTTAGTGTAAAAAGGAGCAAAAATACATCAAAAAAGAGCAATATGGGTTAAATTGAAGAAAAGTACCAAACCAACCGAACTGGCGCCAAGGCGTCAGGATCAAGCATCTAGGCGCCAAAAGTATGAATTGGCTGACGCCTAAGCACCACAGTTATCTTCTAGAATATTCATTAAATGAAACCAAATTTTGAAGAGTTATCTTAAGCAACCCTTGGTCATTTTTGAAGCCCTATAAATATAGATTAATTCCAAGAGGCTAGGGGGCCAGATATATAGAGTCTCATAGTGTGTGAGTGTGTTAAGTGTGTGAGAAGTTTTTGTTGTGAGCCTTTGTTATTTCTAGAGTTTGTGAGTCTTGTAAGGATTGTTGGAGTTAGAGAAGTCTGAGAACTTCAGTGGAGTGCTTGGGGGAACACTCCAGTTAAGTATTTATATCTTTGTCCTTAAGTTTTGTGCTTTAGATTGGATTTTTATAAATATGTTTTATTTTGTTATCCCAATGCTTTATGAGTAGTTTTCTTTCTTTTTCCTTGTAATATGAAGTAATTAAGTGAGTGAATTTAATTTTATTTAGAACTTCTTTTATTCTTAAAAATTGTGATGATGTTTTTACCGGTCCTTCATTTACTTTACAAATTGGTCACTTATATTGTAAAACCTGTAAAACCTGTTAAGGAACTTATAGACTTGAAAGGGCTAAGATTTTTTAACTTGTAAGTATCACATTCTACCTTAGAAAGAGCAGTTGTGATCGTCTAAAGGGGGTGCAAATAGATAAGGAGATAATATTTAATGGGCATAAAATTGATGTTTCTAGAGTGACAATCTAGATTCTTTTATCAGTTTTTATCAGTTTGGTCTAGAGATTAGAGCTAAGGGTCACTGGTAGGTCTTATAGAGAGGGCACAATGAGTAATCTAGAAGTGAGAGACTATAACTTACCCAACACTACTATACATGCCGATAGCAACTTTAGAATTGTCAATGTTCTTTGTACAATTAAAAAGAAAGTAAAGAAATAGGTATTTCCTATTTGTCAGAATACCACATTTAAGTTTCTAAACAAAATTTGAAATCCAACATTGATTATGAATTATTGGCAATGAGAAAGTCTCTTTTTATATATTGTCAAAGTCATTACATTTACTTTTATTTGCATATTATCAAATTTAGTAAACTTAATTTTCATCTTTAGATAGTTGTTACAATTTTAAGTAAAGGTTTCTTAAAGTTAAAATTCCTGTATTTCATTATATTGTTTACTTATTTTTGGCTTTCTCGTGGGATAGATACTGGGGTTTTAAAAGAATACTTTATATTAATTTAAATGATAGTGTATTTGTGTAGTGCCCCTAGTGAGAAAACTATTTCTTTATTTTTTATCATATTACATTTGTTCTCACTAGCCGCTAAATATTATTTAGGTCAAGATTTTGGCATATTAAGGAACATAAATATCTGTGTAATTGCGGGTCGGGTCAAGCTTTTGGTGTCGTTGCTAGGGAAGCGACGAAAAAATGAAACTTTAATGGTATAATCTATTGCGCTCTCTTCTTTGCAACTCCACTATTCACAATCATTTCTTCCATTTATTCTCATCTCGATAGACATTTCTACAAATTTTTTTCCTCTTCTTCTTTTGTATTATTATCTTGAAAATGTTCAAAGCTGATGACCTTGGGCCTTGTGTGGTTATCTTGAACCATGATTCAAGCTCTCAAAAATTAGTAATCTTGATATTAATGTAAGGCATATAAGCATATTCATTTAAATACCTTGTAGATATTAATGTAGAGGCATTCAACATTTTTTTCCTCTTCTTCTTTTGCATATTATTTATGTCTATTTAGATTCATAAAAAATAATATGTCAATATTTTCTTATTTGATGTTTTAGTATTTTTTTTTAAAATTGGCTGACTATATTTTATGTTGATTAGTTATTAAGTATATATGATAATTATTTTAAAACTGAATCATTTTGAATTTAGCCTTCTTGACATTTATGACATTTATAGTGAAATGATTTTAAGGCAAGCTTGAGTCATACTTGATTGTACATATTAAGCTTTTGTGGAGTTAGTTTTACATTTCTAAACACACTCAATGGCACCCCTACAGCAATAGTTAGGAAACTTAACATATTTTCTTATGGTTTTCATATTGCTCTCCTATTGTTAATATGAGTTATTGCATTCCATCTGAAACTTTAAAATTATGCTTCTTTACAACTTTTACATATGAACTTTAAAATTTCCAACACTCATGTTGTGGTATTAACTCAATGTGAAATAGTTCATATCACAAATTCTTTCCAAAATGTTTTTCAAATATTAAGGCCGTCTTCAATGTTTAAAGCTTTATTGGATTTTTGGATTTTTGATACTCATGTTATTAGATTTTTTATGTTAAAATGTTGCAGCATTATTAGATTTTTTATGCTCATGTCATTAAATGCCTTTTTTTCTTATTTAACCTTTCACTAGTAAGTACTGTAATGAATAAGAGCAAAGAAGTTAGATCAACTGTTATATGGGACAAGGAAGCAACAAATGTTTTCTGTGATCTCTATCTTAAGAAGGTGGATCTAGGAGTTAGCCCTACGACATATTTTAACAAAGAAGGTTGGCAGAATCTTATTGTCAAATTCAAGAAACTGACACGAAGAGACTATGAGGATGATATTTAAGAGCAAGTGGAATCACTTAAAGAAAGATTGAAAATTTTGGGAAGAACTTAAGAGGGGAACTACAAGTTTGGGCTGGGATCCAGTGAAGTGAACAATAGATGCTTCGGAGGATTGGTGGGTTGAGAAACTAGAGGTAAGGACTTACCTTATACCATTTCCTTATTTTAATTTTAGTTATATTGAAATGATTTAAGTAATTCAATTTTCTATGTCATGCAGGTCATGCCAGCAGCTAAGAAATTCAAAATGACTGGCATTGATCCAGAAATGGAAGAGAAGTTGGATGGCATGTTCAGTGGGGTTGTTGCAACGGGAGCACATGCTTTCACCCCATATGAACCCGACTTCATTGGCACAACAGATGTTCTTAGAACTGATAATGTAAGTGGCTCAGGAGAAGTGCCCTACAAAATCTATAGGTCAGTGGAATCCTCATCCACTCTGAAATGGCGTAGGGTGGAGAAAAGGAAGAATGGAGCCAGATTCATCAGAAGCACAATCAAAAAACTTGTTGAATCCCGCACTATTAAGCTTGCTGCATCACAGGTTATATCTGTTGAGGGGTTCCTTCAAATCCTAAATACACATGTTGAGGTTAAGGAGGACAGGAAATTATATTTCAATTGTTTTAAGTTACTATAAAATCCAGTACATAGAGAATTTTTTGTGAAGTAAGAAGCAAAATACGAAGTCAATTTCTTACGTTCCTTCTTGAAAACTGAATGTTTTGAAAGCTTGTCATTTTGTTTTCTCAAAATTGTTTGTACTCTTATAACGGGGATTGTTATTTTTTTTTCTAGCACTTTTTTTATATGCACTCCTTATAGTTAACATTTTAGTTCTCATATTTTATATGGTTATATGTTGTATGGATGTCTTTAAATGGATGAAAGTCTTAACTATTCTCTTTTAACTAATTTTTGTAGGATGAATCTAGAACAATTGCACTACATTAGAAAGATTATGCTTATTCTTACTTTGTTATGCGACTACTACCTCACATACATCGACCAAACACCATGTATGATGTTGAGATATGTTGGCGATAAATGGGTAGGTGAGTTACTAAAAGGCCATCTGACGCGTTTTACAAACATGTTTCGTATGAAGAAAGAGATTTTCATTGTTTTACTCTACAAACTACAACACCAACATGGTTTGAATGGCTCAATCAGAATGATATCAAAAGAGGTACTAGCAATAACACTCTATATATTATCTCACAATGAGTCTATTAGAGGAGCCATGAAGCGATTTCAACATTCATTAGAGATTATCATAAGGTATTTCTTCATTGGTCTGAATGCTTTAGTAAGTTTAGCCTCTAAGATAATTAAGCCTGAGGATCCCAAATTTCAATCCATCCCGACACAAATTGCGAACGATCATCGCTACATGTCGTTCGATGAAAATCATTTCCTTATACCATTTCCTTATTTTAATTTGAGTTATAATATAAACACTCATTATTATACTAAAATTAGTTACTTCTCAATCATTAATAGATTAAACGTTATTCAATTTAGGACTGTATAGGAGCTATTGATTGAACTCACGTTGATGCACGTGTATCTGACACCGATAAGGTGGCCTACATTAGACGTTGTTGTTCTCCCACATAGAATGTGATGGCTGCTTGTGATTTCAACATATGTTTCACATTTGTGATGGTCTGATGGGAAGGCAGCGCACACGATCATCGTGTTTTTAAGTTTTCATCAAAATTCCAAACTCATTACTTCCTGTACCTCCCTCCTAGTACGTAATTATAGCAAATATACTAGATATTTATGAGTCATATCTAAATTATTTATTTTGTGCAAGTAAATATTATTTGGTTATTGTTGGATATCCCTTACAAAGGGGTTATCTAAAGCCTTATGGCGACACGAAGTACCACATTCCCGACTTCGAGAGGTCACACGGGATTGCACGTGGTAGAAAGGAAATATTCAAAGAACGACACTCCTCTTTATGCAGTGTCATTGAGAGGTCATTCTGGGTATGGAAGAAGAAGTGGGTGATATTACATGATATGCCAACCCACCCATTTCCGAAGAAGTACAAATAGTTGTGGCAACCATGGCTCTACACAACTACATCCGACGCCACCACTCTTGCTCTAATGTGGACTGCATCTGTACAAGAATACTTGCATCAGATTCTACAAGAAGCATTTGAATTTCATGTCAGACGTCACATACCACAGGAAGAATTATAACATGCTTATAGTCGCGAAGGTGAAGGTTGAAGGGAAATGGCTGCATTATTAGATTAGATAGTGGACACGAAATTGCTCGATCATGACACTATTTTTCGTGGGTCCTTAAACTTTATTTTTGAATACGAATATACATATCATTGGAAGGAAGCAAATTATAAACAGGGAAAAACTTTATTGTTTTATCCATAGTTTCTCCACTTTTGTGTTTGTCTTGTATTGGCTTCAATTTTTCAATTTTTGGTCATTGGATGCTGTTGGAAGGAGTTTTACGGTTTAAAGCATTTTACATTGAAAAATGGTGTTGTTTTTTCTTTTCTTTTTAATGCAAGCAATTATAAGGATCTCACATTTACTTATTAAAGTCTTAACTTCATAACCAGCTACAAATAATTAGAATCATGCATTTATAATTCTGAAATAGAAGTTGCATTTACAACTTTGAGGAGTGTTACATAACACTTTACCTGAATGGTCATGGCTTCTGTGGGCTTCTTTGGGCGTCGCAATTTCCTAGCAATTTCCAGCCAACCGAACATTAATATTTACAAAGCTAGCACCGTTGGGTGGGAACCTTGCAAATTATACTGTTGCAGATTTATATATTTTTATTTGGCCACATATGATTTATAAATATGTTTTATGTATTTTTATTTGGCCACATATGATGGCTAGTAATTGTTTAGTAGCAGGGTTGAGGACTTTGTTGTTGCTCTCTCCATCTCAAGTTGCTCCAAGAAATGCAATTATATAGACTTCTTATGTGACTGTTATGTGGATTTCTGAGAAACATAACTTGCTCTACAGTGCTGCATGCTATAATTTGCTTTTTTGGTGAAGGTTTGAGATGCTTGATGGTGATTTATAGTGTTGTTATCTTGTGCACCTGGCCAATACGAGGATCTGTGTGATTTTTTTGTGAAATTGTGTCATATTTGTTTCCATTAATATTGAATAACCTAAGCTTAAGATTGAATTTTCTTAGTTGCCAAACGATTGAAGTTGGCATGGGGTTCTCCTTCTCAGACAACCTTTAATGAACTGCATGGTTGCCATTAGGTAAGGTGAATCATGTAGAATTTAAATATGTAAGAATTTTGTGCTTTGTACGTAAATTTTTCATTTTTTATTTTTATTTTAGGGCAATTACATACATAGCACCCGAAATACTACTATTAACAAATCTAGCACCCGAGACATTGCTATTTACAAATCTAGCACCCGAAACATTGCTATTTTATTAGTAGTAAGTTGTTTGTGCATCCCAGTGAATCAAGCACCGTTCTTATTTCCATTGAGGTTCATATGTGCAGTTTAATTCAAAATTTATTATCAGATATACATTTTTTTGCTGCATTTTTTTATAAATGTGATGAGTTAGGAGTCGGTTTGGGAAGCAAGCCATCATGAGGAAGGGTATGATATCAATTGTGTTAAATCCCGTTGCTTTCCTACTAATCTCCTGCTCTCAAAAAATGTGCATTTTTACATTTATATCACCAGATGATTTCACATCAGAAAAAATACTAATTTTAATTTTTTATGAAAAATAGATTGAATATTATGGGTTAGATATGTAAATACATATAAATCACTAACGTCTTTCTTTTGTTTTTTTATACAAAAAAATGAGCTCAAAGTTCTTAGGGAACTCCAGACAAGTGCTTTGTCGTTGCGGACTGCCTACTGTGTTGCTCACATAGCACCAGCCACATAGCTAAGGCTGGCAATTTTACAGGTGTCCACGATGAGAAAACATTCCTAACAGGTGTCGGTTCTTCAGGTGGGTAGACATTCCAACCTATTCCATTGTCCATAGCGATTAGGGGTCGACAATATCTCAACTGAATAGCATTGATCAAGGTACAGAGAACGTTGCTCCAGACATGTCACTTCTACATTTTAAGATGAATATTATCATAATTTTAGTTGTAATGCTGTTATATTTTTTTTGTTTTTTATTAGGTTTGTAGATAGTCTCCCTTGAGTGAGGAGCATATCTTTTTTTCTTTGAACTGTTATGTAATGTTTTTTTGGATTTTAATATATTAAATATTTTCCCATTATATTACCATTGCAAACAGCTCAACTGTTTGAGTCCAAAATGAACATTTTTTCACAAACAACTACAAATCAGTTATTTTCAAAGTACAGAAACCAAATAGCTTAACAACTTATTCAGTTCAGCGCCAGAGTGGTCATTTATCTCGAAACAACTGCAAATCAGCTATTTTACAAACACACAAACCAAACAGACAAATAGCTTATCAAGATCAACTACAGATACACAACTTATCTGTATAAGTTGCTTATCAGCATAAGCTGGATAAGTTGTAGTTGCCCCAAATAGACTCTTAGTCTTGTTGTGTTACGCTTAAAACTCAAAGAAAGAAAAATTTTTGGGTCTGGCACCCAAGCACCAGAATTGGTGCTTAATCGCTAGACCATCTACACAGCTTGGTGCCTAGAAGATTCATAATGATTGTAAGAAAAATTTTACTTCTTCCAAGCTCAATGCCACTTCAAAGGCATGTCATTATTTTATTTTTGCTTACCTCCTTCCATCAAATCATTTAAGTGAAGTGAGTAGAGAAAGAGCTATTTTAAATTACTCCATTCAAGAAAGAAAACATATAGATGTGGGTGCTCTTATTTATGATGTTATTAGTTTTTTAAACTAAACCTTATTTTTCCTAAGTAAAATATATTTTCAAAAGTTAATTTAATATAACCTGTGGTATATTGAGATAGTTTGAGATAACAATATTTTTGAGTTTATCAATAATATAGTAAACTTAAGCAAAGTTTTTAATAATAAGATTAATTCTGGATTTGAGATAATTAGTACAAGAGTATAAATTTTGTTTTTATTATTTAAAATAAAGAAAGTTATATTTTTATAAATGTTAAAGATCTTAGATTTTTATTTGAAAAGAAATAATTGATACTTTATGAAAAAAAAAATTCAAGTATAATACACATTTAAATCAACTAAGGAAATGTGAAAAGTTTTAAACTTTAAGAAGAGGATGAATGAGATCAAAGTCATTAAAGCCTATCCAGATATAGTAATCCTCACATGACATAAAAAAAGAGTGAAAAAGAAAGGGATTAAAAATGATCCTAAAAAAAGAAAAAGAAAAAGAAAAGAAAAGCAAAAAAGAAAGATATATGTGAGGAGATGCTTAAACCAAAATTGGCTTCAATTAAATCATCTTAAAGAAGGGACAATTAAATTTCTAAGATTATTTATGAAGTATTACCATCCTTACTAGTAAAGTTCTCAAGATATTCTTTTTCATGTAATTTTTTGAGTGTTTTTAATATGACAAATTACAATTATTCTTGAAATAAATAGGAAATCGGAACTCTTAAACTTGACTACTAAATATTCTTACATTCTAGTTTTAACCTATGTTATTAAAAATCTTTTTAAAAGTTTCAATATTGTATTCATAAAACAAAACTATAGAAATCCTCAAGTAAAACCCACTCCCACAATTTATACTTTTTTATACATAGTAAAAAAGGTTACTTGAGGAAAAGTAACATTTAAGTTTGGGGGAATTGATCCACCATAAAATTACCTAATTTTTATGTAAATGTTATGCTCAATTTTTTAGTATATTATGTTTTAATGAAGGGTATTTTTATATTTTTGGTTGCAGATACAACAAAAAGAGTTTAAGAGTAAAAAAGGAGCAAAAATACATAAAAAGAAGCAATATGGTCTAAATTGAAGAAAAGTGCCAAACCAGCTGATTTGGCACCTATGCACTGGAAGCAAAAATTGGCTGATGCCTAGGTGCTACAATTGGGAACTTAGGCAACATAGTTATCTTCTAGAAGATTCATTGAATGAAGCCAAATTTTGAAGAGATGTCTGAAGCAACCCTTGGTCATTTTTGAAGCTTTATAAATATAGATTAATTCCAAGAGGCTAGGGAGTCGAATCTATAGAGTGTGTTAAGTGCATGAATTGTGAGTCTTTGTTATTTCTAGTGTTTGTGAGTCTTGTAAGTGTTGTTGAAGTCAGAGAACTTCAGTGGAGTGCTTGGGGGAACATTCCAGATAAGTATTTGTATCTTTGTTCTTAAGTTTTGTACTTTGGATTGAAGTTTTATAAATATGTTTTGTTTTGTTATCCTCATGCTTCGTGAGTATTTTTCTTTTTTTCTCCTTACAATATGAAGTAATTAAGTGAGTGATTTTGATTTTTCTTAGAACTTCTTTTATTCCTAAATACTGTGATGATATTTTAACCAGTCCATTTACAATACAAATTGGCCACTTGTATTCTTAAAACTTGTTGAGCAACTTATGGACCTGAAAGGACTAAGCTTTCTTGACTTGTAAGTATCACATTCTACCTTGGAAAGAGCTATTGCAATCGTCTAAAGGGGGATGTAAATAGATAAGGAGACAGGATTTGATGAGCGTAGAGTTGATGTTTCTATAGTGACAGGCTAGATTCATAAATTAATTTGGTCTAGAGATTGTGAATTCTTCCCTGATTTATTTATGCTTCAAATGTTGGGCGAATATCACTTTAAGAACTTAAAGTTTTAAGTTCTCAATAACACACATTAGAAGTGTCATATTTTTAAATTTCACGAATGTGGAGTCAATATTAAATTATTTTAGATTTTCAAAAAGGAAAAATATATTTTCTTTATTTTAAATTCTACGTAAATGAAACTGAACTATAGTTAAAGATAACTTGTAATTCGATAAGTAGAAAATGTTGAATTATTCATTTATTTCTAAAAAAAATTGAATTTGTGAAATCACGTACTCTTAGGTATATACTTATTAGGAATTAAGGCTCTAAATCATATTTTAAAACTAGTTCTTATTAATTTTTCACAATCTTGAAAGTGAAGGGATGTGATATGCTTCAATTTAGGGAGGTGATAATGAAATTCAAAATTATTCAAAAAGGCTATCCAGATATAGTAATCCTCAAATAATTATAAAAGTAAACATCTTGAAAAAATAAAAAGAAATAAAAAGAAGAAAAAAGGATGAATATATTATGAGGGGAGAAGCTTGAGAAGATGCCTTAACAAAAAAATGGTTTCACTAAAACCCTTTTAGAGTTGAATCTTTATTTGCATTTCTAAACTTGCTTGTTTTTTAGAGCATTAGTATTCTTTCAAATAGAGATTCTTAATTCTATTTTTTCTAGCTTCTAATATAAATTGATTAACAAGTTTAAAAGCTTTTTAAAAGTGTAAAAAAGGATTCATGTTTTCTTGGTTGGATGAAAATCTTTTCTTGAACCCTAGAAATATTATTGTTTGAGAGAATTAATGTAAAGAAATGTTATGAATTTCTTGCAGCAAAATAAAAAATTTTAATGATAACCTCATTTCCTCAAATTTTTATTTTCATACTAATGTTTTGGTGTTACTTGAGGATAGGTAACCTTTAAGTTTGGTAGATTTTGATATGTGGAAAGATTTCATGAATTTTTTTTTATTTTTTGCACAACTTTTAAAATGAAATTGCACTTTAAGGAAATGCATGTTTATGTTTTTTTATATGTATAATATGTATTAAGAATGGAATGAAGTTGAAGAAACATGGAGCAAAGAGGAGAAGATTTAGAGTAAGAAGTTGTTTGTGAAGGTTGGTGCCATAGTGCCAAGTACTGGGCACCTAAGCGCCAGCCAACCCTGAAACTTGAGAGGTTGGCACTAAGGCGCCAACCACTGGGCGTCATGGCCCTGTAAATGAAAACCAAGGCCATGGTGCCACATTAGTGTGGCACCTAAGTGCTAGTCTAGTAGAAGATAACCCGAGAGGCTGGTTCCAAGGCGCCAACCACTGGGCATCATGGCCCCAGTTTTAAAGGTCAGGGCCACGAAGCCAACAATATCAAAATCAAGACAATTTTGAGCAATTTAAGCCACCTCTTCATCAAAGATTGATCCATTTTTAGAGAAATTTTTTGGCAGAATAGAGAGAGAGCTTAAAGGGAGTTCAGCTAGAGGAAGAAGAGGAGTTTTATGTTGTGATTTCTAGTGTGTGCTCTAGGGATATAAGAGTTCTAGAGGAATTTTTCCCTTGGATTTGTAAGTTTTTTAGGCTTGTTCTAAGCAAGTATAGTGATGTGAGATGAGTTGTTTTGTATGTGTTATTGTGTAAAGAGTTAAGGGAAAAGTGAAGGGCTTGGGTGGGTCATTCTCAAGGCAAATTAGCACTATTTAACAATCTACTATCCGAGTGCAAATGGCTTGGCGGAGGCTTTTAATAAAACTGTCATCCAAATTTTAAATAAAACTTTGAATGAAAATAAAAGGAATTGGCACGATAAGTTATTGGAAGCCTTATGAGGCTATAAAATGATGTTCGGAACTCCTACACATTCTACACCTTACGCTTTTGTGTATGAGTCTGAGGCTATACTTTCTTTAGAGGTTCGAATTTTATCTCTCAGAGTTGTTGTCGCCAACTAGATCACTACTAAAGAAAATGCCAAATTATGACTGGAAGAATTGGAAAGTTTGGAAGGAAAATGACTATCAACAAAAAAAAATTTGGACCTGTACAAAGCCAAGATGATCTAGGTCCACAACAAACTTGTCCGCCCAAGGACTTCAAGGTTAGTGTTCAATATTTATTCTTGGAAGGCATATTCTTGCACATCGCAAGATAGGAGGTAAATTCAAACTAACTTAGAAATGGCCATTCATGGTAGAGAAATTCTACTTTAGATGCTCCTACCATCTTATGGATTTCCATGGAGAACGACCTATGATTCTTATTAATGGAGGGTACCTAAAGAAGTATTACGTGACGTGATGTTTTGAAGAACAAGCTTTAGAAATAGAGTTGTGTTCGTAGAAGCACCGATATAGTGATTGTATGCAACTGGGTCCAAACCCAAAATTAATAAAAAATTTTCTAGAAGAAATTATAATTTCCAAATAGTAAAATTCGAACATATAAGGAAATCTCTTTCTCCATTCATAACGTAAATGATAAACTTAACATTTATAAATAAAAAAAAAATTCATTAATAAGCAAAGTCTTATTGTTCTTGTTCTTCTAGGTTTGGCACCCTAATTTCTTCCTTATTCTCATAAAAAGATGTCAAATGGGAGGTTGATCCTTACCTTTAAAGTTGGCTTCAATCTTGCATAGGATAAAGATAAAATTAAAGGAGTTGTGATCGAGTTTGACTTGAACTTTGCACTAGCAAGGCTAGAATATGAAAGAGAAGCCTTGACTACCGTGAAACAGGAAGAGCTTCGTGACAGTAAGGCAGTGGTTAAATTCAAGAGAAAGGACAAGAAGATTGCTAAAGGAAGAGGAAATTTGAACGAAATGACGAAACAGAGGTAAGTGATAGCCAGAACGCCGATAATAAAAAAATAAAGTCCATGGTGATGACTACAGGAGGTGAGCTCTTCAGTGTCATGCCTGAAAATGTTCAAATTGGAAGAACAACAAATCTCACCCCGACTCAAAGGCAAAATCGTAATCACCAATTCCACAAGAAGTTAACCAAATAGGCAATGGAGCAGAAGAAGAAAGGGTTCATTATGGATAGTACAACCACTTTGTGAGGACAAGTGTGGTAGCCACCCCGAAGCTAATTGTTCCCAAGATGAGGGAGTAGCCCACAAATTTTGCACTGTACATCCCACAGTTTGTCACTAGACCACAAAAGTTGCAGATTATCCCAGAACATTAATTGGAAAGAATCAAGAAAGTACAAAAATAAGATTTTGAGCATTTTCAAAGGATACAGGGCAGATACGTCAATATCTTAGAAGGCTTGGAGTTACATACGAATGTGTTCTCCAAGTACAAGCAAGAGCAAATCATGGAATGTGTGTTCCACCTCAGGGACTTGGGTCTTGTAGGCTATTTGAGGATGAAGACTTATTCAGAGCCTCAAAAGTTGATGTAGGGCAAAGGAATAATCATAATACAGTGTGGTTACTGCTATAATTTTACCAAGGAAAGAGAAGGAAACCTGTCAAGAATACTCCATCACGATGAGGTTGATCTGATGCAGGACTTATAATAAGGATGATTAAGCGAATGGTGTCCTTACAGGTGTTACCCAATGATTTTTTGCCCAATTGCTGCATTATATATAAAGAGGTTGATTGTATCCCACCTCACATAGATCACCATGACTTTGTGAGGCCCTTCTATACTGTGTCGTTCATTAATCAGTGCAACATAATGTTTGGGACAGACCTCTGGAAAGTTGGCCCAGGTGAATTTTGAGGGCTGGTGGAAATACCCTTACTAGTAGGCTCAGTGCTGGTGTTGAAGGGCAATGGTGCAAATGTGACCAAGCACTGCATTCCAGGAATTCCTTACCAAAGAATCTCAATCACCTTCCGAAGAATGAGCGAAAAGAAGAGGCCATTCAAGTACATGCCATATCCAGACCTAGAGAGCCTACAGTCTCTTAAGCTATAAGCTACATAGAGGTAGCGCACCTCTAATTACACCTATACAAAATTCTACTTCTGAGGGTGGCTTGGAAGGTGATGTTTTTACCCATGTAGCTTATTGAACAAACATAAATGTAAAGAAACTGTGGAAATTTTGAGAAATGATATGAAGATTCGGAGGATATCCACTCGGAGTCAAAGTGTCTGAGTATGCTTTTTAGAAGATTAATGTCAAAAATCATTGTGGTTTATTCCTATATATATGGAGACACATGATGTACATCTTTCAACAATTAAATGGAAATGAACTTGTTGCATTTTACATTCATTTTTTGTGCAATTGACTGTTAACGACACTTTATTGAGCTTGGCTTGATTTAAGGAATGTTGGCCAAAGAACGATACAAATATAATTATAAACAAAATAATAAAAAAAGAAATTCAAAAGATAAAGAAAAATAAAACAAAAAAACAAGAAATGAGACAAAATAATGAAAACAGCACAAAATCTGAAAAAATTAAAAGAGAATAAATTCTCATCAAAATTTCAAACTCTCACGAAATATCACAAACTTTCCAAATTAATCACAAATTTGAATCTCCCACAATTCATTTCCTCACAGGTCTCCACAGATTCTCACTAAATCTCTGGAATCTTTCCTCCCTTCTTAAGTTGGAAAACAAGTCTTCGGACTTTACTTCTCAAGTGAAATTGAAATCTCGGGTTCAATACCCAAATTCATATTCCCGTCTCGGGATCAGGGCCCAAATTCTGATTTCCATCTCTTGAGATAGGTATAAGACTATCTTCAATGGAGTAAGGCATCCTATTCTCATCTCTTCGTGGTAGGTGTGAGGCCACATTAAATGGAGTAAGGCTTTCAATTCTCATCCTTCCAAGGTTAGTACCAAAATTCCAATTCCCATCTTAGGATCAGTACCCAATTTTTTATCCCCATCTCTCAAAATTGGTATAAGACCACCTTAAATGGAGTAAGGCATCTTATTCTCATCTCTTCAAGATCGTTGTAAGGCCACCTTAAATGGAGTAAGGCTTCCCATTCTCATCCTTTTGGGTTTGGTACCCAAATTCCAATTCCCATTTTAAGATCAGTACCCAAATTCTAATTCTCATCTTTTGAGATAAGTATATGACCACCTTAAATCGAGTAAGGCATACTATTTTCATCTCTTCGAGATCAGTGTGAGGCCACCTTACTTGGAGTAAGGCTTCTAATTCTCATCCTTCCAGGGTTGGTACCCAAATTCCAATTCTCATCTTGAGGTCAGTGCCCAAATTTTGATTCCCATCTCTCGAGATAGGTATAAGTCCACCTTAAATGGAGTAAGGCATCCTATTCTCATCTCTTTAAAATCGGTGTAAGGCCACCTTAAATGGAGTGAGGCTTCCAATTCTCATCTTTTTGGGATTGATACCAAAATTTCAGTTCCCATCTCGTGATTTGTACTTAAATTTTTATTCCATCCTCTAGAGATACTAGAGATAGGTATAAAACCACCTTAAATAGAGTAAGACATCCTATTCTCATCTCTTTGAGATCGGTGTTAGGCTAACTAAATGGATTAAGGCTTTTGATTTTCATCCTTTTGGGGTTGGTACCCAAATTCTAATTCCCATTTCAAGGTCAGTACCCAAATTCTGATTCACAACTCTCGAGATAAGTGTGAGGCCACCTTAAATGGAGTAAGGCATCATATTC
>NW_018164444.1:24378328-24417572 GCF_001263595.1 Phalaenopsis equestris | reverse complement strand
ATAACAAGGCATAAAAATGCAGACAAGCCTTACTGAATGCATATTAAACGGTAGTTTTGTATTTATTGTCTATAGTCTTACTCCCCATTTTTCACTCCTATCAGCAAAGAAACAAACGGGAAGTCTGCAAAATCAAACAATTTACCTTAAGTCCATATCTAAATCTTATTTAAACAATGCTACCAAACACCGCCTTATTTTTTTCTCATTCCCTTGATAAGACAACTCTTGATAAATAAGATTTTATTTCATACAGGAAATGGATGCCCATCTTTATATAATAAATAATGTACCCCCATCAAGAATGTATAGTCTCTCTCTCTCACGCGAGAAATATTTGCGTACGTAAGACGTATGCAGAGCTGCGTACGCCTGGTAAGTTACAGGGAGAGTATTGGGGGTTATATCTGCGTTATACCTCCTGTAATCTCCCTGTAACCTACCTGTAACTTAGAAATATATAAAAACAGAAGAGCGAAACTTACTAGTTACAGGTTTACAGGTAGGTTACAGGAAGGTTACAGGGGGTATAACGCGGATATAACCCTCAATACACTCCATGTAACCTACCTGACGTGCGCAACCCCAAATATTTCTCCTCTCACACACTCTCTAAACAAAAAAGAAAACAACTTCCAAAACTTCATCAACCAAAATAACTAATTAATCTTACACAACAGGCTGATGACTATGATTTACCTTGATAAAATGAATGAATGACAAGATTAGATAACAAAAAAACTGTCATCATTTAATTAGGCTCCTTTATTATAAAAAAAAAAGTTAAGCGTCAAAATACAAATTTGATATAGACAGCTTACAGAATGATTACTCCTAAACTGGATAACACCCCACAATATAATCTCATAGTCCACAGAATACAAGAATATAAAGTTAACTGGAAGGGGCATTTATATACATAGCACACATTTCTTATGTATTGACATATCTCACAACTAAACTATCATATTTACAAATACAGCGTTTAAATCTTTCATATTACAATAAAAATAGCATTATTATCACTTTTTAAAAGTGAAATATATAGGTTTAAAGCACCAAAATGTCATGTATGTAAATATGAAAGTTTAGGTATGAGATATGTAAATACATAAAAATTATATGCTACCCTTGTAAATTTTCCAAAAAAACTCATTGCTAGTCAGCAAGAAAACAGGTCAGGCTGTGCGCTAAACTTCTCACATAAATCCATACTCTAATAATTCCCACCTGAAGGGAGGATAGACAAAAAGAACTTCTGGAGGTCCTTTGAACAAAAGGGCCACACAGACACAAACTGCAGCAATGCCCAGCATTGACAACAACATTGGCCGATACATCAAAGAGCTTCCGCCCGAGCTCCGGTAAGTTGAAGAATGTTCACAGAACTTACAGAATGGAGGCTGTGATAGTTTTGATTTGTTCTTTTCGATATCGAGTCCAGATTGTTTTTTGGATTGTTTATGGGTGGGATCTGGTGTAAATATTGATTTAGAAGGGATGTTGACTGAAAAATCAAAATTTTGTGTGTTCTTGTTGATCTTCTTCTGCATCAGAGTTATGTAGGATTGATGGCCTCGAGCAATTGCGTAGTCTTCGGGAGTGAAGCCAGAGTTGTCGTGGGCGTTCTTCCATGCTTTAAGTCCAAACTGGGATAAGGCGAACGTGTGATAATCAGAAACAGGTTGAGGATGAGAAAAGAACAAAATTTGTGTTTTTGGGATGTTTCGATGGATGCTTTTAAGATAACATGAATTTTAGAAACACACAGTAATAAAAATATTTTACATTTTACTCCTTTCCATAATGCGCAATTGAATTGTAAGGATGGAAAGTAATAGAAAAATATACCTGTCCTGGATCATCAGTTAATAAATCCAGCATGCTTTCTGCATGAATACTAGTGGCTGCAACATGAAGTGGAGTAATATTGGAAGGACCAGCCATGTCCGGTCTAAATAAGTTATCAATACCCCTATCCACACTTCTGCAAGGCTTGTATCTCAATAGGAGCTTCACTGTTAACTTGGAGTTTCTCTGAACAGCATAATGGAGCAGATTTTCTGACAAGGCAATAATCGTAGGAGAAATCCCGCCTAAATCTATGATTCCATCGAATAAAATGTTGAGGAGTTTTCTGACAATAGCAGACCAATCACGATCCACCGAAAATCTCAAAATCCATCTGAAACGTGCGAGGGAAAAAGCTTCAGAATGATAATTCTCTGAATCTGACTTAGAACTTAAGTGGCTCCTCCGAAGTAGCCATCCCATCTCATGTAAGAAATTCACACCCAGGCTTCTTGCAGCCTCTAATTTTTCCTCCATAACCTCATCACAAGGGACTAAATCTATGGAACTCTCCAGCATTCTTATCTCAGTACATACATCCTCTTCCGCTACTATGAAAGGAAAGAAAACGCTGCTTAAACCATCATCTTCAATCTGGAAATAATCAGAAATTGAAATAAAGGTTCACAGGATAAAGAAAAGAAAAAAAATATTATAAGGGAATGTATAGAACCTCAATGAACCCTTGCCCGATTGCATCAGAAAGGCGACAAGAGAAGCTAAGAAACTGAATCTGTTCATGGTTTCTTTCATTGTTAGAACAGTATACAGAAGTCTGGTCTATCTCTTGGCTGAGATATCTTCCTTCAAATGCACAGTGTAATCTGAAAATGCAACGCATAATAAGGAATCATAGAAGGTAGAAGGGAGACATAAAAGTCAAAGTATTAAAGTACAAATGAATGTTCTGTGATCAGGGATCATTTTAGTCCTGGAGTCTATAAAGGTATCAATTTAGTCCCGGGTCTCTTTTAAAAAAAAGTCAAAGTATTAAAGTACAAATGAATGTTCTGTAAATAAAAGAGATCAGGGATCATTTTAGTCCTGGAGTCTATAAAAGTATCAATTTAGTCCCGGGTTTCTTTTAAAAGAGGATAAAATAGTTCTCCTGGGGACTATTTAAGCCCATATTAAAAGAGTTTGAGAACTAATTTGACATTTTTGTAAACTCTGGGACTAAAATGACCCACTGTAAATAATCAAGGGACAATTTTTGACATTTTAATCATCAATAAAAGTTATTAAACTAAATCAATGTGATAACCTTGTGGTAGATCGAACAAGATTAGAAACTTTAACATTAAAGGTAACCCTTGAACAAGGAGGAGCTGCAATGGGTGTGACGCTAAGAATTTTGCTGTAACTATTTCTTTCTACGACCAGTGACTTGTTCAACACAACCTGACCTACAGTAGTTAAACAAGTCATAATAATCTGCATCATTAGATATTTGGTGGACCAGGAAAATCAAAAATGACAAATGAGTTTTTCTCCTATCAAAGAAATAATCACACCATTGTATATTAATGCTAGTTGATGTTGCAGCCTAGCACATATCCATCCACTTTGCCAAAAATTATCAGCCGATAGACATATTAGCTTATTCAGGCTAGAGACCAGATCATGACATAGCTGCACGAAAGGAGACACATCAGAATCACTCTGAAAAACAAGCTTAATGATTAAATCACACAAATCAAAAAGAAACTGTATACTTCATCCCATGCAGACAAACTAAGACGAAGATAAACTGTAAGAATGATGCATCCAGGTCTGATATAACTCTCCATATCCGTTGGACTATGAGATAACCAGTCAAAGATCTGTAATTAAAATACAAGAATTTGAGAATTTTTGGCATGAAATGGTGAATGAATTTAATAATCTAACATCACATCTTACGAAGATGATATACATCAAAATCATCAATTACCTGTGCTCGCAAAGCAAGAGGTAAATCATTAGGGTCTTTTCCGAATAGTTTGAACACAATTCTATCTGTACGGCTCTAGGATAGAAAAAAAATTGAAAATTAGTCGCTATGGATTACTGATTGCTGTATTTTTGGACATATAACAAATTGATTTCTGCTCAAACATATATTTATAAACAAGCACATGAAGCACATAAGTTATAAACGTACATTTATCTTAGGATAAATTATCACTAGGACCTTATAGTTACTTGTTCGGGTCAGCTAGATTAATCCTTTTACGGAGCTTCTGAAGCAACTAGCAATCGTTAGAAATCTAGCTCATATAAAACACAGTTGAAAAGCTTCCAACCTTGTTAGCTATGGTCAATCCCTTTTCTCTCCTATCGATTTGCATTTATTATGTCTCAATGATATGTTTTTTTATGCTTAATTTTCTTTAAATTTATTACATATTTTTTAATGAAATTACACTTTAAAGAAATGTTATTTTCATGTTTATCTTGCAGGAATAACACTTGGAGCAAATTTGAGCTGAAACAGAGGCAAACGGGAGCAAATGGGAGTGTTGCTAGAAGGGTGGCGCGCCTAGGCGCCAGTCTCCGCCCAGAAAACAGAGAAGACGGTGCCTCGGCGCCGTAGACAGACACCTACACGCCCGAACTGTCCAGGGGCGATTTCTACATGCCCCAAGGAGTTATTTGATGGATCGAGACGTCTGGAAAAACACTTTTTGGCATTTCTAAGTCCTGAAATTCTCCAGGATGGCCGAGAGGTTGTAGATAGGAGTAAGAAATGTAGATTTTTACCTTTTCTGGAGAGATTGGTGAGGGGATTTTAAGAGATATCTGTAAGGAATTGTATTAGCATCCAGGGGTGGTTTCTGCATGCATCATATGTTTGTCATTGTCTTGTACTTCTTGTAAGCACTTATCTAGTGGATTTGCTTTGATTTAATGAAGTTTCCTGTTGTGTGTGACACCTGCTTTGTAAAGTAGAGTTCTTGTACTTTTCTTTTGCAATGAATTGGATAAATGTTCAGGATGTTAGGATGCATGTTAGAACAAGTTTTTCATATCATAGTGATGGTTCTTACTTCATGCTTCATTTACTAATCAATCTGGCCAATTAGTAAGTTGAAATTTGTTGTAAGCCCATAAGTTCCGGGAGGGCTATGACTTTAACAACTAGATTGAAAAACCACATTGAACTTATGGGTGAAGGAAAAGTAGTCCTAAGATTCAATGCAATGTTAGGGAGATATTCATTGATGGATGCAAATTGGTGTTTCTAGGGTGACAGACTACATTCCTAACCAGTTTGATCTAGGGCTTCGTACCTTAAATCTAAAATTAAGCTAATTAGAGAGCTATTAGGAGAAGGAGACTCTAGTGTGACAGGCTACAAGTTTCGCCATGATAATCCAGTTATTTTAAGGAAATGACCCTAGGTTAACTGAGCTACGTTATACACTCGGAAAAGGGTAAGATTTTTGCTCATATTGTCGCTGACCACATTAGATTATAAGCATCACATTCCTACACATTATCTAGGTCACTACAAGAGAAAGGTAATTTTTACACCTCAAAATTCACCAAATCAATTTATCTAGTTAGGTTTAACTTTAGATTTAGGTTTGTATTTAAGATCAATTGTTAGAAAAACACCCTTAATCGACATTCCAAACTAATACCCGATAGTAGTAAACTAGAACTTAGCCTAATGGATTTCTTACCTCGCTTCCCTGTGGGATCGATAATCGGGACTCCATTAGAACTATATATTACTTGAACGATACATATAATTACTTAGAACCTTTAGTGTGTAAACTATAAATCAAATTTTAAATTCTATAACGAATCTATTTTGCATGCTAGCCACCTAAAGAAACTAAGTCAAGTTTTTTGCCAGGAAACTAAATAACTACGCAACTGCGGATAGGGTCAATCTCAGTTATTGTAATGGAAACGCTAGTTTAGGTCTGAACAAAACTTGTTTATGAAAAAAAATATTCTCACATCTTTCTATCATTAAAAGGATTGCACAGTGTAAGAGTAAAGTGTCTCAAATTAATGATTTGCATCACTCTTGGTTCTAATTATGTAGTGATTTTGGTCCAGGAAAAACACCATTAGACATGCAATCGATGTAGCATGTGAAGTAAATTGACAAAGATGGCTAGTGACAAAAATTATTAAACCTCGGGATGCTGGATAAGTTCAGGAGAAAAAATAAAGGAAACACTGTGCAAATTTTTGAGGAGGCGTGATACAAATCTGGAAATCTACAGCATTTGAGAATGTAGAAAATATCCAAATCAGCAGCAGTTGAAAATGTGTCATGTGCTGAGATGAACAAATTGAAAGATGAATTTTTTAATAGAATATAGTTGTTTTATTTTTTAATTAATTGTAAGTGTTTGTATGCAGATGCGTGCGAAATAGTAAATTCTAGGGGTTGTTTGGTAACAGCTATAGTAAATCATGTAAATCCAGATCCGGGACTTAAGACAAAACTAAGAGGAATTGAGAAGAAATTGAATTTACAAAATCAAAGATTTAAATATTGTCCCTTTTTTTTCCTGTCTAGCATATTTAAGTTAAATCTCACTTAAATCAATTACCAGACAAACCCCTACAATTGCTTATTTCACAGATGCTATTGGTGGTTTAGGCTTCTGCCAAGTTTTGCTACCGCTACTTTTGGCGTGTACTGTAGCTATCTTCCTTCCCCTATAGCATGACTCCTCCTTTAGTGATACTTTGCTTGCGACTGTCAACAGGCTAGCAGGATTTTTTCCTCTGCTATAAGAATTTCTTTTGTTCATTAAGAACAACCATATGACTAGTGGAAGGCGAATTCCAAAAGGCTTTATGATTATGGATTAGAGTAAAAGGCATATATAAATATATCAATTGGTTGTTGAATAAAATTCTAACTAGATTTACCATTCTTTCTAACCCTTTTGGTTCAATTTCTTGATCAAATGAGAGACTTGAAGAGTCCCGAGAAAGTTGTTCTCTTCTAGAAGCAAGAGACTTGCTTATTTTGGTGAATTTTTTATCTTATTCTATTCCTTGTTTTAAATTTTAATATGGGTTTGATATCACGATTGATTTTAATGAAATTTGATACCAAAAAATTAGAAATTGTTGCTACTAGAAATTCTTGCTTATAATTTTGTTATTGTACTCATAATTCTGTGATTATAATATGATATAACCTAAAGAAATATGATATAACCTGTTTGGTTAATTTTGATGAAATCTATTCGTGTGTGAAATCAAAGTATTTGTGAGATATTCTTCATTATGAATTTCTATTTATTTTTTATGATAAAAATTTCTATATTTTTTGCTTATAATTTTGATATTTTATGATTTTCATTAAAATCAATACATAATCATTAAAAATTAAAAGCTCATAACCAACATATTTTACACATTTACATTATAGATCATAAAGTTCATATAACCTATCCTCTTAAACATTTTTTCTTGTTGAAGTTCATAATTCTGTAATTGTACTCATAAATGTAAACGCAGTAAAATATGAACAATTTTCAAATGGTTTTCATCATTTGATCTGATCATGCATTTAACAAATGGAAAGCTTTTTGTCCTAAAAACCATGTGCCTTATCAAGTCCTCCATATTAGTATCATGTTCAAGTGTTCAAGTGGTAACAGAAATAGATGTTTTATAGTTTTCAATAATAATGAATATTAAAAATTAGTATGCCTTGCAGGGAATAGTTCTAGTTATCAATGCAAAAGATATTCTCAAGTTAAAGGGTTAAATTCCAAAGTGGACCCTATCGGAATTTTGAAGCTGGCAATATGAAATTTAACAAGATTAAGGTTATGATTCATCTCATGTAAACAAGCCAGCTATTAACATTCAAACCATGAATTATGAAAATTAATTCTGAAGAAAATTTACCAGTCGAAACCAAGGAAACAAATGCATAAAATCCTAGCAAAAAATACAATATTTGAACCCTACGTTTTATAAGAGATTCAACTTCATCTAATAATAACACGTCTATCAACACTCATAATGCATCCATAAAATTGATTTTATACCACTGAAGATGTAACAAATAAACAGGAAACATACAATCAAAAAAGGGCATAACATGCAAAAGAATACATATTCATGATGCATGCAGATGAACTCAATCATTAAAAAGGCTCAGATCTAACAAAAGTTTACCAGAGTTTTCTTATTTATTTAGCTAAAAAAAATATGCTTGTTCAAGGTGCAATATGGTGCAGCCATGAAAGAAAAGTCACATACAACAAGCTTTATAGAGATCATGACCATAAAACACGACCCTCAACAAGCTCAAAAACATCCTATATTGATCTATGAAACTAATGAAACCCGGTTTTGATGATAAAAAAGGGGGTTCATCAAGTTTAAAGCATAACCCAAATTCCCAGATGAAAAAATTTGTTTTGAATATTTTACTGAAAATATGGCGCTTTAAGACACTGGTCATGCACATTCAAATGACACAATTAAACGAGAAACTTAACATAAGAAAGTTGATACAAATGCAAATTCAGATTTGTGTATTAGGTGAGTATTTCAAAAGGTGTACCTGAGCATCGCCATTTGAACTTGAAAGTGATCTAGTTGAAGTTGAATCAGGATTCCCACATATTTGTGGTTGGTTTGACTGGTGACAATCTTTAACCACCCACGGAGAACAATTAGGAGAACCGTTCACAGCAGTAGCTTGTTTTGATGGTTTCTCACATCCTAATTCACCATTTGGTTCTTCAACATATGGAGCATTTAAGTCAAATCCCATCGTCCTTTCATCCTCAACTGTACCAGCAGCAGGTAGCATGTGTTGCAATGAACATAAAGCCTCTAGCTGACATTGCATCTCTCTTGGAGCTGCAGAAACTGGTGCACATTGATTAGTAGCCATGGTAGGTGCACATTTTGTTTTGGCAGGCAAACGTGATGGCTTGAGAACACCTGAAAGTAGAGCATCAGCAACTTCTCCTGATATCCCAGCGGATGTCCCAACTTTCTGAATATCATGAGACGCTTGCAGGAGACGAGAAATTTTATTTGTATCAGATGAACAAGCCAAAGGGGCAATATTTTTCACAAAGTTCCACAAAAGCTCACTATCTTTCGAGTGCTGAAATTTGTCAGCTGCAATTGACCATAAATTCGTGAATGAAGTATTCAAGAATAGCATGTTAATCATACAGCTGTTTCCAGACGTTGAAGGAAAATAATCAAGCCATTAAGCAACAACAACAAGCTTTTATACTACTAAGTGGGGCCGGCTAAATGAATCCTTTTTCTCCATTATTTCCTATTCAGTGTCATATTTTCATTTAATTTTAATAAATTAAGATCATTTTTTAGCCAATATGCCCAAGTCTTTTTAGGTATATCTCTACCCTTCTTAACATGAGTCGAATCTAAAACATCTAATCTCCTAATAGGATCATCAGATGGTCGACGATTAATATGACCGCACAATCTATTACGCCTCTCTTTGACCTTGATTGTCATAGGAGTTACACTAACCCTTTCAAGAACACATTCATTTCGCATTTTATCTCTAAGTGTAAAGACTCATCTATTAAAGCATTCTCATCTCAACAACACTTAACTTAGTTTTATTCTTCTCTTTTATAAGCCAATCTTCTCCGTCATAAAGCATCGTAGGTTTCAACACCATCTTATAAAACTTTTCTTCAAGTCTAAGTAGTACTTTTCTATCACATAATAGACCCGATGCATTTCTCCACTTCAACCATCCAACTTGATTTCTACTAATAACACAGACACCCCCCCTCCCCAAAAAAAAATCTAAATCACCATTACTTTGAACAATAGACTCGAAATAGCCAAAATGTTCACTCCTTCCAAAGATTTGATCGCCCATTATTACAACTCCGCCATTAAATCTACTACTACTATAATTACATTCCCTGTATTCAGTTTTAGATCTACTCAAACGAATGCCTTTAGACTCGAAAATTAACCTTCATAATTCAAGTTTTTCCTTAACTCTTTCTCTAGTATTATCCACAAGAAGGATATCATCAACGAAAAGCATACACCAAGGTACATCATCCTGTAAATGTCTAGTAAGAGCATCCATAACTAGAGATAACTAAAGCAAAAAGATATAGGTTTAAAGCCAATCCCTCATATAATCCAACAAAAATAGGAAAATATTTGGTCAGTCCTCCTTCTGTTAGAACACAAGTAACAACTCTAATATATATATCTTTAAGGACTTAAATATAAGTCATATCAACACTTTTCTTTCTCAGAACTCTCCAAAGAATTTCTCTTAGAACCTTATCATACGCTTTTTCTAAATAAAAAAAATTACATGTACTAATGATTGTGTTAGAAATGAGCCAAGAATTTTCTTAGGTGCCTAGGCAGACAAAGGAAAGGGGGGCGGGTGCTAAGAAAGTACGCTAGGTGAAGTGAAAAAAACACGAGTTGAAGAAAAAAGTATAAATATGCTTTAACATAAGTTTAATTAATGTAGTAGATACTAGATCTTCAAATCTTAGACTAATAAATATTGAGGGTGAAAACTGAGGAGGCTGAGTAGATGAAAAAAAAAACATTGATAATTATGAAGATGAAATTAGCAATAGCGAAGTTTAGATTATTATATTTCTTTCTCGCTACTGAATATGATTCAGTTTCTCCCATCATAATGAAACTGTTTTTTTCCTGAGCTTGATGATGACCAATTTAACTCTCTTATCCTGAGGAACAACTATGTACTCAAAAATTCACTTCACTGTTTGAAGCCACTAGTTAAACTTATCTAGATTCATGCGACCGTCGAAACCTTGTAATTCCACTATTACTCCAAGATCCTCACTTCTCCTTTGACAATTCATGTTGAATCGTCAAGGAAGTAGTTATTCATCACTGGAAATTATCTGTTGAAAGGGATTCACTCCCCAATCTTGAATTGACAATTCAGAGCTTTGGCTATGATTAACCTCAATGGATTGTTTCATCTTGAAGTTGGCAAACTTCTGTTGTTGATAGAGAATTTCTCGCTATATATCCTTCATAATAAGCTCCTGAACACCTCTTTGTGGATTCCTTCTATGCAACATTGGGTACTTTTTTGCTGATCACGTTATCGGTGGATGTAAGATTGTAAACCAAATGATGATCAGGGGCTTAGGTTCTGGTGATAGGTGTTGAGATGAAATTTTTGTGGAGGTAGGAAAGTTAGATCTTGAAAACTTTAAGTTTGTGGCTAGGAATTGTGGTAGAAATAGTTTAGGTATTGAATTGGTTGAAAATTTAAGTTATGTGAAATTTTAGGTAGGCGCATGAACGAAAAATCTCAAAGTTTTTGAGTTTTTCAGGGTCTGAATACAGATGATACCGTTCTAAGGCTCCTAGAATGTATTTTACCGTTCTATGGCTCTTAGAAGTTATTTGGGAAGCGGATTTAATGGGTATATGGTTGTGAAATGGCAAGAGGAAGATAGGAAGCAAATTAGACGGTATTTAGAAGGGGATAAACATCATTCGACGGCTGTCTCGACTGAAAACAACAGTCCAACGACAAATTAGCAAGGTACAGTGCCGGGATGGTCACTACCTATTCCTGTATACATATACACTACTTGCACAAGAAAAATGATAAAACACTCAATGAGGGTTAAAAACAGAGATTCCATCTCTAAAACACAGAACAAATCAAAAGTTCCTAAAATTAGAATATAACAACATATAAATAATCCCTCAAGTAAAAACCCTACATAGAAATAAAAAAATAGAAAATAAATTAAAAAAGAAAGGAAATGGGTTGAAATCAGAAATTATGTGGTCAAATTGTCGGCCATGGGATCGTGGGACTATGCGATCTCGCGGAATTGAGCCAAATTTGTGGCTTGATCCCAACAAAAATGGGTCACGTGATCCCCTTGTTGAGCTCCGCGTCAAAAATCTAGGAAAATTATTATTTTCCTAAACTAGATTAGTGTGATAACTATCTTATATTCTCAAAGTAACTTCTCTTTAAGATAACTTATTCTTAAGTGCTTCTCTTTGTTAGGGAGAGACTAAGATAGTGAATAATGCTCAGGCATTAGGCAATCAAAGTGTCTTAAGGTAGCATATCATTTTGATAACATTGAGATACACAACCCTTGTTTGAAGTTATCAATTAGCTAGTAATACTAAAAGAAATTTTAGTGACAACCACTAAAGGAGATGAGCGTAACAGATAAATTGCAATGATTTCTCACATCCCGAAATAACAACAACACTAGTAACTAGAGAGCATAAAAATAACTTATTAAAGAAGATATGCATGACTAATCCTAGTGTTTCTCATTGTAATTTTCCAATTATACAAAAGACAATAATTATGGAATCTATTAAACCCATGAGCATCTTAACATGGATAATATAATACATGAAATAGTTGCTGATACCATTCTAGGGCTCCTAGAAGATATTTTGAGAGTGAATTTAGGAGGGAAATAGTTGTAGAATAGTAAGGGAACAAAAATATGTGAGATCAAAGGTGATTGGAAGGGGCTAGAGGTCGTTCAACAACTGTCCCAACAGAAAATAGCAAAGAAAAATCGGAGACATTCCAACGACGTGGAGGTTTCACCACCTATTCCTGAGCAAGATATATGCACATCACTTACAAAAATAAATGATAAAGTACTTTTTATGATAGAAAATAGAAATTTAAATCTCCCTAAACTCAAAACAAATCATAAGTCCCCTCGATCAGAAAAAAATAACATATAAATAATCCCTCAAGTTAAAACCTTACAAAGAAATAAGAAATAAAAGAATAAAAAATAAATAGACAATATAGAAAATATGTTGAAAAAGACGGAAATTCAAGCGGCATTTTGTGTGTTTTCGGACTTTTGTAATCATGCGGCCGTGGTAAGGCAAAAAACCATGGTTCAATAGCTCCCATGTCATTCTCCCCAACTAGGAGAGATTTCTTTCTCTTTTTTGGAAGGGCTTGAAGCCCACTGTCGAATGTTCCTTCTCACAAATCACCTAAAGATGTTTACAAAGCTATAATACAGCACTCCTATCTGACCATGAGTTTGAGAAGACATTGCTGAACTAAACTGAAATTTAATACTCAGCTTACTCTATAGTCTTCAAAAAATGGCTCTGAGACTCCTTACCTCTATCTAAAAGGATGAGATATTAGACTGCACTTAGTGGGGATTGTTGTGTCTAGTATCGTTCTATTGAACCAATCACCTCCTTGGACAACCATTGTTGGTCTCATTGGTGTTTCATTTGGGGTCGACAAAGAGATAGTTTGTGTCACATCTTCAAACACCTCAGGCTCCTTCAAGACAAGAGCACAATGCACTTACTATCTTTGGTGAAAGAGTATGTGTACTTGTAACCATCATAATGTGTGTAAGCATCTAAAGAGACTAAGTCACACCAGACTTACTCCTGAAACTTACCTCCAATAGAGGAATCCACGAGGCATCTCTTGTCAATATTGATCATACTTCTCTTCTTCAACTAAGTTAGAGAATATAGTTGTGAGACGTCACATTTTCACAACTTCCTCCATCAATAATGAGGTTGTACACTTTTTCCTTCACAGTAGAATGAGTATGAAATATGTTGTGACGAAGCCATTGTTGCTCTCTCACTAGCTCATTTTGAATGACCCGTCAAATTAAAAGCACTTCTCCCTCATCTGCGGGTAGCTAGTACACTCCATTCTCCTCCTATGGGTCATCACCCTCTGCCACCTCCACTACACCATAATCGATGAAATTTAACACCCTTTTTATTTGTGCAATCAGACACAATGCGCCCAAAATCATAGCACTTTAAACACTTTCTAATAGGGACAGATTTAAGGGTCCGTTTGGGGCAACTTGTGTGTTTCAGGATAAGCTGCTTTTCCTGAAACGCGGTCCGCAGGCCGGCCGCAGGGGTTGACACGCGGTCTGCGTTTAGTGTAAAAACCCAAACGCAGTTTCGGATAAGCTGGCGAAACGCACGAACCAAACGGTACGGCGGGGATTTTTTTAAACCACCCGGTACGGCGGCGGTTTGAAAACGCCGCCCGCACTTATAAGCTGCCCCAAACGGACCCTAAGAGTGTTACATGTTTTCACCTTATCTCCACTCTGAACTAATTTTTTCCTCTAGCAAGGTAGGTTGGGATGCTCCACTATGGGTACTCCTGCTGCTTGATCCTAGGAATGAACTTTATTTAAATGGTGATGTGGACCTAATATTGTGATGTTGTCTCTCCACCTTTAGAGCTAGCATATGAATATGTTGTAATGTCAAATAGGATTGTAATTGGATCGCATTGTCAATGGACAGTCTCAATCCCTCTAGATATCGAGCTATAGTGTTTTCCTCAGGTTTTATTAGCTCATGCTTTAACATAAGCTGCTCGAATTCGTCTGTGTACTCTTCCACTTATAGATCTTTCTGCTGTAACTATTGAAATCTCAAAAAAATATCATGCATGTAATGTGATGGTAGATACTTGCACCACATCCCTTTTCATGTTAGATCTGATAGTGATTTTATTTTTTCCCTCATGTCGGCATAGACACTTCAACTTTTTACACGACATATGCACTTTTTTTTAAAGGTGGTTAACTTTATCATTATGTATGATGGAATATTCTTGTATTTAAAAATCTGTTCCATTGTATGGAGCCACTTAATGAATTCATATGGATCTATGCGACTGTCAAAATCTAGTAAGTTAACTTTCACTCCAAAATCCTAGATTCTCCTTTGATGTGCTTTGCTAAATCATCCAGGTAATAGTTCTTTTTTACTGAAAGCTACTCAGTATACATAATTCACTTTCTCCTCTCGATCACCTTGGTCTACGGTAGCCCCAAACAACTTGTCAAGTAACTCATCAATCACCATGATGAAAAATTTGCTAGGTAATATTTCCTTATTCACTGCTTGATAATCCAAACAAAAAGCTAATTCCCATCCTCCTTTACTAGCAAGCCCGGGCTAGAGAAGGGACCAACACGATCCCTGCCTCCAACATCTCTCATATCAATATCTAGATCTTGTCCTTCTGCACTTGTAGGCAGCAGTGTGTGAGCACACTAATAGGAGAAACCCCTCACATTAGGGTCATTGCATGCTCATGTTACCTCCGAAGAGGCAATCCGCGTAACTGGAAAACTTTTGTAAACTATTGTAAGAACTGTTAGACTGAAGTCGAAATGTCTGCTAACTTTGTATCATGGGCCTCTTCTATGTTATGTACTCGATTAAGAATCCCAACCCAGAGTACTAAATTGCCCTAACAATAGTCTTGAGTGTTACCAAGGTCTTGCACAAATTAAGGTCACTGTGAAACACTACCCTCTTATCTCCCTCTTGAAACTTCATTGTTAGGAGTTTCTAATTCATCTTAATCTCGCATAAGGACAACAATCATTTCATACCCAACATTACATCAATGCTTCCTAAATCCGAGTGAAGAAAATCCTCCACCATCTATATACTTTGTAATGTCAAAATCAACCCTTTATAAACTCTCCTACTCTTCTCCATCTGTCTCATCCCCATCATTACTCCAAAGCTTCCCATGTCAACCATCTCAAGCCTCAATTGCTCACTATTTGGAGTGAAGATGAAGTTATTGGTGTACCACTATATACCAACACCACTACACCCTACTTCCCGATCGATCCCCGAAGTTTCATGGTGTGGTTTGGTGTGAACCCCACCATCGAGTTCTGTAGACTTTTGTCACATCCAAGTGAAGCTATTCCTCCTCCACCACAACCTCCTATGTTTCTTCATCTCCTACCCACTCCTTATCACACACAGTGAAAACCTACAAAGTCTGATCATTGCAATGGTGTCTAGAGGAAAACTTCTCATCACATCAAAAGTATAGTCATTGACTCACTTCTCACGAATCTATATCCCTATAAGGCATTTGAAAGACACTCTCGGTCATGACCAATTATCATGTCCCGTAGAAGCTCTCTATGGAACCCCAATGTTTGAGTTTTTAGTGCCTTTACGGTTGTACCATTTCAATATAGGGCTCCAACTATATTACTCCTATTAGCCTATTCTATTGCATTTTTATCTTCAATCAATTGTGGTAATTCCATAATTTCCCCCATTCAACGTTGTCTAAACAGATGAAGTGTTGCTTGAATTCCTGGCTTCAACCCCTTCAGAAAGTTTCCTTCTAATGTTAATTCTGATATCCCTCTCAAACAGCTAGATAACATCTCAACTTTTTCCCTATAGTTCATAATAGACCCTTCCTGGAATAATGCAAGAAATTGCTCGTGTAAATCTCCTTCCCGCGTGGTTCTGAAATGCTCCAGCAATTGGTCCTTGACTTCTTCGCATGTTCTGATTGGTTGACGCTTTTCTTTCTATTGATACCACGCTAGAGTCTTCTATTCCAAACACAGGACCACCGCCATCAATTTTTCTTCCTTTGTCAGCCTATTAATGGCAAAATACGTCTCCATGTCATAAACCCAATTACAGACATCATCTCCTTCAAAGATCAACATCTTCAGCTTCCTTATGCGTGAGTCTCCTCCCCAATTTCCTCGACCAAAGCTTGTTCCACCCATAAAATAGTGGTTGGGTTTCCTTCCTCTGCCCATATTGATTTTCCTTCTTCCAAAGGCATGACTTGCTCATAATCAGCTCATCAGTCCTCATAGACTCCTAAACCACCTTCCGGGATGAAGGTTATCGTGATTACCACATCAAAAGACACTGGCAAGGTTGGATGAAGCTCTCGGCCAGGGACCCACCCACCTTGGTTCCCTATTCCAGGCCAAAATCTTTCAAATCAATCTTCTATAGCCCTAAAACATGAGCCACCACCCCGTTCTGCCTGCTATCGTTTGCTCCAACCCTCTTGATGTCGTGGGATCCCTTCTGACCAAATTCCTTTGAATCAGTCGTCTCTAGGCTCGAATCGCATGCCATCGTTCCATTATGTTTGCTTCCGTTCGTTCCAGTCCTCCGATGCAGGTGCTGCCTCTCGGGTTCGCTCTCGACTCCTTCACTCGATCCCACAGCATCAGATCTGCCTAACTCAGTGGTGCTGCCCCTTGCAAAACCCTGATTTCATGTGATTCCTTTTAATTGTTGTCGCTTAGGGCCGCTCCAGACACCTTCGCTCAATCCTACGTAGAACTTCGCGATCTTTATCATTTCATCTAGGGCCTTGAATTGCCCCCACGGGGATGAATACAACCCCTCCATGGACGAGAAATGCTCCTCCATTCCCGATCTGAATTGGCTCACCTCTCCATCTAATTTCTCCTCCAAAGCATCGACTTTCTTGGTCGTCATACTCCCAGGTACGGCTTTGATACCAATTTGATAGGAACAAGATAAGTTTTCACCAAGATTAGGGCAAAATAAAATATCTCCAACAACACAAAATAATAAAATCTTAAATACATTAACAATAGACCTATAATTCGAGAGATAAACAATTCTCTCCCAAACCCAAACCCAAACCCAAACTCTAACATTTGTGACAACAATCACATACCCCATCCCTAATCGATTAAGCAGTATTTATACAGAATAATAATAACAAACAAATAACTAAATTACCCTTTTAGTCTTGCGCCTAATATAGGTGTTCGAATTATTTGGCAGACTCGGCATAGGTTAAGTGAGACCACTCGACTCAGTGGAGCACAAGATAGAAGAAGCCGTAGGCGCCAGTTTAACATAAACCTTAAATATTCTAGCATTATTACAATTTCCACTATTTTTGGTTTAGGATTATCATAAGAAAACTTGGATTTTCCTAGAAGATTCCTATTGGAGAAAAAAGATAATGAACCAAAGGTCTTCCGGTATGGAAAAATACTATTGATGAAAGAAAACAGATAACAAAGAAAAACCAAGTTAGCCATTACTTTGAGAATAGTGATTCTCTTGCTCATGCTTTGTTTTCCTTCTAATTTTATTTTCCTTTAGATGTTGTTTCTCATTCTCTTTCTCATCACACACATACATAGACATAGATATATAGACAAAAAAGCATGCACACATACATTATCCTCTCCTTCCTTTGAATCCAAAGATGGCCCCCTTTTAAAGGAGGTGGTGCCTAGTCATCTGATGTGATAAAGCTAGTGATCTCTTCTCACTATTGGCTCCTCCCCTTTGACCTTCTAGGATTTAAGTAGGCCTGTATCTAATTAGATTAGGATTAGCTCAATTATTGCAAAACATCCTTTGATTCACCAAATGTCCTAGCAAATTATTAGTCTGCACCAATGTGGTGGAAAGCCTCTAGGATCAATAAGCAACAAATTTGTTCAATACTATGGATATTGATTATTTCAACCACTAGTTTCCCCTATATGAATTTAACAAGTAGAAAAGATAGCTAAAAGCAATTTACTCTCTTTCTTCCATTCTTCCAGCTAAGCATTCTTAAGATACATTAGGTGATAAAAATAATGAATTATGATAAGTGCCATTGTTATTGCTACAACTCATATATCCATATACTCATAACTGGTCCGCTTAGTTAGGTCTAGTTATATAAGTCATAGCAACTTTGCCAAAGAAGCTAAAGGGCATTCCTCTAAAGGGCATTCCTGTTTTACAAGTTTGTTATGTAGAATTAATGATAAAGAACAGAAATTTCATGAAAAAGAGTATAAGAGGAAGAAAATTACAGCTCAAATTGCCGAGAATTTTCAATACACTAATCAACAAATGATTAGTTGACTGATTATCAGCTGCAGAACCCTTAATAGGAGAAACAACAGAATGTTTTTTCTTCCTGATATCATTATGGTCTCTCAAACTTTGACGACAACTTCTCTTCCGTTCATCAAATTCTTGTAGGAGATGAAATCTATAACATAGCAAAACAAATGTCAAGGAAAAACCAAAAATGTGCTGCAATATTTTAATTAGAGCAATCACACACACACACACAAATTAGCCTTTTTTATCTCAATGCCTGATTTACACTCACAGCCTATCTCTCTCTCTCTCTCTCTCTCTCCTCTCTCTCTCACTCACTCTCTCTCTCTCTCTCTCTATATATATATATATATATATATATATGTTATAGCATGCATCATTCAGCATATTTTTGTTTTAAAAAAATGAAATAAGCAACATAATTTAGAACTCTTCATTTGAGACTGCAAAAGCTTTCCATGCTATTGAATAAATTGTTGTTTCTAAACGAAGGGCAACTACGCTGAAATTTTGTTTTTGGCATGGAACAAAATTAGAGCAATTGAATAAATTGTTGTTTCTAAACGAAGGGCAACTATGCTGAAATTTTGTTTTTGGCATGGAACAAAATTTAAGGAACCATAAAATCTTCTTTCATGGGCTGCTGCTATACTTTCATGAATAACAAAGTAATGCAAAAACAATCTCTCTAGTTGACAACTCAAGAATATCTATATGATGTGACACTCAAGTCTTTAGAATGAAACAACAAAGATCATCATTATTAACCTTATTTTCAACTAGTAGGGGTTGTTTGAAATAATAAACATGGTGATACAGCATGGATAATAGGACCTGAATAAACTCTCTGGTTTAAAAGTTCTCCATTTGCCAATCAAGAATTATTTATAGGATGTTGCTTTTTCCTAGAGATAAAAATCTTTATATTCCATCTAGTTTGTTAAGATTTGAGTTCATTTGGAGAAGGTTATTTTTGTGTTCATTTACAAACACGCGATCTTTCAAAATGTGACAATCAAGGTTAATGTTATTTATGAATCAAGATTGTTGTAACTTATTGCTTAATCGTTCATACCTCCGATCATTTAAAAGAGAAAAAATAAAAAAATAAAAAAAACTCTTGAGAGCTTTTGCTAATCTCACATGCATAGAATAGCTAATAAACATCAGTTTGCAAGTTGACAGATCAGCAAGAACTAAACATGATGAGCTTCTTTAAATGCTCCTGAATACGATCATGTATAAATCTTCAATCATCTCATCCATGAGTAGTTAATTTTCCCGCATAAAATCATTTAGAAGATATGATATGATACACTTGATTGTCAAGTCTCTGTTCTTTCAAACTTGCTTGATTTCATTTATAAGCTTGTAGCTACCTATTTGCATGCCCATGAGTCTGCATTTTTAATAATTCTATAAAAGTATGTGCATAAAGCTTTTTTTTTTATTATTGTCTTGATCTTTCGGATCCATGCTCAACTCAATTTAATGTCAAAAACAATAGCAATGGGACAAATCCACCAATAAAATATTCAAGCCAGGAGTAGAAAAAATACCATGGATATTGGACATGTGTAAATGAAGAACTTGAGCATGAAATTTTAATATCATGAAAGCAATCTGGAATAGGGGAAGAGATTTAAAAATTAAAGTATTAACCTGCTGCATTGTTGACAGAAACGCTGCATAACATTCCCAAGTGCTACACTGCTTGCCTTGGCATGCATCTCACACAACTTATGACGCCTATAGTAGTCTTTGAAATTGCTCAAATCAGCACCACAGCCCTCCACCTGGCACTTAGGAATGTTTAAATTGCTAGCTTGCACCATGCCCCTCTTACCATTTTTCATTCCTCCAACTTCCAGATCTTCATCCCTAACCGGATAGACATGACCGCCAATCTTTAAAGTAAGGGACCCAACTTCATCACATTGCTTATCATCTCCAACAACCAAAATTCGTCTCCGCTTATCTGTCTCACCTAGCCCTTTCCCAACGATTCCAAAGTTAAACTCATCAGAACCAGCCGATGAGGTGTTTGAAACCACCACACCATGGAAAGGCTGCTTGTTCCTGTAGTCTAAGGATCCAGGGGTCACAGGAGCAGCCACAAAACGTTCTCCATCCCATTTCCACTCATTTAAATCCCATTCCTGAGTCTTCTGTTTATGTCCATTAGAAGACTCGGTTGTAAAAAATTGGTGGATATCCCCTCTCATGTTAGCCTCCATCTATCCCAAAAGCACACGAAGCACTTGAGCAGAAAATAAGAATCCCAACAGCTCTCACAGTTCAAACAGCGCTGAGCCCTCAAATCACGGGCACAACCAAAACTTCAGAGGTACGCAAATCCTAAGCCGCCTCATTTCGTCCCCAGAAATCCAGAATCAAAACGCCATCGCACCCATGTATCCGCACAAAACAAATCCACATGTCCGAAAGCAAACTTCCCAGCAAACCCCCAACAAAAACTACCCAGTTCAAGACAAGCAAATGTGACGCTAGCCTACAGAAGCTGACTCCAGATTCCAAATCAATACGAAACGCCAGAGAGCAACCGGAGATACAAAAGGTCAATACAGCATCGATTCAAAGCTCAATCCTACCACCACACTTTAATCCACAACACAAACCCCAACAACCAGCTCGGATCCTCAGCAACACAAGACAAGTAATAACCACAATCTGGAAATCAATTAACCTTGGATCCTCAACCAGCGTACCGTAATTGAAGCAACCTCACCACCACAGCCTCCTCTACCAAGAACAGAGTACGGAAGCAGATCAAATCAAAACATAATCCACTTTCCAGATTCCTCAATCAAAAGAATCCCCGCAGCTATCGAGATCCCCGCCGCCCGTCGCAAGCAGCACCGCCGGAGAAACCCGAAGCCGGGGTTGAGGAAGAGATGGTGGAGGAATGGGATTGGGGGATGATGAAACTGTTCTTTACTGAATATATAGATGCGAGGCGAGAGAGAGAGATAATGAAAGCAGGAACAGATTCTAAAAATAGTACAAGATACACTATACTGAGTTACGGAATACACTGAAAAATATTTATATGAATTCCGCGCTCAACTTTTTGGACCAGTTTGTAACTTGTAAATTGCGAGATTGAGGAAATTTCGCAGTGTCTTTTTTATCAGTTAAAAGTTATTTATATACAATAAGAGAATAAGTTTTTGTTAAATATTAAAAGGTGAAATCGATACCAAAGGGTTGAAAACTATAGTATGTTTGTTCCTGATTCGAAGAGCCGGCGCTATGAGATTAGAACCCCCAGACCCGAGTTACTTACGCTAGAGGTCGTACCAATGAGTCAGGTCAGTCAACCATATTGGATCAACTGACCAAGCTCAGTCGGCAGATCTATACCGTTCATGCTCAGCCCACCAAGTTAATCTCATTGGCCTGAAGTCAACTAAGTTTAGCCGGTTGAGCCAGAAAACAGCTGGATGGTAAGCCAATGCTTGTAAAATACTAGAATTGCCCTAGTACTGATCCCTTACAAATGGGGGTAAAATGTAATATCATCACGTGTTGTCTCCTCTTTAAATAGAAGAATCATTTTATAAAAAGAATGATGTTCATTATATATATATACTCTCTCTCTCTCTCTCTCTATGTGGGTGTGTTGGAATGTTTAGCACATTGATTTAAAATAGTGTGAAGAATTTCCATGCATAGGATTATGAGTCCTCACCTATCCCAAAAGAATAAAATTTTTAAGGTTTAAAAGATAATAAAATATTAAAGGTTTAGAAGATCGATTAAAACTTGAGCTAAATAATATAATAAATATTAAAATTATGGAAACAACATATAAATAATAATGATGATAAATTATATTGTTTTAAAAATTATTGTGTTGTATCTATAGCAATATTGAAACCCTACACTTAAAAACTCGTGTGATAAGAGAAAAATAAAAGAAAAATGATGCGAGAGAAAAGAGAGAGAGATGCAAGAGTTTTAAAATTTTGTTCAAAAGTATAGAGTTGGATTTTGTGACCTTAATACAAATATTGACCCATATTTATAAGTTTTATAGGTGCTGCAATAGATGCTATATTTTAATTTAAACGACAATTATATATTTTATTCGTTGTTGGGATGGAATCTTATATATTTCTAGGGTTTCAATCAATTAGAAATCAAAACTATATCACAAAATATGATCCTACCGATTCAAGAAATCCATAATTTAAAAAAATTAAACAGAAGCACAACATAACAACTCCAAAAGAGCACACAAGAATTTGTGTGAAAAAAATTCAAGAATATGAAAAACCACGAGGCTCCACCACCATGAAATTTTCACTATAAAGAACCAGCAATATATTAAAATATCACTCAGATCTTCTCTGTAAAATCAATGAAACTTACATGAATTCACTCCAAACCTTTCTCTCAATCTCACAAGAGAAATTGCATGCCAAAATCATCCCCTTTGAACCTTCTCCATTTCATGAAAACCTTGTCAAAACACTGCACGTGAGAGAGTATTTCTTTTGTCCCTCGAAATTGCAAACGTAAGGAATTTTCAAACCGCTTGACAGCGTGGTCACATCGTGAGACAATATAATTATTTCACCTGCTCGAGAAGAATTCTTGTGGCGAGCGATTCTTTGCGGCATAGTTACGCCGCTCAAGATAGCTACGCCTGTTTTTGGCTTGTTTACGCCAATTCTAGGTATAGGAGCATCTTTGGCTGTGGTTGCATCCAGGCTATATAACACAACAATCTCTCTCTTAGAGACTGATAGCATCTAACACATGTCCTCTATATTTGCATCCCATCTATACCATCTTTATATTCACGTATTGTGGTGTGATTCACCCCCGATCTCAACCTTCTTGGACTTCAACTGAATTCAATTATAGCTCCAGATGCTCGATGGTCACCACATTCGTCAACATGATCTCAAGATTCTGAGTTATGTGTATCTTCTTTAAGAATACTTGCCAACCTTCTAGAAGAAAGCATATAAAATAATATATCAATTGAATGTTATTTGTTCAGACATGACAAAAACGTTCTTAGCAAGATGAATTGCACTCATACTATCACTATGAAGTTCTTCAATTCTTTGCACCTTGCACAATTCTGCCATAAATTCATATAGCCAAATCATATTATTGTTATCCTCAATGATAGAGATGTATTCGGCCTCGCATTTGAAAATGCAATAATCTTCTGCAACCTAGAAACCCAACTAAATGTTTTGCTCTCCAATGTGAAACATACTTTATTATACTCCCTCTACCATCCAAATCTCATATCAAATATGAATATATAAAGTCTTGCAGACTGATCCACGCACTTTCATAGCAAAGTACTCTGTGGATTTTTCCCTTCAAATACATGAGAATCCACTTCACTGCGCCTTAATGATGTCTGCCTGAATTGCCCATATACATGTTGTATACTCTCACTGCATGTATAATATCTGGTCTGGTACTAACCCTAGCATACATTAGACCTCCAACTGTTGAAGCATACATAACTCTCTCTATTTATGTCTGCTCTGCTTCAAGCTTAGGTAATAGTTTCTTAGATAGATTTAAGTGACTATCTAATGGGTTGCAAACTAGTTTTGTCTCAGTCATGTCAAATCATTATAGAATTTTCTCAACATACTATGATTGGGACAATTTTAGTGTATCTGCACTCATGAGCTTGTTAACTTTCATCCCAAGAATTTTTCTACTTGGGCCTAAATTTTTTATCTCAAAATCACTTTATAATTGTTCCTTTAAGTGTTTAACTTTCTCCATATCTTCCCCAATAATCACCATATTATCCACATACAAATAAGAAAGTATAAAATAATTACCAAAGTGTTTGATGAAGCAATAGTGGTATGTCTGACACTTTATGTATCCACTATTTGACATAAACCTGCTAAACCTCATGTACCACTATCTCGAGGCCTGCTTCAAGTCATGAAGGCTCCTTTAATCTGCAGACCAAACCTTTTTTTATTGGAACTTTGTAAACTAGCAGTTGCAAAATGTATAGCTCTTCATCCATATCCCAATATAAGAAAGTTATTTTTACTTCCATCGACTCCTAATATAAATCTTCTTATGCTATCAAACTAATCATAACTCTGAAGGTTGTCATTTTCACCACCGGAGAAAAAAACCTCTATTTAGTCCACCCATTCCTTCTATTGGAACCCCCTCACAATAAGGGTTGCCTTGTCATGTTTGCTACCATCTAACTTCTCTTTTAGCACATATATCCACTTTTTATGTAGTGTTATTTTGTCATCTGGTAATATATATCACATTTTATTGTCGATAAAAAGCTCTCAATCCATTTAGTCTTCAACTTGAACGGCCTTGTCAAACTCGGAGCTTGAGCTCGTGTGGAGCGGCCTTCAGTGCGGATCTTGGTGGTAGTAGCAAATATTCAAATGAGAGCTTTGAAGGTCGAAGGGGGGAAAGGTAGCATGTGAATGACACTTGCACATGAGTTAGTTGATCCTAAGTGACGGGGGAGGCCCGTCAGAGAGCGCGACTTCGCGTGAGCTTCAAAAGGGAGTCGGGTTAGTCGGGTTAAAATTCCCGAGCCGGGATGTGGCGGTTGATGGCAACGTTAGGTATTCCAGAGGCGCCGGCGGGGGCCTTGGGAAGAGTTATCTTTTTTGCTTAAGTGTCAGTCCTGGAAACGGCTCAGCTGGAGGTAGGGTCCAGTGGCTGGAAGAGCGCCGCACGTTGAGCGGCATCCGATGCGCCCCCAGCGGCCCCTGAAAATCCAGAGGACCGAGTGTCTTCCACGCCCGATCGTACTCATAATCGCATCAGGTCTCCAAGGTTAACAACAGAGCGTCGCACGTTGAGCGGCATCCTATGCGCCCCCAGCGGCCCCTGAAAATACAGAGGACCGAGTGTCTTCCACGCCCGATTGTACTCATAATCGCATCAGGTCTCCAAGGTTAACAGCCTCTGATTGATGGAGCAATGTAGGCAAGGGAAGCCTGCAAAATGGAAAACACTTTAGTTCATCACTATTAATTAACAACAAATAGTATAACAAAGAAGAATACATGTGTAGCGATCGTATCATTCTGTTGGACCTCCATAATTTAGTAATAGATGAATAAGGAACTTCTCGTGCTCTATCTGGTTAAACACTTTTTTTTCATCCTCCTGATCACCAGTGTCAACATACTTGATCTCTTCAGAGGTAACTAATAAAAAATCCAAGTTGCAATCCTATCACTATACATCTCCATTTCATTAAAAGTGACATTCCTACTCCTGTTAAATTTTTTATTTTGATAGTCCCAAAACTTGTACTCAAACTTATTTGAGTTATATCCAATGAAGGTGCAATTGACAAATTTCAAGTCAAGCTTACAATTGGACCCTACATTGACATGAATATATGTAGAACACCCAAATACTTTTAAATGTGATAGATTTACCTCAATGTCACTCCCAACTTCTTCAATTAAGCCTTCCATCAAAGTGGCTTAAGGACCACGATTAATCAAATAAATCGTAGTGTTCAATACAACATAAAATTATTTTGACAAGTTTCATATTCCTGGCATGCTCTGTGATTATTCTATTCATACAATCAACTATTCTATTTTGTTGTGGAGTTCTTAGGACAGTGAACTCTTGTATGATTCCCTCTGTCACACATAAATTCTTGAACTTCTGATGACACTACTAGCTCCCATGATCTGATTCGAGACACTTCAGCTTCAAGCTCGTCTCATTTTCTACTATAGTCTTTCACTTGTTAAACGCTTCAAATACTTTAGATTTTTTGCTTTAAAAAGTAAAACCATACATTTCTAATTTTCTAATACGAGGCACCTCAGCTTCCAGCTCGTCTCATTTTCATACATGAATCACCACACATGAGCAAGTATTTCTTTTGCACAAAATCATGACATTAAGGAACTGCTCCAGGAAAATCTGCTCAGCTGCGTGGTCATGCCATGAGATGATGTAATTATTTTTCTCACTTTTAATGAGTTCCCGTGCTAAGCAATCCTCTAGGATGTGGCTATGTTGTTGTGGCTTATTTACACTGCATGGCATTGCTACAATAATATTGGGCGTGGCTACGCCAAGTCCAGACGCATGAGCATCTTTGACGGTGGGTGCATCTAGGCTCCATAACACAACATTCGTTACAAACTCGTCGACATAATAATTGAAGTGAGCAATTTTTTTTTGACAAATGTCCGAGAGAGCTCACCAACTTGATAAGTCGTTCCTCTTAAATAGATAAGTTCTTTATCTCCCTCTATGTGAGAGCCACTTGGGCGAGTGAGTGTCCTCTAGATTGGGTGAGTAAATTCTTAACTTGTGCCCTCTCATCCACCCGAGTGTCTTTTCGGCCATAGGTCCTCCAAGCTATTCAACTTACCTCTAAACCTTGAGCAAACAATCCTTGAAGAGCTTCAAGTGAGTGAGCTTTCGAAATCCTTAGAAATCGAATCCTTGAAAGCTTTGGATGAGTGCCTTCTTAAGCCTTGCATCCCTACGTTCCAACATGTTTGTCCAGTCCTCTCCACTTTAACTTGAACTACATACATGGGTATACATATTGACCAATAAGTATCCATAGTGAAGCTTAAAAATAATAATCTCAATAGTGTATTGATTTTACAGAAACCAATTCTCAATTATAAATTGAGTATTGCTCGTGCGGAAAAAACTTAAGCATTTAATTGTTCGGCTATAATTCAAACTTTATTTAACTTGATACCCAAGAGTTATAATATAGATATGTTCGCCTTCTTATTTGAGTTATGATCATATACGGAGAGTAGAAGAGGAATTGAACCTATGATGCTATGATTGTCATGGCAGTGGGGATTGCTCAAATGTAACTATTGCAACGAGCTGACATTAGCAGAAGAAGCCGCCTGACACCAACAAGATGTGAGAGAGAGCTTCAGAGAGAAAATTTTTTATTATCATGACTCAGGAATTTGATTGAATCGATGATTGTAAGGGCAATTACAAGAGCCAAAAGATACGAGGGCAAACAAAATCACAGAAGATACATAGTAGCACAAATGAATAACCAAGACAAGATCTGCAAGTAGGTATAAAATTTCAAAGTTGTTTTAATCTTGTAACTAATTTATCAAATTCATGCTCTAAAATATTTATATTAAGGTTAGGTTTCAATCAACATATTAAAAATAAGGGATAATTAGATGCAGACCACCCGAAATATCGATATTTACAAATTAATCACCCCGGTATTTTTTTTTTTTTAACTACTGAACCGATGTATTTACACGTGCCACGAAAAAAATATATGGGCTGGAGTTTTATCATAAAATTTCAAGATTTAGTGAGAGTTTGAAGAATTAATGAAAGAGAGTGGTTGATTTATATATAGCAAGTTTCAAGTGGTGTGTATGTATTTGCCCAAAAAAATGATGAAGCAATTTACTAGTTTATTAATGCCGTTGTGAGTTCGCAAGTAATTTAAAAGTACCCAAATTTTAAGAGAAAATATTGCATCAGGACTCCACACCTAGAGTTACATGCGGAGTCCAATGAAATCACACAACGTGGCGGTGACAAGACAAAAAAACAAATTTGTCCGGTAACACAAGGGAATATTCCTCCCGTGTTATTCAGATGTTATTGTGTGTTATTCAGATTTTATTTTGTGTTATTCAAGTGTTATTGATGTGTTATTATAATATAGAAAATATTCCCAGAACACAATAACACTTGAATAATACAGAATAACACGGGGAGAATATTCCTCATGTTACCAGACCGATTCTTTTCTTTTATGTGTCTCCATGTGACGTGATTTCATTAAATTCTGCACAAAACTTTACGTGCACAGTCTTGATGCAATAATTTTTCAAATTTTAATGTTTATAAAAATTCATCTCTCGGAGAAAAATCCTAAGCTGCTCGCATGACTTTCTTTCAACTAGATGCTATATTTTTATATATTTTACAATCATAACCCCTAATCATTTTAACTAAAAAAAAAATTTACATTAATAGAATTATATGTACTGAATATTGATGCTATGTAATTATTTATTTTATTCTCATAATTCCTCTTACATTATCTTTTGCATGGTGTCGTTTCGTTTCAAAGTATATAAAGTTGTTTCAATCTTATCTAAATATTTACATTATTTAAATAACAATGTTTATTATTTAATAGTATTATTTGATCAATGAAGAATGTTTCAACATGTGTTAAGTTTAATAAATTATATTATTATTCAGATTGGTCAACAATTTTGTTGAATTTAAATTATATTATTATTCAGATTGGTCAACAATTTTATTGATTTTTTTTAATTTAATCAATTATTTAAGTTAAAAATTAGTGGAAAAAAAGAGTAAAATTTCAATTAAGGATATTATTTAAATTTATCATAATGTGTTAGTGAATTAAACGGTGTCCTAACGAATAATTTATTGAACCAAATTTTGGGGTCTAGATGGGATTGGGTGAAAGGGCTAATAATGCCATTGAACCCAAAATAGATGGGAAGCCATAATTAATTGAAATTGTCTTCCTAATTGCACGAAGCCCTTTTCTTCGCATTGCCCTTCATAAGTGGAGCTGCCCATATTGCCACACTGAACCCTCGGTCCAAGCTTATCCTTCCCATTTTATTGTTCATTTGTTGTTGTTGTTATTATTTTGTGTTGTATGAGCCGTTTATCACTTATGTCATCGCCGTCCTCGTTCGAAAAGATACGAAGGGAGGAAATTTTTATAAAATGAGGATTTATGATACCCATCACGGGAGTGAGTATTCATTCTTGGGAATTAAGTATCACTTGGAACCGTCCGAAGAAAAACTTATATGTGATTTAATCTTTCTGCAGGTACATCAAAGATCTATTGCATCTTTTGAGACCATTAGGTTAAATACTTTATTTTTGCTCTTCAGTCGCGGCGTCATATAATGTTGACTAGCGATTCTTTTATGATAGTTGAGAAGGCTGACATTCTTCCGGTGCACCCTAATTGGGTTGACGTAGGGAGGCTCCCGAATTTTCGGGCGATTTAAACTTGTAAATAGCTTAAAACCTAGAAGTTTCAAACTTATAAAATAATCTTAAGAAATGCTGATCATTTAAATTTTAGAATGTTTAAAAATTTAGGGCTTTGAAATGTAGGTTAATAGTATTTTCTAAAAGAAAATTTTAAATTTTTGGGGTTTGAAATTAAGACCCCTTAGGTTTAAAAGTATTTAAAATGTTGAGGTTTAAGGTTTAGACTCATTGGGTCTTAAAACATATTTAAGATTTTAGTCGTTGGAACTCGGCTTCTATGGTTTAAAAATAATTTAAATTTGGTGATTTAGAAATTTAAAAGCTCACTGTAAAATCCGCAACTCAATTATGCAAGTCGACAGAAGTCGATAAAAGCTCAAAAATAAAAAATTTTTGCATACAGACCATAGTCATAATATTTACATGAACTTTCAAAAAATTAAATGACTTCATAACTTAATGAATGCGCCGTCGGATTCACAATATAATTTGCTAGCAAAGAGAAGAGGAACATTTTCTTTAGAGCCCTAAATGAAAATGTATAATTCAAGATCACGGTGATTTTTGCAAATATTTCAAAATTTGATTGATTTCAAGTCATACCAATTTCAAGGTTATGTTCCAAATCAAATGCAACACTTTGAGATATATAAGAATATTTTAAGGCTTGTAAGTTTGGATATTCATAAGTTGTGCAAGTGCTAGAATCAGTTATGCATGATTTTAGAGACAAGCTCTATCTAAAATTCATATTTTCAAAAGATTATCCGAGTCACTTAAAAGCATGTAAAATTCTTGAAATTATACGAACATATAAAATTAGATACCTGCATGTGCTCCAGCTAAAATCCTAAATGTTTTAACATATAGCTTAGAAATGTTGCACAGGTTAAGATTAAACTAGTACTCGCATAGTTCATATTTTGAAAATCAATCAATCAGATCATCTTGTCTATTGGACAGGGTTGTAAGTGTCACCCTAATCCTCTTCCTTGGAAGTACTGAAGTCGTAAGTCTAGTAACTTTGAAATAAATATACAAATCATAAGATAAAAATTTGTAAGTCCAAATCACCTAGTCGGATCATCTTCCTTATTAGATCTGAAGTTTACATGAAATACTCTAAAAAGCTTAAGTTTATACATTTGAAATGGATTTTCAAAAACAAATGTTTTCAAATATTCGAATCCTCAATGATGACCACATTGACTAAAAACCTCAATTAAATGAGTTAATTTCAAACCAACATTCAAACAAAATTTTCAAATCAAACACCCAAGTTAACATTAAATCACTTAAGATTTAAAACAAACCACATCTACCCTTCACAATTTTGTCAAGGGTGACAAACTTTTGATTGACTTTAGCTCATGTAAAAGTAAATGTCACATCAAATGTACAATTATATTTGTACTCAAGGTGATTTCATGCCAATAAAGGAGTTTGTACTCAAGGTGATTTCATGCCAATAAAGGAGTTTCTTGAGTCAACTATCAGTGCAGTTTAACTAAAAAAACATCACAAGAACATTTACAACCAGAGCCCTCTGATCTGGTGATTGCTACAAAATGGTACATTTATCTTACGGTCACTACTGCAGCCCATATATTTCCAAATGACTTTCTTTTGTTTGAGTTTTGAACTAAAAAGATACAATTGATTGGCAAAAGCATTTTACTAGATAAGGTCGGCTTAAATTTATCCCCTTAAATAAACTTCCACCTCATATCTATAAAGGTACCTTAGATGATGCAACCCATGATTGTCGAAAAGGTTCTTTTTGTCAAGTTGGGTCCACTACATCCTCTGACTAATTAAATCAGGGACCACAACTACCCAAGATGATAAAACCATGGGATTTTGATCGTGTTCATCATTATTTACCTCACCATAAACTTTAAACTTCATGTGATAAATTTTATATACTAAATCATATGTTTGTTGCTATTAAATGTTAAATACTCGGTGTTTAATGGCTGACCTTAATTGAAAGTGCCCTTCTATCATCAGTTCTATCATGGGGGGGGGGGGGGGGGTGGCAGATAACAATAAGGTTTTAAGGCTATGAGAAACCTAAAAAAGTCCTAACAAAATGAGAGTAAAATCTCTGGGAAGTGTCTTATAACTATTTGACCCTCAAAGTTCTCTACAAAAAACACACATAAATACAGAGAGTCCAAGGGCGGACAAAATTTTTAGAGAACACAACTGCTTGGTCATTTCTACATTTTCTTAGAAATGTTTCAATTTTAAATAAATATTATTGGTCAATTAAAATAAAACTTAATATTCAATTAAAAAATTTAAAAATATCTACTTTTATTATAAAACCAAATTCTTTGATTGAATTTTAATTTCTAATTGTCGGCATCCATTTTTGAAGTAACACATATGAGACATCCTTTCTGAGTGATACATGACCGTAATGGGATTATACGTTGCCTACCGTGACTCAAGGATCCTATAGGACCTTCAAGTGAAAGCTACAGGCATAATATTTGGGGTATGCACCACCATAGTCATTCTTTGAGTCGATCTTCATCAAGTTGGCATCACTTTCAGCATCTTCCGCGTTGACTTTGTTTTGCGTCATGGGGTCATGTCTTGCTGATATAGATGTTCTCATGATACAGGCCGTGGATGAAATTACTCCACAAGAGTTTATGCCTTAAGCGTAAGGTCTGGACCGACTGATTTCAAGCTGAAATCATTTTTACTCGGTGACACACTTATGGAACATCGACTTGAGCCCTTGGAACTCATTTAGGACCTCTACGAATGTTCAAAGATCATGACCTATTCATATTTGGTCCTTCAGATTCCCCACGACAATCGAACCCCCCCCCAACAGGAGTCTGGAGGTCAAAAAGTCATAAGGGCCCGACGTGGCCATGTTTGGCATGACCACTCCCAAAAATGGTTGTGACCACGCTCGAGCCCCTAAAGGAGGATGACACTCTTAGTAGGGTGTGGCCACACCTAAAGTCTGTGTGACCAAGTCAGCCAAATAGAGGCCTCAGAGTAATTACGTCGAGATGTGGGCATTAACACGCCTTAAACTCTCAACAACCACAAGCCATGTCAACTAATTTGACCACGTCCAAGGGCAGTGTTGCCACACCACTCAAGTAGAGAACCCGATGTAACTATGTCAGGTCTCGGGCGCGACCACGCCGAATCCCCCTGCAACACTTTCAATAGGGGTGTGACCAAGCCCATATTCGGTGTGATCATGCCCGTTTCAATAGAATCTCAATTATTACATGGCAGTCCATAGATTTATGCCAACACCACTGTCAAACCACCAAATTTTAATGTTTTTTGCCTATCTCTTCTTCAAAAAATGACATGGGGAGTAACCTAAGCCCATTCCTAATGAGGAAAATGATTATTTCTGGCTTGGAACCAGGGATATCTTCTCTAGGGGAAAAACTAGTATCAGAGATGGAACCATTCAAAAGCTGAGAGCTTGAGAGCCTTGGGGAGCCTTTCTTCATCTTCCTCAAGGAGAATAACACTAGGGAAGCAAGTTCTTCCATATTCTTCTCCTTCTTCATCCAATTTGTTTTCACCATCGTCAGTTTATTCTCCTTCTCCAGCAACTCTCCATGAGTTAAGTCTATGGGAGCCTCTTCCTAGCATTGGAGAAGGAGAACTCCTGCGACTTCTTCATCCTCTCTGACGAGGGAAGTTTCTTCATCACTTTGGAGATAGAGAACCTTAGCGACTTCTTCATCCTCTTCAAAAAAGAAGCTGCTTCATCATCCTCTTCTCAAAGGATCTTGGATAAGCCTAGAGATCACATCATAAACCACCATGTCGGCGAGAAAACTCTTGCGTTTTTCATTCCTAGAGCCTTTTGTGTATGGATGTTAGAGGTTTTATGTTAGGTTTTTTGTGATAGAGAAAAGCCTCATAAGTTAAGTGCTTGGTGATTTCATCTACTAATCCAAGAGCAAAACATACCCTTTTTTCTTAGCGCAAAATTTGAAAGTTGGTATTATAGCAATCTCGGATTTGTGCTAGTGGCTTTGTTCTCATAATGGGAAGAATAATACCAACTTCTTGGGTTTAAAGAATAGAAGATCTCATGATCTTGACTTTCCTTATACCGTGAAAGCTTTTTCCTCTGTGAAAATCTTTCAGGCCTGACAAATAAAGGTGGATTTTTCCGTCGCCACATGCAATGAGCGATTGGAAGACCTTATTACCATCCTACCCTAGGTTCCTTATGAGATCGCTAGGACAAGTGAGATTCACTATCTAATTTGATTGAATCTTCATATTGCATGTGTTCTCATCAATGCATTGCATTGCATGACAATTTTAAAGTTACACATTAAAACATCAACTTTTGCATGTGTTGTCGATTGACGCCTTCACTGGTTCGATTAGCTATCTTGTCCACTCACTCATTTGATTGGCTGTTGACATGCCTAAAATGTACTACTTTTTTATATGCAGCTAATGCTTATTTTTTAGTGATATTACACTTTAAAGGAATAAATTTTTTTGTGTTTTTTTATTATAGGTACCATAGGTTATGCAATTGAAACAAATGGAGCAAATTGGGGTCAATGGAGCATAGAAGAAAAATTGGTCTAGTGCCTAAGCGTTAGATAGTTATCTTATGCTTCTAAAAGATTGAAGCCTAGGCGTCAGAATTAGTTTTTTTTTAAATGCAATGTATTTGGATGGATTTTGAAGGGGCATCTGAAGCGACTCTTGGGGATTTCAAGGGTTATATTAAAAATAGAGATTTACAAGTGTTGGACTCTCTTTGTTTGTGTGTGTTGGTGTCTCTTGTGGTGTGTGTGTATCTCTGTGTGTGTGTTTGGTGTAATCCTGTCTCTTGTGGTGTGTGTGTATCTCTGTGTGTGTGTGTCTATGTGTGTGTGTGTTTGGTGTAATCCAAAAGGGAGAAGAGAGAATGTGGCTTGGTTTCTCTTCATGTGGGAAGTGTCCTTTGGAGTCTTTTTTTTAAGAAAAGATTAGTTCATTTAATGTGCCTAAATATAATAAATTTTCTATATTTTTATTAGAGTAGCAATATCCTTTATGAGAGGAAGACTAAGGAAGATATAGAAGAATGATTGTGGCCCTCATTTGTTAAGGGACAATTGATGTTTCCTATGGAAGAAAAATAGCTCTAGACACTCAAGTGAGAATATATAAAGGGTTTATTGTAATTTAGTTAGTATGGTGGTTTTTTTTTCATTTTTGAATAAATTTTATTAATGAGATTGTTTACAATATCTAGTAGGTTAACAAAGAAGAGGTGAGGTAAATGAGCTATTATAAGAAGTGTTTGGGTGGCTTTGATGAAGCCATAATGTTTATATTCCTCTAATTCATTTTACTCAAGGGTATAGGGACACCTCAGTAGGCGAGTTTTACAATGAGAGATTAGATTTTCACAAAGGGCATTAACAATGTATTCACCTCCATAGTCAAATTATAACTTTTTATGCAGGTTTTAAACTAATTTTCAATCACTAACTTAAAATAGATAAATTTGTTAGTGCGTATAAACTTCAATAACGTAAAATAATGAATACACATCAATAAAATATACAAAATATTTGTAATCGTATAAAGGGGTGAATAAGGAGGGACTTCGTATATTCAAATGTACTAATCACAATGTTTGCACAAACGAGTTGACTAATTTATCAAGTACAATATATGAATTAAATTTAATGGAATTCCTAAGGATTTTTTCTATTTCAAGATGGATCAAAATGCAGTGGTGTGCAGTTGTCTGAGTATCTAGTGTTAGATTTTGGTTGGGAAAGAACACAAAGATAGAGTTGAGTGAATAATATGGTTGAGATATATGAGGAAATTTTGATTGATCATCCAGTCTTTAATTTTAAAACTGATTTCATTGAAAGTTAAAAGAAAAAATATCATTGAATACTGCTTTATAAATTGATATAAGATCAGGTGATAGTTTGAGGAGAAGGAGAAGAGTTGATGAAAGAAACACACTATTTGGAGTTGGGAGAATGACTTATCATATTGGAGGTGGGAATATAGTTGCCAATGTTGACAACAACCTATTCAAAATCATGACAAGGAAGTGAGTGATGTAGCAAGTTGAGATTTGAGATAAAATAAGAGGACACCCTTGAATCAAAAAATAATTTAGGAAGGAATGTGTTTTTTAACTAGCAAGAATAGAGTGTTGGGTTAGGTGTTTGGTATGGAATAGTGGATGTTAATTTCATGCTAGTTGATCTCTAATTAAGCATCCTCATTAATTTGGAAAATTATGTGCTCATCAAAGTTATTTACGTACTTGGGAGAGTCATAGGGTTCTCTGTCATGCCCATGCAAAGCAAATTCAAACACTCATCCATATGGTTTCTGAAGAGATTTCAACAACATTGGTGAGTATAGGTCATTAGGGATGTGGGTGTGTTTAGAATGTATTGCCAAATGTTTTAAGTCTAAGTTGGGAGTGATTTGCCTAGCAAAATCAATAGTCCTTTAGTAGGCAAAATCGCGCGGCCTCAAAAAACTATTAAACCCATTTTATTTAAATGGTTTGAATAGTTGAGACCTCCAAGTAAGGTAGGGAGAAGTGTATACTAAAAATGACATTGAGGTTGTTCATAAGGAACTTGATAGTGAATCTAATTACTATTAGCAAGTAAAGCTAAAAGGAGACAACTATTTGGTGATCTTTTAAAACGAGTTGGAGTGTTTCAATGGAACTTGAAGGGACAAAATAGTTACATATGTTGTATGTTGCTCTCTTCTACCATGAAAACTTGAAGCTAAACTATACTATTATGCATTGATTATAAAGATGTTGAAGCATAAGATAAGAAGAAGGTATTATAGGGTTAATATTAATCTTCGTAAGCAAAAAATTACAATTTTATATCTTAATAGCCTAAAATATATTCTTTTATTTAATGGATTGAGATTATATTGTTACAATGATAATGCGTCAAGAGGTTATGGTTAGAATACAACGACTAAAACTAACAGCTTCTCAAATTATTATGTTTCTCACAAAAACAAAAAGTTGTTAGAATTGATTAAAATAAAGAAATAATTAAGTTATTCTAAAAATCCATAAAAATAATTACGGTTTGAGGGAAAAAAATGTATGACAAACCCTCTAACTTTTGATCTTAAGACCTTTTTTTTAGTTGGATCCTCTCTAAATCATCATTAATAAGAAATAAAAATAATTTAATTTTGTTTGAATGATTACAATTATTATTTAAATTAGCTTTATTTTGAAAGAAAATAATGGTGTAAATCAAAATCATTCAAGTGAAATGGTAGATTGGGATTTGTAATTACCCAAGGTGCAATTATTGCAAATGGGGAGCCTCAATCCTTCTTCTTTCTTGGGATGCTTATATTGGTTTTGTTATTCTTTCAAAGCTCCTTATGGATAGTCAAAATGACTGTTAAGGTAAAAATTAGTGCAAAAAAATTGAATATTTTTTTCTTTTCTTATTATGGTATATTACATTGTAAATCGATCTAAATTGATAACTAAGTTTTTTGGAAGTCATGAAAAATATTATTATATCTCGACTTCTATCTTTTGTCCATCTTTCAAACACATTAGAAGAATATTTTTAATATTTTTTTATATTAATGATATTAACTTTAGTACACCTTTTGTTTAACTACAGCTCATCTCCTACATTTAACTATTATTATTATTATTTTTTATTGAGCTCCACCTTAAGACATATTACACCTTAAGACATAAGTAATACAATAAACTTTAGAAGCCTGGTTCAACATTCACTTTGTAGTTGCCTAATTGTTTTTAGAAGATATTTTTTTTTTTTCATTTAATAGCAATATTGCCATTAGCCCACCCTTTTTTAACTTTAATGAAAAGTATGAGTGAAAACACAAAGTGAAAGAAATATGATAATAAATTGAATTACATTTGTCCCGCTCTCTCCCTCACTCACTATCCAGACTCACAACATTCCCTTAAAAATTATTTCATTGAATTATCTTTGTCACTGATTTCTATTTATAGATATTACAAATTTTGCGATCTACTTATAATTTATCGATAAGTTAGAGTTTTGTTACTTTAGTATCCTCACAAACTGTTTATTATTTAAATTGAATCAATGAAGAAGCTGGTATTTTTGCTAGTCTTTAGGCTGTAAATATGAAAAATTAGATTAGATAATAAAGAGTTGATTACAATGCTCCAAAATTCATAATCTTTCTACTAATTAAACATGATGACTAATGTGAAACCTTTATTTATTACTTTTTATGAAACTAATGGCAACCCATTTTTGTATATGAATATCAATTTATAATCACAATGTAGTGTTTCTTATATTTATTAATTTTTATTATGCATTTTTCTCTAAACCTTTTGATACATCAAGGACATGTAGTGGTTGCACATAATCCAAATGATATATTGTTATTGCTAAAATTATGACTTTTATTTTTTGATTGGGTTCTATCATATAATAAGAGCCATATTTTTTTCTTGTATTAGTTGTCATATATATATATTTTTTTTGAGTTAATGATAATGTGGTTCTATTTTTTAATGCTAAAAGCTAAAGAGTAAAGTTACCTTACACAATTTATGGCCCTAATAAAGTCTTAATATGTTGAAAACTTATCATATAGCTTCCGCCAACATGCTCTTGATGGTTGTTAAGACATAATGTATGCCTAAATTTAACTAGGAAAGCTTAAATTGGTCTTGCTGATCAAAATGAACATTGTTCAAGACTAGTTGATTTGAGAGAAGAAATGAATCCAAGAAATTTGCTAGGATACATATCGAACTAGCTATCAAATCAACTGAGCCAAAATTGTTTAACTTTGCCTACTCGGCCTAAAGACCAACTTTACAATATCATTTAAAATTACAAAGCCAACTTGCCTAGTTCGTCACATAAAATCATCTGAAGTCACCAGTCTGATTTTTCATGTTAAATCCTCTAAAGGTATAGAGCTACTTAAAAAATTAAAGTGAAGTGCTAGAGATTTTCCTTGAACTCACTATCTATCTAGAACTTGGAATGAAATTACAATATAGTCCTTAGCTATAATCTAGCTAAATTCATTTATTTTACAAAAAGTATATATTAAGTCTTTCTATATGATTTTACTTTTATTTTATAAAAATAGGTTGTTTCTTAATCTTGATCCAAGTCAATAAATAAACTATACTAATTTGCTATAAACCAAATTAGTGAAATCTCATAACTTCTCCTTAGCTCTATTTAACTATTTCTTCAGTTTTCTTTTTAGTTGCCCTTTTTGGTAATATAGTTCTTGTGTATTTATATATGTAACACCTAAATTTCAATTTTTACATAATTCCACATTTTAGAAGTTAAAATGATGATATTTTTTTATAAGTTATGAAAATTTAGGGCGGCATAAATGGAAGAAGTTAGGGGTGTAAACGAGCCGAACACGAGCAGAGCCTCTCAAAAAGTGTGTTCGTGTTCGACCCGTTTGTTTAGCAAGCCGAACACGAGTCATTCACGAACAAAGAGTCGTTTGACAACCCTAATCATGTAGCCATAAGATGTTTAGGATTAGGGCAAGATTTAAACATCTTTTAAATTTAATTTAATAATTTTTATTCTATTTTTATAATTAATATTTTTAATTGATTATAAATCTTTATAGCCTTGTAGTCAATTAA
>NW_018164444.1:24372695-24377452 GCF_001263595.1 Phalaenopsis equestris | reverse complement strand
ATATAATTAGTAGTATTTCGAACCAAAACGAGCCGAACACGAACGAACAAATATTGGTTCGTGTTGTACGTGTTCGATTCGTTAACTTAGAGAACGAACAGCGAGTCGTTTTGACAGCCCTTGAAGAAGTAAAGGTAATGCTACATATGTAATTATGTTGGACTTGGGTGGTATGCATCTAAATGCGCTTATATATATATATATATATATAATTCCAACTATGCCATGTGTTAGAATTACGTCACTAGGTGACATCTCTTTCTTAATCATAATCACATCAAGTTTATGACAATTATTAAAATAATTGTTCAATTGGAGCGCAAGTTATTGGCTAAATTAAATTATCATAATCATATAATAAACCAAACACTATTAATAAATATTACCTTAATATATTTGACTTTATATATCAAATTGTCAGTTGTCTTGGCCTAATTGATGGAAGTATTAAAAGATGTCTATCAATGTGTAAGCAAAACGTTCCACATCTTGTCGTGTGAGCTAATTTGTGGTCGGCTCTACATTCTAATTATATCTGACTTTTTTTATATTTTTTTAATTAGTCATTTTATAGGAATAACACTTTACAATTAATAAATTAGGAAAAAATTATTTTGATTTGTTTAAAATTTCTTATGTATATTAAATAGCTAACAAAAGTTAATGGAATAATGAAGGTGAGAGATAATAAAATTCAAATTAAATGTGATATAAAATGAGCAATTTAGTTTACCTTGTTGAATGTAATGCTATATTATAGCCATGCAATTTAAGGGAAGTATTGTTAATATACTTCAATAAATTATGATTATTAAAATTAAGAAAAAAAATTTAAGATGCTCCAAGATTATTCAAGTTTTATTTTTGAAAAACCTATAGACAATTGAGTTTTTTTAATAATTAATCTAATGTATATTCACAGGAGTTTTAATCAAGTAATTGAGATATAATTTAAAATGTCATAAAGTCCTCTATGTTATAAAAAAATTCAAAAAATTTTCTGCATTTGTAGTTGATACGCCATCAACAAATTTTCATCATCTGACACAAATCTCGAGGCATGACATGAATCTCGAGACAATAATTTAAATAAGAAACATTCAAGTATTGATGAAAGTCATCCAGAGCTTCGATTTCAACAAACTTACAGTCAAACTGGCCGGCTCGATGAGACAAACCTAATGATATGAAAACTAGCCTAATCCGAGTCAAATCAAGCCCAGATCAAGTCATTGAACAATAATTAAAAGATTTTTTGACACATTTGGAAGGTCAAACGATTATCGAATATGACAAGTTTATACTCAAATCGAGCATCTCGACAAGACAAATTCAACGAGCCTAAGATCACTCAATTCCAACATATTAAAGCAATTAATTGTTCATTAAACGTCGTATGATCGAGGGAAATTTTCTGAACTGTCCGATCAAAATGGTTCATATTCCTGCATTAATTGCACCTAGAATACTATAAATAAACCCCTACCCCTCACATGAGAGCTAGCTTAAGCCTGGAGAGAGAGCCTAAGGCCTTCAGGAGAAGCTGCAGCTCAGCATCACCGCCGACTGCCGTCGACTACCGCCGACCGTCGTTGACCACCTCTGATCGCCATCAACAACTACCAACCTCCATCGGCCACCACCGACTGTCGACTACCTTCAACCTTCGTCGACCGTCATTGACCTCCGTCAACCACCGTCCACCATCGTCAATCACCACCAACCAGATGTCTTAAGTTGACGTTGTAATCTGAAAAAAATAGTTACCCTTTCATGTATGTGGGACAAGAGATTTCTGTAATCATTAATTAATAGTGGATTTTCGCAACTGGGTCAGACCTCGTGGTTTTTTCTTTTACGAGTTTCCCACGTAAAAACCTTTGATGTCACTACTGTATTTTTCTCTTTCATTTGTGTGTGTGTTGAATTCTTGTACAACGTTAAGACGACAATTCATTACTCTACCGTCGTGAATTTTCTAGCACACATCAATTTGGGGCCGTCTATGAGAAGCGATGTCCTGTTCGACATTGTCTTCAACCCTAGGCATCAAGCCCCTACTTTCTTTCCCAATTATGTACTTCATCCAACTGGTGAAGGAACCTCCTTCAAGTCATGAAGATTATCTCTGATGCATTCTTCAATGTGGGGGGCAACCTTCACTGCAGTCTCGAAAGATCGTTCACGTCAACGTCCCGGGCACGATTTTAGTAGGATTGTTTTCTCACATCTTATTCCAAAATAAAGAAATTTCATAACTTCTTTCAAGCTGGGGGGCACCCTTCACTGTAGTCTCGAAGGGATGTTCATGTTAACGTCCCAAGAAAGACTATGGTGGGGAAGTCATCCCACATTTCATTCAGATTACAAGTCTTTGAGAATTGCTTTTGGACTGAGGGGCAATCTTCATTGTAGATAACGGTTCCTCAGAGCCCCCTCACTGTATTGGAGTTTCCTCTTCAACCAGATTGAGAAGCTGATATCTTCAAGGCTAGAAACATGGGTTGTTTTACAAGCTCGTGTGAAAAACACACTCACCCGAGGAACAATAAATTCAAAAGCGGCAACTAATAAGTTGTCAAACATTATTCTTAAGTATGATTGCAATTATATTTTCAAGAAAACATACAGTCCATTGTGACCTGTCCTAGCCTCAATAAACGCAGAACATCCCTGACTCCTCATTCTAGGCTTAATCGATCTCAGGGGGGACTCGGTCGACCTCTTCCATTGCAGACTACAGTCGTCAAGCAAAAGCTTCAACATGCAGTCTTAGATAGGTCAAAAACTCTTGGTGGAATTCCTTCTACCTTTTCCATTACAGGCTACATTCGTCAAGAAAAAGCTTCGACATACAACCTTGGACAGATCATAAATCCTTGGTGGATTTCCTTCAACCTCTTCCATAACAGGTTATGGTCATCGAGCAACGGCTTCAACCAACAACCTAGGGTAGGTCAGCCATCCTCAGTGGATTTCATATGACTTTGTTACAGATTGACACTGTCGAACATCTTTGGTTATACAACTCGAAATTAGTTTTACATCCTCAATGGATTCTCCTTTCAACCATGTCCCTAGATTCTAGCGCAAATCACAATACCAAATAAGAAGCTACTTCACTGAAAAATCTCGGAAGATTACGAGCTTTAGAAGGTACCGGTTCAAGCTCTTATAAGACATTGATCTGACATGACACAACCTAGAAAGGCATGAGCCACAAAAGATGATAAAAAAATACTACAAATATCAACATATACTTGTACAAATGTTACAAAAAATCCGCGCATCATCGATAGAGTTGGCATCGCCTCCCAAAAACCTCAGTACTTCTAATGATCGTCAGAGGGTCTTCAGATATCACCACCATATGAGCATGAAAATCTTCCCCTCAAAGCGCAGCAGAAAAACATCAACATTTCTTGAAGAAATGTTCAAGAGCATCACTGGAATCTCCTGTGGAATGCACGGCACCAACAAGAAAGAGGATCCCGTTTTTGTCCTGCTACGTAGGACGGGGATGACTTTCTTCATCGCCGCAACGAGAATGAAGATCCCGTTGTTGGCCTACTACGCAGGACGTTGACGAATTTTCTCTTCACTGCAACGAAAAAAAAGATCTTGTTGCTCGCATGCTATGCAGAACGGAGACGACTTTCCTCTTTGTTGCAATAAAAAAGAAGATTTCGTTGTTTGTCTGCTACACAGGGTGGAGACGACTTTCCTATTCGTAGCAGCTCTTCCCTGCAATTGTTCACCTCAAATTTACGCAGCAATTTTTCACCTCAACTCTGCGCCTCAATTCTTCATCGCAACTCTTTGCAACAACGCGTAGCCATAATGCACCATCGTGACGCTTCGCTGCAATGAGTCATGTAACCCCCCCCAAACCCCCGCCACAACACATCGCCGCGGCGCATCGCCGCAACGCATCGCCGCAACGCATCGCCGCAATGTGTCGCGTCACGACGACGTGTTGACGCGGCGCCCTGCCACAACGCCTCGCTGCGCCGCAACGTCGCGATGCACTGCTACGACGCCCCGTCACAACGCCTTGCTGCGATGCATTGCCGCGACGCCTCGCCGCGAAGCATCGTCACAACTCATCGCACGAAGCAACGCCTCGACGCACAGCTGCAACTCTTCGCCGCACCGCCGCGACGCTTTGCCCCGAAGTACCGTCGCGACGCACCGCCCAGAAGCACCGTCGCGACGCATCGCCTAGAAGCACCGCCGCTACGCTCCGCCCCGACACACCACCGCAATGCTTCGACGCAACGAACCTCTGCGACACTCCGCCACAACACACCGTCACAACGTTCCACCGCAACGTCTCCCCACAACGATGTTCACCTCACTTTTGGTTGAGGTCTAGAAACTTCTTTAGTGGCCTAGGTCTAGCCATAAGACTTTCCTATTGACTAGTCTTAGAAAATTAGAAAAGGTACCCCCACCATTAGAAATTCAAAAATTTTCTTTTTACTCAACTTGAAATTCCACATAATGATCTTAACCTCTAGCATTTAGTAGATAAGATCATTATAAGAGAATTCAAGAAGAGTCCCTATAGGATTACTTGGCTTTAGGATTGACCCTGGGTGTTGACTTGGAGCTAGGGTACACCATATCTTCACAATATATTAATCCCTGGTTCATTTAGAATGGATATCTATCCAATTCTATGTGAAATGCCTAACTGGTCTCTTGCCCCTAGGCACCTCCAAATTACCTAACTGCCCTTAGGACCCAAATTTGGC
>NW_018164444.1:24371957-24372183 GCF_001263595.1 Phalaenopsis equestris | reverse complement strand
ACCAAACTCAACAATTAATTTGAGCTTAGCCCAAAGCTAGCTCAAGTTAGACTCAAATTTGACCCTTAAGGGTTTAATTTAGGTCTAAACCCAAATCCATCAAAATCCATTCAAATTAATCATCAAATCAACCTCAAAACAACTTTCATCCTTCATGAAAGTTATTCATAATAATGTTTTTGACCAAATAAAATGATTAATTTGAGCTTAGCCCAAAGCTAGCTCA
>NW_018164444.1:24364118-24371857 GCF_001263595.1 Phalaenopsis equestris | reverse complement strand
GTCTAAAAATTGTGTCAATTAAGACACATCAATATTAATATCTTTTTTCATTTACGTGCATGAGTACTTTAGTGTTCTCTCATTAATACCATAAAGAGGCAATTCTATCATAGTTAATCATGCACATACAAGCAGTCAATATAAACATATCATTTATGTGTTCATCGCATTCAATTTAACATATTATATAACGCATACACCAATGCATGATAGTAAATAACAACAAACATTCATAATAATATGATCGATAAAGAAAAGAATATCTCAATCAGAATAAAATATATTCAAGTGTCATTAACTAAAAAATTGTTGAGAAGAAAAAAATTATTACTATATATTAAAAGTACGAGTACTTACCTCGATGTCAGTTAATTTGTTATTTGATTTGCCTTGAATTTATCTTCACCTCGATTCTTTTTAAATTTAAGTCTATAAAAATGATTAATAAAATTTAATTTTTTATTTAAAATATTTACTTTATATCATTTAAGTTTAAAGTTTTTTTTTTTTTTTATTATTATACCTTATATAATCCTAAATATATATTATAAGTATAAAATTCTTATCAAATATTTTAATTAAACTTATTAAAACTCACCTTAACCTTTTCGATCGAAGCCTTAATTGTGTGCAGACATTTCTTCTTGCGATCGAATCACTCTCTCCTTCCCTGCATTCAGCTCCCCCCGCATGAGTTTGGACGTCGACGCTTACCTCCTTCGTATGGAAGAAGCGCGTGCGCACCCGGAAGAGCTTCTTCACACAATACCGATGCCGACTCTTCGTATGGAAGAAGCGCGTGCGCACCCGGAAGAGCTTCTTCACACATTACCGACGCCGACTCTTCCTCTATTGCTCGACACCAATGTCGATACTTCCTCGTCACCGGCTAGGACGTCTCCCGCATCATTCTCCTATCCTTCGCACGCCACTTGACTCCCAGTTAAATGATCTCTACTAGGCCACGTCATTTGATAGGCAAACTCATAGTGTAGGCTTCCGATCTCCTTATTAAAACTCACCTTAACCTTTTTGATTTTCTGAATGTTTCAATTTTCTATTAAAACTCACCTTAACCTTATTAAAACTCGTTTCAATTTTCTGAATGTTTGACTCATCTCCAATTTCTTCAACTATCCAACCCTCTCGATTCATCACCCTTTCGATCGACTCCTCACTTCCACTTCTTCAGTTTTCTCATTTTCTCTCCCCCGATTATAGAAACGGGACATTACACCCTCCATACACAACAACTAGAAAGGATTTTAAAAGAAGAAATTAAACTACAAAGCATCATTACTTTTTCTCTTCCCATCTATTTCTCATCTCTAAGAAACGAGCTTATCATTTCCCTCAGCTGAGATCTTCCTTGAGCTACCAACCACCTCCTTTACGCCTCAATCCTCATTCCCTGAGGCTAACTTGAGCATACCAAATTTATTGAGCTTCCGCTAAATTAAAGCCAATAGAGGAATTAATGCCAAATTTATTGAGCTTCCGCTAAATTAAAGCCAATGGAGGAATTAATGTACGCAGCCTTATCCCTACATTTATAAAGAGTGTGTTTCCATTATTCGGACGTGAGACCTTCAAAATACACCAAGGCACATAAGCGCTGCTCAAAATACACCTATACTCTTCCCTAAACTGTCTCACGAAAAAGCCATTCTACATGAGCCAAAGTAGAAAGCCCGTGATGAGAGATTCACATCATGTTTCGGTCAATTAAGCCCAGAAATGGATTTAAGATGCATCCACAATTATTGTAATTTTCAACATTTCCAACATTGAGCAGTTTCATTTTATTCCTCCAGCACCAAAAACTTGACTCCAAATTCAGTAAAATCCATCTTCTCCTGCATCAAATTGGCATGGTTTCCGACTAATGTAAAGTAATAGCATGAAAATTTTCACTAGTAAATGATGGTCAAGTTCAAACCTTTTCTGCTGCAATGACAACAGACGCCACCTTCTCCTTGTCAAAATTTTGAAGTCCGGAAATGATCTGAAGATAAGAAGACCCAAAATATAAGAGCCGAGAAGCTTAAAAGAGGCCAAAGGAATTACCTTTAAAGCTTTTCTATCAATAAAGCTTCTGAGGACTGCTTCCTTTGCCGCAGACAGAGATGCCCTGGTAGCCGGAGCAATGGATTTTGGTTTCTTCGCCTTGTGGCGGCTGCTCAACGGCGGGAAGATGCGGAGAAGAGGGTTAAGTTTTCGCAGCTGACTTGAAAACTCGCCACTGATACAATGGTTGGGAACTGAAAAAGAACCCAGCACCGCTCCATAAGCCATTCTAACGTATTGCTGCGACCTGCAAGTGCTTCAGAATATGGAAGCCAGAAGAGATAAGGTGCTCCGCATTGGCTATTACTTCGTCGAACCTTTTTTTCTGCGTTTAATTATTCATCAGAATTATAACTGATGCTATCAGTATTTTTATCAAATTATATACAAGTCTCATCCCATTTTTTTTAAATCCACAATCTATTTTGAGTATACCATAAATTTAACCTTTCTTTTGGATGATAACAAATAATTCAATGATTTAAGTTCTCAATTACTCTTAGCAATGGAAAAAAACACTGCTTAGGTGATTCCACTTCTGTTTTTGAATTCATTTTTGTTTGCAGATATAAAATAAATAAAAAAACTGGTGGCCAAAAATAAAAATTAATCAAGTTTACTCATCTATATGACAAGAAAATATTTGCATACTAAGAGATGTGTGTGTCGGGAGTTATTCAGAGGGTATAAAGGGGTTATATTCGTGTTATACTCCCTTTAGCTTCCCTATAGCCTACTTGTAACCTCTCTATAACCTACAAATAAATTCCGTATTATGTAATTCCAGTATAGGAAAGTTACACAGAGATTACAGGAGATTATAAAGCAGATATAACCTGCCCGTACCCTCTGAATAACCCTCCCTGTATAAAGCAGATATAACCCGCCATAACCTGTGAATAACCCCCCATGTAAATTGTATTTGAGCATTAACTGATCCATCATGGGAACTCTTAATAATTTTCAGGTTAAGAAATAATTTAAATTGCTTCAAATAAATTTGAATCCCACAACAGAGATTGAAAGAATAAGAGAATGGGGAGGATATATTACATGTAAAAGATATAATACAGATAGGAGAATCAGCAGAAACCTTCTTTCACAACAAGAGAATCGAGAAGATCGCCTTCAATGTCCCGAAAGAAATGAAAATTACACAAACACAAAAAGGAACCCTATATTTTCTTATTTTCATGAAATAAATAAATAAATAATAGATTGCTTTCTCGGAAATTGCAAGGAGGTAGATGGATCAGACATGGCAGCCGCAGAAAATATAAAAGAAGCAGAGAGCGGAGAGGAGGATTAGGGCTTCCAGAACGTAGAGGATGCGAAAGACGAGCTCGTTGAGGAGAGCGAATCGGAGCTGCGAGAGACGATTCCACCTCCAAGATGATGAGAGTACCGATGATGGCGGAGGCGATGGGATCGACGGCGGAGACTCCATTTCTGGATGGATTCACTCTCTCTCTCTCTCTATCCTTCGGTTAGATTGGGAGGGGAGGAGAGAGTTGATAGTGTAGGAGACGACCAGACGACTATTTTAAGGGGGAGGGAAGGAGCAAGGCTGCCTTGAAATCGACGCCTGTAAAGCGCGGAAGCTGGCTGATTTGAGAGTTGTGAGCTTTTTAAATATTTGATTTTTTTCTGTTAATTAGCTAGCATGCTCTCTCCTTTTCCTCCCTTCCGTGCCGCCAGATGATTTATAGCTGGAGAATATGCATAAGCGGAATGAGAGAGAACTTACGTCTTTCTTTAAATTGGGGATCTTTGATTTATTATATTTTAAAATAAATAATTAAATAAAGCTTAACTATATTTTATAATATATTAAAAAAAATGATATATATATATATATAGAGAGAGAGAACACTTAAAACATTCATATTTACATACATCAGACGTAAATTTACCTAGTTACATATAAAACACCTAAAATCAATTAAGCATATCAAAATTAGCACTTCGTCACTAAGGGTCCGTTTGGGGCAGCTTATAAGTGCGGGCGGCGTACCGTTTGGTTCGCGCGTTTCGTCAGCTTATCTGAAACTGCGTTTAGGTTTTTACACTAAACGCAGACCGTCCTCTGCGGCCGGCCCGCGGGTCGCGTTTTAGGATAAGCAGCTTATCCTGAACGTACAAGCTGCCCCCAAACAAACCCTAAGTCATATCGCATATAGTGAACCAATTGAAATCATCTCTACCCAAAAGTGTATATAAGTGGACTCCACTTTTTATTAAGAAAAATAAATAAATATGTGATTGGAGCCCGTACTCAGCTCTGCGTACGGACTCCGTACGTAACTTTTTCTTCATACTAACGCCTCAAGTCATTGCAAGTCACCTCTTCTTTCCAATTGTTCTTACCTCTCATCGCCGAGCAGATCTCATTTTCGTAAGAAGATCTGATTGTAGTTAGAAATGTCAATATTTCATCATTCTTGTTTTATCTACTTAGTGTATTCTCTCTTAATTCATTATCCATAACAGTACATGGATATATAAATGCAAAAGGAAGTCTCTAGAGGGATCAAGTGGTCACAAGTTGGTTACATTGTAATATTAGAAGATAGTGGAAGATAACACATGATATGGTTGTTACCTTCCCTCAAACTCGCAATCTGGATCTGGATCAATGATTATGAGTTTGCGACGAAGCTTGAAGAAGGATAACTGAGTTGGTTTTGGTTGTCTTGTGAAAGAAGGTATTGTTTGTGGTGTTAAGAGATGTATTCTCCACCTCTATTGGAGGTTAGAGTTTTAATATTCTTGTTGAAGTTATTTTGAATAAATTTGTGAAGGGTTATTATAATTGTTGTAGTTTCTGAATTGGCACACATAAGGAAAATCCAAGAGTATCCTATGTAGTCATCAATTAAAAATATAGTACTTGTAACCTTGTAAAAATGTGGTTGGTGCAGAATCATATACATCAGAATGAAGCATAGTAAAGGGTGTTTTTGATCTAGAAGTAGATTAGGGAAAGGTAGTTGATAACATTTAGATGAAATACATTAATTACAAGGAAAATTCATAGTAAATTTGACTACATTTTTATTAAGTTTGGAGATGTGAGTTATGACTTATGGATGAGCATGTCCCAAGCGTCGGAGCCAAAGTTAAGGTGGAATGGAGATTTTATGGATAATGGAGAGAGATTTGATAGGTTAAAGACCTTTTTAAGATGGTTATTGAAAAATTTGTTCATTTGTCCTCTGATCCTTAATAAAAAAAACCATATTTAGTGAAAATTATAATGCGATCATTAATAGAAGTAAGCATATAGATAGACAAGAGGCTGTGAGCGAGATTTGGTGTGTAGAGGAAATTTCGTAGAATGAGCTTACTTTGAGGTGTAGGAAGTAACCCTTGACTTGTGTAGGTAATATGATGATTGGAGCCATCACCAATTGATATGGTGTCATTCCCTAGATACGGGATAGGCTGTTGCAGGTTCATCAAGGTGGATGTGACGAGTGATGTAGCTCCACTATCTAGTATCCATTCTTCTGGTCCTGTGGTGGTTAGGCCAGCACATTATAGTAGTGTGTCCAACTTTGCCACAAATTTGACATGCATTTTCTGAGGTGTTAAAAGAAATGTTCCAGCCTCCCATAGCAGGTTAAAGGTTAACATAGTTGCATCTGCATGACTGCCTCTATCGTTCAGACCGCGCCCTCTAAAGTGCAATGGTAAATACATTGAGTTCTTTGGCTTGATTGGCAGCAATATTTGTCTCTTCGCTGCACAATAGGGAGTAGAGTTCATCGAGGTGGATGGGATCTGACCTTGTTCAGAAGGCTATCTTGAATAATTGATACTTTGAGGGTAAACCATTGAGGGTGTGCAAAATAATGTCCTCTGTATCTATATGTCCTCCAACAATAGCTATATTGTCCACTATGGACATGATGTTGAGTAGGTATTGAGTCATGGGGAGATCCTTCACTGAGATGCTATGTTGAGTGTTTGTTAGTTCAAGGACTCTAAATCGATTTGTTGTTTGAGGGCGTTTGGCAAGTATGCTCCAAATCTCCGCTGATGATTCTAGGTTGAGAATGCAGGGAATGGTAGATGAGGAAATCATTGAGTATATAGTGGCGGATAGATTTTGATCAATCAACTGTCGTTGAAGTAAATCATGATTTGTGTAGAGATTACAGTCTGGATGTTGAAGTTGTCTAGGATCATAGATTTCATTACCTACTAAGAAGCCATCAAAATTGTTGATTTTAAACAACTTCTTTATTTGTGATATCCATGTTGGATAATTGTCACTTGATAGTTGAATGTGAGTAATGATTTGTACAGTTGACATTAGGAATTTAAGGGTTGAGGCAATTGCTATGTCATTCCTATAGGATGATTGTGATGCCTCCAATCTGCTGGAAGATGAGTTTGTGGTTTGGGACATAATTGTAGAAAACAGAGATAAAGCTTGATTAACCAGCTGAAGAGTTTGACTGAAAAGATTGGTGGCACTCAAATCCTGCATATTCCAGACGCAATGTTAATGGAGATGCTGGCCCTATGAAGCTTGTTTTCCTATGAAGCAGAGCTGTGCAAGATCGTCACACTCAACAAAGAACTCTGATACCATGTGACGCTACAGTAAATGGTAACAAATGCAGAGAAGAACAATACCTGTAATTGTTAGTGAAAAGAACAAGTAAGAAGATGAAGAGATTGGAGAATAAGTGGTCCCAAGTTGCTTACAAAGTAATAATATAAGAGATTGGAGAATAACACCTGATATGATTGTTACTCATCTCCATAAGAATCTATGGTTATAGTTAGAAATGTCAATATTTCATCATTCTTGTTTTATCTGATTAACAGTCAGAAATGTATATATTTCACCATTCTTGTTTTTCGCTACTTCCTTCCACCTTTTTGGGCAATAATATTAATGGTATGTCTAAACATCAAATCTTCAGGCAGCAAAAAATACCATCCATATCACCTCTAATCCTCTCCTCTCCACTAAGAGACAGAGAGAGAGGGAGAGAATAATGGAAGCCAACACTTAAGAATATTTCACTGGAGAAAACCATGGTTGAAAGAGAGCTGTGATATTTTTCATGAGATGATTAACAGAGAATACAATGGAGTGTTATTTTTGTATTTATTAGAGGAATTATGATGCTTTATAATAAATAAATTAGTTCATGGGTGATATATGTAAATAGGAATGTTTTGAGTGTGATGTACGTAAAAACCCCTTTATATATTTATTATAAATATGTGCAAATTATTTTACAAATATTTTTAAAATTTTTGAGTTGATATTTTAACTATTTTTTCTTTTATTTATATCAATAAATTTTAAAGTAAAACGCCAGAGAGTATCGGAGAGGCGAGCGTAAATGAGTGATGTTATAATTATGATAGCCAAAAATGTTCATCGTTTAAGAACAATGCATGTTCAACTAGTTAAGGAAGAGGATTACATTAGAACATATATTTTGAGCTAGATACTTGATCAAGTAGAGCAAATAGACTCCTTATTTAATTGTGTTGAATCATTAGTGGTCTCAAGCCATGTAGGCACGAGAAAAAATGAAATCTCATTATGTTGACCTCACTTTTGGTTGAGGTCTAGAAACTTCTTTAGTAGCCTAGGTCTAGCCATAGGACTTTCCTATTGACTAGTCTTAGAAAACTAGAAAAGG
>NW_018164444.1:24360073-24361941 GCF_001263595.1 Phalaenopsis equestris | reverse complement strand
ACTTTTAAATAGAAGGGTCATTCCCATAGAAAAGACTGTTGGATAAAATCATAGAGAACTTATTCTATTTCTTTTCTTATTCCCCTCATCGACCAACACTCTATTCTTTAGGCGTGATCAAAATGATGGCGTGATCAAAATGACATTTTGGGATTCAACAGTAATGACAATCATTCCTCAATCATGTAAAACATTAATAACATTAGTAATTTATTTGAAAATTTGTTGTGAGATTACAATTCAGTAATAAGCAATATCATTCAATTGTTCATGCATTTGTCACTACCACAGCGAGTACTATACACGTATTATTAGATGAGACGAGAAGTCAAAGAAGTAGTTATAATCATGAGCAATATATCAAACGTCAAATATTTCTCTGTAGGTTCTATATTTATTTTGATTTTGATTATATAAACATGATGCGAATGAGGAAAGAATAGAAGAACACGTTATTATGTTTCTCAATACACTTTGCCATCGTGTTCGTGTCTGAGTCATACAATTCAACTTTTAAAAATTAGAAAAAACTATTAGCTGGTACTTTAGCAACAAATCATGTATCATTGGAGAGCTGCAGCATAAAATGATTTATGCATTTTCTTAAGTGCCTGTAACATTTAAGGTTTCATTTTATTTATACTGTTTCTTCTAAAATAAATATGTGAGTATGATTGTATTTACGTGATAGATGGAACACATCGTCACCGCCTAAACGAATCGTGCCCACCTTTAGTTGCCACCTTCCGCCGCCACCACTGTCATTAATTTATAAAAAATAAATCACATGTTTTGAAATACATTATTTTCATTTTATTTCAAATCAAATAAAAATAACATAAAATGGTGCATCTATTTTACTTTAAATCACGCAGCTCTAAAATATTTCAAATATAACACATTACTTCTCCATTGCATTCATTTAAACTTCATTATTTTTCAGCAAATCAAACAACTTAAAATAAATGTACAAAACACGTCGAACTTCTTAAATTGTTTTATTTTGTACTTTAGACCTTTTTCTTAATGAAATCTAATTTTTTTTAATCTCATTTCAACTTCAATTAATATAACAATTATCACTGAAAAGACTGTTCATTACAAATTTATTTTATTTTTTAAAAGTCAGACTGCAGACAGACAGCTACCACACTTTAACAACTCTTGTTAAAAAAAATAATTTTCTAACACAGAAATTTCTAAAAATCAATAAGAAATCAGTTCACCAAATATAATGAGCATCTCTTTGGAGCAGCTTTCCTAGTGTTTTATTTTTCAAATTATTATTGCAACCTTTTAAGCTACTTTTTTTTATTTAATTATGATGTGGAGCTTTTTTTTCTTGAATAAAGCAGACAAAGAAGTCTCTCAAACAAACCCTTAGCGTCACTTTGGAGTGGCTTTCTTAGTGTTTTATTTTTAAAATTATCATTACACCCTTATTAGCTACTTTTATTTCTTATTAAAAATATAAAATTATGATGTGAAACTCGTTTTTACAGATATGTCTGCTAAAATGTTATTGTTGCAAGAAAATTTTCAAATTTTTTATTTTAAAATGAAAATTTGCTTACATATCAAGCAATTCCAATGTATTTATTTACCTAACATATACATATATATTTATGTGCTAATTAGAACCAGATGGATTTGAATCCGAGATATAGAGACTTATGCTAGGTATGACTCATATATCATGAATTTGGAGTCTCTTGGATTTGGAGAGGTGCGTCTCCTAGAATGAAGATGTGTGTCTTTTGATGTGAAAAGGTGTGTCTCTTGGATTAGATGTGTAACTCTATGGGTATGTAACTCCTCTAAAATAGTGAATTCGCCGCTCTGCTCCCGAGGATGTAGGCATCTTTGTC
>NW_018164444.1:24358699-24359941 GCF_001263595.1 Phalaenopsis equestris | reverse complement strand
GCATGAAGAAGGGAAGAAGAAGATTTTGGTTCGGCGGTTAGCGGCAGTTTCCAGGGATCGCAAGGCGAATCGCGGCAGTTCGAATTTCAACACAGAGGAAGTTAGAAGACGAAGTAGGTTTCGACTCTCAAATTGTGGGCTTTGGAAGGGAAGAGTTTGCAAGTTAATGGCCAGGGGCTTCGGTTACAATCGCTTGGCGATCAGACTTCTTCACGCGCAACTAGGCTCTGTGAAGCAAATTTGTAGGAAGTTTTGCGTTGAGGTGAAGTTCGTGCGACCATACGAATCGCGGCAGCGGGAGGAGTTCACGCAGATTTGGATCGTGACAGAGGTGAATCGCAGGCCAGAGGTTCTTCCGTGATGCAGAGGAAGTTCGTGATCGGAGGGCTTCTTCCCAGTTTGCGACCGAGAAGGCTTCGCAACAGAACAGGGCGAGAAGTTCGCGCTGAGAAGGCTTCGCGACAGAACAAGGCACCTTACATAGTTTGGCCTTGCACGTGATAGAGGAGTTCGGCGACGCAGAGGCACATTTGGCGAAGAAGAGGATTTGGTTTCGCGTGATCAACTAGCAGTTTGCGAAGGAGAAAAGGAGCCAACGACTCCTCGAACCGTTCGTGAACGGGCGGTTTTGTAGCAGTTCGGCGATTCAAAGAAGGAGTTGCGGCAGGTGCAGTTGCGACAGATGGTGCTCGGCCAGCGTAGTTCGCAAGTTTGTCACAGAAGGAGTTGTGATAGGTGGTGCTCGACCAGAGGAGTTCACAAGTTTGCAGCGTAGGAGGAGTTGCAGGGGGTGCAGTTGCGACAGGTGGTGCTCGGTCAGAGAAGTTCACAAGTTTGTCGTTGGAGGAGTTGTGGCGGATGTAATTGCTACAGGTGGTGCTCGGCTAAAGGAGTTTGCAAGTTTGTCGTTGGAGGAGAAGGAGTTCTCAAGTTTGTCTCATGAGGAGTTGCGGCCGATGCAGTTGCGACAGGTGGTGCTCGGCCAGTGGAGTTTGCAAGTTTATCGCTTAAGGAGTTAGGGCAGGTGCGGTAGCGGCAGGTGGTGCTCAGCCAGAGGAGTTCGCAAGTTTGTCGCATGAAGAGTTGTGGCAGGTGTAGTTGCGACAGTTGGTGCTCAACCATAAGAGTTCGCAAGCTTGTCGTAGAAGAACTTGCAGCAAGTGCAGTTGCGACAGGTGGTGCTTAGCCAGCGGAGTTCGCAAGCTTATCGCAGGAGAAATTGCGACAGGTGGAGTTCGCGAA
>NW_018164444.1:24357274-24358599 GCF_001263595.1 Phalaenopsis equestris | reverse complement strand
TCGCACTAACAATCTCACCTAGGGAACCTAGGGCTGGCGCACTTAGATATGCGGCATCGCAGCCTCTTGCTTTGATGTGAGAATGTGGGAAGTTTTCTCCCCGGATCTCTGAAGGGAAAAACTCTCCACGAAATTGCGAAATGTGCTAGCTACAAAGCTTTTCCCATTTCGCGAACTCCTCCAGACTTTGTAAAGCAAGCCAGCTACGAAAATTCTCTTGCTTTGCCAAGTCCGACACTTGAGCTTCTCCAAGCAAAGCTGGGGAAACCCAAAGCAAGGGGAGTGAGGGACTCCGACCCATCGAAACTTATGCTAAGGCTCACAACAAAAGGAAGAAACTCGGCTATACGGGGGGTGTTTGGTTACATAAAGGAAGTCCTAACCTAACGGCTCGCTCTAATAAATCAATGATCCATCACGAAGGCACGTCGTCGCGCCGACTCACGCCAGCGCATGTCCCCCGTGTGGGTGATCGAACCCATACGCCAAGATTAGAGGATCTCACCACCGTAACGGTTGCGGACGCGTTCTTTTTGCTTACTCCAAGCTCGCCGACATATGATCCATGCTCCAGTGTGCCTCGTAGAATGTGCATAGATCAACAGAAAGACCCAAGGAGGGCAAGGAGAGGAATCAGGGAGGGAAAAATATCCAAAAATAATAATTTTGGCATATAAATGTATAACCAAGATATACCTTCGTGCGGGAGGTTGCTTGATGACGGCGAAGGAGGGGAACCAACGAGGTAAGAGATGCACGCGTGTTCTCGAACAGCGGCAACACTCGCTGTCCGGCAATGTCAAAGTGTTCAGGAGAAGTATCCGGCCGCTGGGAAGGTAAAATGGCAAGGTTGGCGAGGTTGGCTGAGAAAAAGAAGAAGAAAAAGATTAAGAAGAAGAGAAGAAAAAGAAGAAGAATTAGGAGAAGAAGAAGAAAGAGAAGTAGAAGAAGAAAAAGAAGAAGAAATAAAAGAAGAAGAAGAAAAATTAGGAGAAGAAGAAGAAATGGAAGAAAAAGAAGAAAAAAATAGGAGAAGAGGAAGAAAAAGAAGAAGAACAAGAAGAAGAAGAAATAAAAGAAGAAGAAAAAAAATTAGGAGAAGAAGAAGAAGAAGAGGAGGAGGAGGAAGAAGGAGAAAAAGAGAAAGGAGAAGAAGAAGAAAGAGAGAGGTTGGCTGTGAGGAGAAGCGGAGAATGGAGGAGGGACGTCGGAGACGGCGGCGCCGAGTTTCGCCGGCAAGGAGGAGTCACCGGAGGGGTTGAGTGGGAGCCAGGGGCGATCGGGGAGGAGCTGCCGAGAGCAGGTCGTGCGAATCGGCCCTCGGG
>NW_018164444.1:24353658-24357245 GCF_001263595.1 Phalaenopsis equestris | reverse complement strand
ATAATAATAATAATATTATTATTATTATTATCTCTCCGCAACTTTTTTGCCGAACACGTCATCACGATAAAATGAACGTCTCCCTTAGGTAAAATTGACGTTATGGACGTGACCACACAGTCCGTTTTGTTGTTCGGGGTCGCTCAGACCAACTTTTTCGACGATTAAGTCCAAAATGATAATTTGTATTTTTTAAGCTCGCACGCAAAATTGTGGTGCAACAAGCGCCTAATCGACATTCTGGACTCACTCACGTGGTCTGTTTTGTCGTTCGGGGTCATATATACAAATTTGTTGACAGTCAAGCTAATTCAAGCCATATTTGCGCATGATGCAACATATAAAATTCATCGACACTCGTGCATCTGAAAATTGATGCCAACAAAGGACCCCCGACAAGTGTGTTGTGCCACTGAGGTACAGTGAACTTGTTGGCAGCATCCTCAAGAAAAAACCTCTCCTAGTAGTCGATGTGACATCCCAAGAGAAGGCTAAAAAAAAACCTCAACCAAGTCAGATAAACTGGACAGGGTATGGTCGAGGGTGTGGCTATCCAGTTGAAACTGGTCAACAACAAAAATAGGTTCATAGGCCGTAGAGGCATGATCTAGGGAGGTGGTTCAGAGGCCGTAAAGACATAACCACAAAAATAGGTCCAGAGGTCATAAAAACATAACCTAGAAAATAAGTTCAAAGGCCATAAATTCATAAACTAAGGAGGTGGTTCAGAGGCCGTAAAGGAATAACCACAAAAATAAGTTCAGAGGTCATAAAGACATAACCTAGAAAATAGGTTCAGAGGCCATAAAGGCACAACCTAAGAGGGTGCTTCAGAGGTCATAAAGGCATAACCTAAAAGGGTGGTTCAGAGGCCGTAAAGGCATAACCATGAAAATAGGTTCAGAGGCCGCAAAGGCACGACCTAATGGATCTCAGCCAGACCGGATAAGCTGGGCATGATATGGCTAAGGGAAAGTTTGCCTGACCATATTCGAAACGGCACATCAATCTTTTTGACCACATTCAAAACAACAGATTCGATGGAAACCCAGTGCCTGACCTCATTCGAAATGGTAGGGGAGAAGGCTTAATCATCTCGTGTAACCAAGTCTCTTGTTATGTTTCCCCTGAAAGAGACCCCGATTGCGAGTCTAACTACGAAACACCCATCACATTAATCAGGTGGCTATAAAGCACAATATATCCTGATCAAAGGTGGTGATCGAACCAGTGACTAAATAGTATGGCCGACCAAAAAAATGATGGTTCAGAGGCCTTGAAGGCATAACCATGAAAACAGGTTTAGAGGCCGTAAAGGCATGACCCAAAAAAAGTCTAAAGATGGAATACTCTCGTAAATGAACCGACCCAAAAGGGAAGAATTCTCTCGTAAATGAACCAACCTAAAGGGCATGTGGTTCGAAAAGCATCGAAGTATAAAGCTATAAGAAGCCAAATGTGTCAAAAAACAAGATATCCTCATAATAGAGCCGACCCTAAGGTCACATGGCTCGAGGAACATGGCTAGAAAGCCAAAAGCGTCCAAAGATGGATTGTTCTCATAATATAGCTGACTGGCTCAAGAAACGTGGCTATAAAGCCAAAGAGTTTCTGAAAACATGTAGTCGAGCTCAAGTGACATCGAACATATAGCTATATAAAGCCGAAGACGCTCTCATAAAAGAACCAGCCGAAACGGGCATATGATTCGAGAGGCTTCAAAGCCAAATGGCTACAAAACCCGACTTGCCTCAAAACAAGGGCTTATCATCAAGGGTCGGCCAAGTGAAGGCAATAGTTCTATAGATCGGAACATCAAATGATCAAGGAGGTATGTATCCCGATCGAAATAGTCTAGGAGGTATGTATCCTGACCAAGTATCAAATAAGGCAGGAAGTATGTATCCTGCTCGAATATATCAAATGGCGTAGGAGGTATATATCCTGGCCGAGCATATGAAATAACACAGGAGGTATGTATTCTAGTTAAATGTCAAATGAACAATCATGCAACATAACATCCTGAGGTATTACACTCAAAGCATAGTCGGACATCCCACTAATCCGACTGAACATGGATCGGTGGTAAAATCGACACAACACTGAACATGTATCGTGGGTAAAACCGATACAACATGTCATTCGACTTGGTGGACAAAACCAACCAAAGTAGTGAATAAGAAGATATGGTTATATGACCAAGTTGGCCTAACCATAAAAGTGCTTCCACAAGCACTAACGAAACGTATCTCGCCAGAGATTCTCCCATTTAATAAGCTAATGTTTGCTGGGGAGGCAAGTGTCTCGAAGCAGACATGGGTCAGCTAGCTGATTGACACAACATGTCATTTGATGGGGTGGATAAAACCAACCAAACCAGTCAAAACCACCAAATTGGGTTAGATGTAAGAAATTTCTAACACCAAGAGTGCTTTTACGTCAGCACTAGCGAAGCAACTTTCTCTGGGGATCCATAAATTAGTCGTCAAACTAATACAACATGGTACTCGACATGGCAGATAAAACCAACCAGATTAATCAAGAATATCAATGGGGTCACATGACCTAGCACGGTCTAACCCCCAAGGGTGCTCCAAATGAACTAGCGAGGAAATTCTCATTGGGGATTCTCCCATCACTTAACAAAGTAGTTTTGTTGGAGAGACGTCAAATATCCTGGTGTAAACATGGACCAGCTGAGAGACTGATACAACATGTTATTCAATGGGAAGACCAAACCAACCAAACAAAATGTCGGGGCAAACGTCAGGCATCAAAAGTGGCTCTGACGAAGGACATGGATCAGACAGATAACAGCAAATTCTATAACTGATACGACATGTCGCTCTGACAAGGCAATGAAAATTGACCGGTTCAAGATTATCAAAGAGGGTGGATGAATAAAGCATACCAACCCTATATATGATATGCTACCAGAGATTTGGTAGAATGAATTTCGCTGGGGAATTGCTGCAGTATCTAAGAATAGTTGGCACAAGCGTATGTTGCCCTTAGACTAACCCAAAAAACATCCCTCAAAGGGGAAAACACCACACTCATTTGAAGTGAGTGGGAAACTCTAGTTCAGACCCACATGGGGTGCTCAATCGAATAGAGGTAGCGAAAAATGGAGCATAGCCTCCCGCACAAAAAGGTATCAATCGAACTTGACCTCGGACAATCGAGACACCTGAAAAGGGTTGGACAAAATAGAGTGTACAAACCAAATGGTGTTTAGCCATAAGGCAAAAGCCAAAACATATCCCGTAAGAGGGAATACACCACACTCATCTGAAGTGAGCTGGACGAGCATATCCGTATAAATGTGTTGGGTTCGGACCCTATGTAGAAAAGGTAATCAAAACAGAATGCTAGGAAAGGGCATAGCTTTCCTGCATAAGGCAAATATTAATCGAAATTGACTTCCATCAATCGATATATTGCAAATGTTAGCTAGGAAAGATATGCTAACGAGGGAATGCCTAGTCATGAAACTAAGCTCAGATTCTCAAAAAAAAAAAGGGTATCTTCCGCTCTCATTTAGAGTGAGTGGGGAAAAATGTATCTACCACACTCATTTATAATGG
>NW_018164444.1:24345034-24353197 GCF_001263595.1 Phalaenopsis equestris | reverse complement strand
ACACTCATTTGAAGTGAGTGGGAAACTCTAATTCGGACCCATACAGGGTGCTCAACCGAATAAAGGTGTCAAGGAAAGAGGCACAACTTTCCCGCGCAAAAGAGGTGTCAATAGAACTTGACCTCGGACAATCGAGACACGTATGAAGGGTTGCACAAAATAGAGTGTACCAACCAACTGGTGTCTAACCATAAGGCACAAACTAAAACATATCCCATAAGAGGGAATACATCACACTCATTTAAAGTGAGCAAAACGAGCATATCCGTAGAAAGGTGCTCAGTTCGGACCCTATGTAGAATGAGTAACCGAATAAGAATGCTAGGAAAGGGCATGACTTTTCTGCAATAAGGCAAATATCAATCAAAATTGACTTACGTCAATTGGAGGTATTGCAAAAGGTTAGCTAGGCATCATTTGCTAACCATGGAATGCTTCGTTATAAAGTTGAGCTTCAATCTTCTAAAAAAAGGACATCTTCCAATCTCATTTATGACGAGTGGAGCAGACGTATCTACCACGCTCATTTATGATGGGTGGGACACGATCATTCGACACGATCATTCTCGGACACGCTCGAAGCGAGGGACCAAAAAGAGAGGATAAGAGAAGTACTTGGCTTCTCTCACACTGATTACTGGTTGCGTCAGGTATAAGTCACCCATAGGACTTCCACTTTGTCTTTTCCTGTTTGACAATTCAGAAATCAGTTTTAAGAGATGCTCAAGACCTCTCTTACATGCAATGAAGCACATAAAAGGTGGGTTACGGTATGTCGTACAACATGTCCACAAAGAAGGCTAGTCGACATCCAAAGGAACGACTACCGGGACCCTAGGGTCGATGCATGAAGAGTATAAAGTGGTGGGCAGAATCCTAGCCCAAAAGGTAAGTCATCTTCCAAAGGAAGGATTGTTGGACCCATAGGGTTGACACATAAAGTGTAGAAGAAGGTGGGTGTACACTATGTTGTACAACATGCCCACGGAGCTACTGAGAGCCTTTCATGTCATTCATATTTTTTTATTGGCATATGTATTTTTTATCTCCTGCATAAGTTGTTATCAAGAATGATATGATATAACATACCAAATCGCATACCAAATCCAAATCGAACTGGTATGAGGAGCTCTCATGTAGGCATCTTAGATTCCTAACCAGCTATACCATGCAAAACATGATGTTTGCAAAATTCGGGTCTAGGTGGGGTTTTCTTTAAGTACTCTTCCCTAGCCCCTTTCCTTTAATTCTTTTCACCCTTAGCCTAATAGGCCTCGTCGTTCGTATCTGGGTGTCAAGGAAATATTTTTATTTTGGAGATGCATTTAAATCCATTACTAATTTATCAGTCATCCCAATGTCACTTAATAATTCTTTGAACCTCAATATTCTAATATTCTAATGAACCTCAATATTCTAAGATCTTATCAGGAGAATTTTGAAATCAAAAAGTTCTTTATATCGAAACTTTTGATTTCCCACTCACCGCAAGCTTCTTCTGAGGAGTGTTGGCCAAATTTCAATTTTTGAGGCCTTTTTGCACTTTTTTTTATTTTTCCCGAGAATTACTATATCTGGTAGAGCTCCTTTTGTAATAAAGTTGTTTTTTTTTACTCAAATTTCTCTCGAAGAAAGATTCTTAGAATTTCATGATCCATTACTTGTTAAGTTTCCATTGGTCTAGCTGAATGAAAAAGTAAGAGATCTAAATAGTCTCTGAAACTACTAACATCTCAATAACACCCATCTAATCATTTTGAGGTGCTCTAAGGACTTAGGTAAAACTTCATTAAAGTAAGGGCTTCAGTCATCGTGACTTAGTTTGAATCCCTTAAACCATGAGGATTTGCAAATCCTATAAAGGTGCATACATGGTATGGCTTAATCTCATCCTCAGGATCTATCTTAGGTTCAACCTCAAGAATCATTAAAGTTAAGCCCAATACAGGATCAACCGAGGGGCATAGTTCCTTTTAAAACCATCTCAATGGCCTCTGAAAATTGGAGTCAAAGCATCAACAGATGTAGAAATATCTCGATCAAATAAGTAAGGTCTAACTGTTAGCGTCTGATATCGAGGTATCACAACGAGTCATGAACTGATTGTAGAAACATAATGCTTTGATTAGTTCAACATGACTATCAACAAGGTGATAAAAATCAACCAAGTCAAACAAAATATCCACGATGTTGGATATAAGAGATGGATCAATCTCGCAATGATGCTTTCTCACCGAGAACATACAGCAAGAGTCAATAAGTTCTTAACAAGATGAAGCACCAAATCCTAGTCAGGTTCAAGGCAGACTGACTAGATCAAATGCTAGACAAATAGAGTTATCTTAGCAACAAAATGCTCTTATCAAGAGCCTAGCCAAAAGGAAAAGCAACACAAATTGAATGCACTCTCAAACAGTCTGGGAGATATGTATCCCAGCTAAAACATGGATCGATCAAGACTAAAAGATTGGTCTAGTCGATACAACATGTTATCAACAAGAGATTTTGGGGCGCCCCCCAATTGGAGTATATAACATTCATACTAGCCTTGCATAATAGGTGAAAAGAGGTAGGATAAAGCACTCTTCAAAGCAAAGGCAAGTAAACTCCTCACCGTCAAATGTAGAAAGTCATTCTACATGCAGCGTCAGGATATCAAGAGGCGTGGTGGAAGGAATTTGCCTAACGCATTAGGTATTCGTCAAAGTAGAGCGATCAAATTTTATCCTCAAATAAGTTGAGAATCGGCAGGGCTAGTTGAAAAGAGGTAGGATAAAGCACTCTTCAAAGCAAAGACAAGTAAACCCCTCACCGTCAAATGTAGAAAGTCATTCTACATGCAGCGTCAGGATATCAAGAGGTGTGGTGGAAGGAATTTGCCTAACGCACTAGGTATTCGTCAAAGTAGAGCGATCAAATTCTATCCTCAAATAAGTTGAGAATCGGCAGGGTGCACCCCAGACCTCCCTTTATCAAATTAGGACAAATTCATCTTTATTGATGAAAAGGAAGCAATAACATTTTCCTTATAGCTCATGGAAAGAGTAGGCACATCAAATGTGAGCAAAAGCCACTCCAACAAGATCATAGTAATATCTGACACAACATCTGCTATAGTGGAATTAAGTACCACATCAAGGGTCCCATGCAACACCTCGACGGTTCTCATGGACTCCACAACAGATAACAAATATCTAAATACTTCGGCCTCGTAACAGACCGACAGGCAAATCTCGGTTTCCTACTATGAGGGCCTATAGGACAAGATGAATAAAGAAGTTTGCTCGGACATCTGGAAGATCCAGGTGAGGAACTTCTTTCAAGGAAGAGGACCTAGCCCTTGTAGAGGGGAAATTGCTCCAATAATCTTCTTGATAAGGAGATCTGTAATGGAGTCATCAATATGGACCGCAGATTTAGAGCAATCTAGATTCTAAGGAGGGAGAGCCCTCACAACTATCATGGTTGGGGTATAATCCACACAACTAGACAAGACAATAGAGTGATTCTCAGCCAAGAGAGTGTCAAATTTCCCATCAGCTGGAACCATAAGAGGTAAATAGACCTGTGGCTAAGTCACCTGCAGTAATTGTAGCAATATGTTCCTATTCCTCTAAACGCCCTAGCCCAATGTAGAGACAGTCAAAACCTCAAAGAAAACCAAGAACAATGGAAGCTGGAACGAGCGTCAAACCAGCGAAAACATTTTCTCTTAAATAGGTTGTCGCTCCTACAATCTTCTAATTCAGAGAACTCGTGGTAGCAGCAACAATACAATGTGAGAATAACGTGCATCATGGGGAAGAAACAATTCCCACATAATCCTGATCAGAACATAGTCCACATTGCCAGACATAGGAGAAATTTGATTCTCAGCTAACAGGATTTGAGCATCTTCCCGTGGCCGGAACCGAAAAGAATCAGGGCGGGGACACGGTCCACACTATTAGAGGACAAAAAAAATGGTGCTTCTCAGCCGGCAAGACATAAACATGATCCTGGGTAGGAACCAAAGAGAGTCGTGGCAGGACATACCACACCACCAAAGGACAATGACGTAAACAGGTAACTCTAGCTCTCTTAGTGCAACATCCGCGGATGGAGCTCCTCAAAACACGGAGAGACTACAAGAGAGGCCAGGAAATAAGAAAGAGCGTTGTAGCGCATCACCATATGGTATTAGCCTCTTCCTCAAGGGAAAAGTAGCACCGATACGAGCTACTATAACAAAAAGAGTGTCACATGTACAACTCCTCCTTTTCAAATGAGGGCACACAATAAGCATCCGGTGGGGATGTAATCCAGACAACTGGGGACAATAGCAAAATGACTAACATTTCGGGGGCCAAAGGCACCTCCTAAACTGGAACGGAATAGGTATAGAAACCTGAAGCAAAATAAGCAAAATATGTTGCTAAATTTGCAACAATCTATTCCTTGTCTTCCCGACCTTCCTACCTAATCGAGGGACAAGTGGAACCTCAGGGGAAATGGAACAGAAAGAGAGCCAAGACAGAAGTCACAATGGTGACAATAGTAACAGACCTACTGGTAGCAAAAAACTCACCTACCAATGATAAAGAGATCCATGAGAACACGCTGGAGAAGACCGTCAGGTGCTTCAGTGCATCGCTATCGAGCATCGACCTCTTTTTGCAAAAGAAGCGGGCGCGATGCGAGCCACTGCAGCAAAAATAGCTCGATATGCACGTCTCCCCATTTAAGGGGGAGGATACGGAGGAAATGTCTCAGAGGGCGTAGGAGAAGCTCAATATGCACATCCCCCACTTAAGGTGAAGGGCACAGAGTGAACGCCTCAGAGGACGTAGGATCATGTAAGGTAATCTCACAGGGGTGCTCGAAGGAACTGAAGGTTATGACACCCTCAGGAACACAGTAAGCGCTCTGGGAGAAGGGAAAGGGTTTCCCCGGCGGTAGCGATCATATCCATCTTTCTGCTCTTCCGCGAAGCGGGGAAAAAAGGGACAGCGGTCGAAAACAGGAAAAGGTTATGAAATCAATAAAAAAAATACAACGAAATCGATGCATGTGATAATGCAGCAACCGAACTGTCGACGGTGAGAAATGGACAGAATGCATCGAGTTACTACCCCTAGCAACTGACACATGGACTGAAAACCAAGGTCTCATAAAAGGCTCAACTAGCTCAACAAGGAAGAGAACCAGGTCACGATAATATGAGCGAAACTCCTAGTACGGAGAGAGGCTATAGAGAGAGGCTATAACCCCAATATAACCCCAAAAAGCGAAACACCAAGTATGGAGAGAGAGACTCATCCCCAGCGGAGTCGCCAGATTTTGTTTCCGTTCATTTTTCTCTTTTTTAATTTAAAAGGAGTTGTCAGTTTGTCGATCGTCATATATTTCCCCCATTCAAATAAATCTCCCTCCTGAATCATATAAAAGATTTGAAGATGAGAGGAATCGAATAAGAAGGGACATACGACAAAGAGACAAATAAGAGAAAAAGTAAAACATGGAGAGTCCACGTGCGATAAGCCTTGCAAGGATAGGTTAAGAATATCCGCCCAAACAAGATCGAGTGGAGGTACCTTAAACCAATATCCGCGAAAGAAAGAAGTATCTACGTAGACTACCCATAACCAGAGAGTCAGGTGTATGTAACTGTTCTGAGATCAATATCACTCCCAGAGGAACGTGTTCCTGCTGGTTAATTACATCTTAGAGGATACCCAAGAGTACTCTAGATAAAAGGAGTTTCGCTTCATATTATCATAAACCTAGAGTATAGAAAATCAAATGAAGGTTATTTCGTGTGGTAACAGTCCCAATGTTTCAAAGCTCATGCTAAGCAATCAAGCAGAGAATGAGTCTCTCGCACCCCGAAATGGGTAGCGGCTCATCGGCACTTAGAGCCCACGGAATAACCTAAATCATCTTGACGGGGATATCACAATATGTCAAAGCACATTCGAGCCAAAGGGTAGAGGAAAAATCATCGTATCCCAAATGGGCGACAGCTCATCGACATCAGGCCTTCAAGGTGATATCAACGAGGTCAAGGAACGAGAGGGCTCGAAGGGGCTTAACAAAAAGGAAAGTAGAGTGATCATAAAAGGTAGAGGTAACGGCGTAGCCCACAGGACCCTGGGTAGCCATAAGGTCAAAGGAAGAAAACTCTAGCTCATGACTAAAAGCTGGAGCTATAAAAGGTGGGACTTATACATGTCGAAGTGGCAAGAATGCCTCAGGAAAGAAAATAAAGTGGAGGTTCAACTACAGAGCTGAAAATGCTCCAAACAAAAGAACTTACACCCCGTCTGAGTCTGGGAGCCTTCTAACACTCTAGACGCACTACACAACCACCTATAAAGAGGTATGTTGGGCCAGTCAGGTTGAAGAAACATGGGGGCTCCTCCTCGGGACATGTAAATATGAATGCAGTTATCTAGAGCTCTCATTAATTATTGTTGAGGCTCTATTAATATATGTAGGAAAATAAATGTTACAATTTTTAAATCCTGAATATTTTAATCCTATATTTTAATTATCTTGAATATTTATTTAGGATTTTATAGAAAATTACAATTTTAGGGTCCTTAATGAGCCTATGTTGTATCATGAAATCCCAGATAAAACACAGAAAGAAAATAAGGAAAACACATGCAAGTGCAGACATGCAACATAATGCAAAAAAAGTAAAGCAAGTCCAACCAAAATAATAAATAGGACGGTGTCGCTGCGTCGGTAACATATCCCAGAAAATAAAAGTGCGGTCGGACTCCGCATTTACATGTCCGGTCTTGATTCTATACATCAATATAAAATGCAAAATTAAGATACGGGGCACTGGCATATGCTCCTGATCCCCTCCACGTGGTTCTCGTGCTAAAGTCTGGAAACCCTTGCCCGTATCTTATTTCTGCTAGAGAACTCTCCTAGGCTCTAAAAATACATAGAGAAAAGAAAAAGGCTCAATCCTGCATGGAAACAAGTGTCAGCGGGAAAACTCACCTCACATGCACATAACGTATCATGAGTCATGCCTTAAAAGTGGGGAGAGCTAATAGCACCTGCAAGCAAAAGGGTCAGAAATCATTACTTGCTCCCCCCATAGCGATACATGTGTGTGTATAAAAATAGACACGACTCCCTGCAGAAGAACACCCTAACACTCTACCACACATATGCAACATCCAATCACATCACAAGAATAATGCAAAAGAAAGATACCTAGCTAAGGCAACCAATCCAACAGAGAACAATAATCAGACATCAAAAAGACTATCTAGCACCCTAAATCCTAGCCTGGCACACCATCTACCATGAAAGTGCATCGACCTAATATATAAGTGGGGTTTAAGTCTGAGTATAGTATGACTTTGACAGGGTCTTCATACCGGCCCCACCCTAAAGATCTGAAGGATCTAAAAGGTTTCATGAAGAGTGGTGCACAAGTTAGATCTATTAGATCTTTAGCATAGTCATGCCCGTGTCAATCTCGATGACTTAACTCGCATTGCTCATTGAGATCAACCAAACAAGCAATGATTCATACCGGCCCCACCCTAAAGATCTGAAGGATCTAAAAGGTGTCATGAAGAGTGGTGACACAAGTTAGATCTATTAGATCTTTAGCATAGTCATGCTCGTGTCAATCTCGATGACTTAACTCGCATTGCTCACTGAGATCAACCAAACAAGCAATGATTGTTAAGGCATCGTGACCAACACGGGGTCACTCTCCTAACAAACCTGGCTCGCTATCCATGCAAACATGCTAATGCAAATGCTAATGCAAGCAAATCAAAACATATAAGTAGTGATACAGAGCATGTCATGAAGGCAGTGACTCGTAGGAATGGGCATGCCGTAGCGGTAGGCGTCCGAGAAGAGGGTATAACGGTAAGGTAGTGACCCAAGGATGGGCATGCCGTGACGGCAGCAGCCCGAAACGGGGGTATACTGGTAAGGTAGTGACCTGATGATGGGCATGCCATAACGACAGGGGCCCGAGAAGAGGGTATACCGGTAAGGCAGTGACCCGGAGGTAGGCATGTGACCAAAAGAAAATATGTTGAGATTTTCTTATTGTTTTTAATGATATTGCACTTTAAAGAAATGTATTTTTGATGTTTTGTTGCAGGAATGATGAATTAGGGTCGTTGGAGCAAAAAGATA
>NW_018164444.1:24342648-24344702 GCF_001263595.1 Phalaenopsis equestris | reverse complement strand
GTTAGAGAGGTTCCATTAATGTGTAACAATTGTGAGGATTTCTTCGAGAAATTGTAAGAGTGGAGGGAAAGTGAGAGGTTTCTTCCTCCTTTCTACTTTGAAGAGGAATTTTGTGTGTTGTAAAGAAAGGAAGAGATTCAGAGGAACTTTGAGGAGTGTTCTTGGGGAGAATTTAGAGATAAGTCATTTACTTATTGTAGTTTGTAGAACTTTAATTTTATTTATGAATTCTGAGTTTTGTTGTGTTATCCTCATGAGTTCTGAGTAGATTTCTCTGTCTTTCTCCTTGACTTGAGATTTGTGAAATGGTGATTTGAATTGGCGAAGCCATGAAAATGTTTAAGAAATTATGATGATCTTTAAATTGTGATGATCTTTTCACTTTGATCTTAATTTACTTTCAATCTGGTCAATTGATTTGTTAAAATATGTTGAGTTTTACAACTAAAGTGAAGATTACATCCAAGATTCAGGGAGGTCAAAGCCCTTGGAAGTTGGGTGCAAATAAATAGGAAAATATTATTCTCGGGCGTAAAATTGGAGATTTTAGAGTGACAGACTAAAATCCCCAATTCAGTCCTATTGTTTGGGTGCTAAAGTGTAGATGTTAGCCCTCAGGTGAGGGGAACGTGGGAGCTCAGAAGTGCGAGCTGGTATCCTCCTAACCTAGCCGCAGATTTAGTAAATAAGTATAGTCTAACATTTTAACATTGACTATTTACGTATCGCGAAGGAAACCAATGTGCAAATTGGGCTGCTAAGCGTGGATTGGAAAAACAAGACTTCATATTCTCGATTTGAGTACCTCATGAGTTTTCTATTCTTATTCGTAGAGATTGTTTAGAAACTCCTTATATTCGATGTGATAAGATTTTTTAGATTATTTATTTATTTCAATTGTCTATTAGTGACAGACAATCAAATTGAACGTCGTTGTTCTGATTAAAGTATTGCTTTTCTAAGGTCTTAGTCCGTAATTCTAAACTACTCCCTGTGGGATCGATATCTAGGACTCCATTAGAGCCCTATATTACTTGAGTGATATGTATACTTGCGTTGATAAGTGTGACTTTACAAATATTGAATATTTTATACATACATCTTTATCGAATCTATAACCGTTATTAAATTTTTGATGCAGTTGCTGAGGAATTAAATCTTTTAGCAGTAGTATTAACTAATTATATTTTTAACCATATATAAAGTCACTGTCAAGTTTTTGGCGCCATTGTCGGGGAGTAGAGTAAAATTACGATCAGAGTAACGGACAAATTAGCATTATTAAAATTTTTTACTAAAATTGCAACTTATTTTTATTTTTATATTTAGTTAATTATATTACTGAGTACTGATTTCAAATTGTAAGCGTAAATTTGGACATGAAAATCTTATACCCTACGATTCAAAATAAGAACGCACTGTTAGAAGGATTAGAAAATCAAGAAGAGAACCTAGAAATTCTGATACAATGGAAAACAACCTGAATAATCCAAGAATAGAGAATGAACACCAACCTAGACCCCTAAAAGATTATGCAAATCCTACAGCTGATGAGATTCACTTATCTATCCAAAATCCTGATGTAGCTGCTAATTCATTTGAGCTTAATCCTGCTATTGTCCAAATGGTACAAAATAATTCATTTGGAGGTACACCAAATGAAGATCCTAACTTACACCTCGCTAGTTTTTTAGAACTATGTGTTACTTTTAAATATGCCAGAGTTTCAAACGATGTTGTTAGACTTAGAATTTTTCCTTTTTCACTGAGGGATAAGGCTAAGATGTGGTTAAACTCGTTAGCACCAGGATCTATTAGAACTTGGGGAGAACTTTCACAGAAATTTCTATCCAAATATTTCCCTCCATCCAAAACTGCTAAACTTAGAAATGACATAACATCGTTCTGTCAAATTGATGGAGAGTCGATATACGAAGCTCGGGAGAGATTTAAAGATCTTCTTAGGAAATGCCCTCATCATTCGTTACCAGATTGGTTGATAATTCAAACTTTTTATAATGGATTAGTGGGATCTCTTAGATCGATTATAGATG
>NW_018164444.1:24328659-24338524 GCF_001263595.1 Phalaenopsis equestris | reverse complement strand
CAATTTAGAAAAAATATTAGTAAATGAGACCAACTTAAAGTTTAGAAATTTTTAATGTTAAGTAATACTAAAATATGAGTACCTATCTAATTCAAAAATATTGTAAATTTTCTAAACATACAATTTACAACTTTCATTATCTCCACCTAAAAATTTTTATTAAGAATAATTTTACTTACCATATCATATTTTTAAGCTTAAGAGTTTCTCAATCCTTATTCTTTAAAAAAATCAAATGTGGAACCAATTTTTGATTAGGCACTAATCCTCAAGCTTCTCCTCCCATTTATTTTCTTTTATTTTCTTTTCCTTTTCAAGAAAGGATTACTATATCTGGATATGTCTTTCATGGTTTTGAATTCCACTTCTCCTTTCCTAAAGCAGTCCTGATATAAATCTTTTACTTATAAATATACTAATAGTTTTAAAAATTATTTTTGATAAAAGAAATTTAGGTATAAAAAATAAAAGTCTAAATTTCTAAATTTTTAAATAATACAATTTTTCTTACTAATGATAGTTACACTATATTTAGCATTTTCTTTACTAATAATTTTTAACTTTAAACTTTTCTTAATTACTATAAACTTTACCTAAATTTTCTTACTCATTTCTAATATCAAAATTTTACTTCACTATTATAACTTTATATATATAATAATTTTCAAATCAAAATCAAGCTTATTTGAAATACAATTGAGAACAAATAAACTTTTAAGTTTGTTTAAAATTTTTCATCTCCCCCAAACTTAAACTTTTTAAGAGCAATAAAAAATTTTAGCATCATATATAAATGCAGGAATGAAAACTAACTATAACATGCTTGCATGAATTTTCATATCCTAAATATGTAAGTACAAAAAATGAAAACAGGAGTAAAAATTTAATTTGATCAAATTTTTTTAATTATTTAAAATACAGAGATTCATAAGACTTCTATGCAGTAGAGTATAACCAAAAAGCAAATAAACATACTAACAAACAAATATGACTACAATATAAAGAAAAATAAGTTGTAGTAAATAAAATTTTTTTAAAATGCAGCTTAAAGTAACATGTTAGCTAAATTCTAAACCTTTCTAAGATTCCAGAATCAAGTTTAACAAACACTAACTAAATACACAAAACAACACAATTAACATAATTATTACTATTAAAACATTCTAACAACACTCAAATATAAATACATCACAGAAGGTGTACTAAACAAAACACAACATAACAAAGGCTAGCAGTCTAAGTACTCTCAACTAAACTAAATAAAAAAAGTACATAATGCCTGCACCATCCATAGTTCATAATAACACATAATAAAAAAACAACATAAAATAGAAAACAAAACTTCAAATCCAACTAAGCATCATCTTTCTCATCACTATCATCACTATGTCAAACACCTGTAGGCTCAAATGGTAGATATATAGGGTACAGAGGAAATACTACATCTCGATTACCTTTATTGAGATGCTCCATAGCTGTGTTGTATTCCTTCTCATAATCACTTCTTCTACTCATATACCCATCCATATGCTATGCAAAATGCTCTAAGTTCGCCCCTTTTTCATTGGTATAAATAAAATTATTCAATACTCTTTCCATAAGTTGTGACTGAGTACCAGAACCAAAATTCTTAACCCATGATGTAGAAGCATGTGAAGTAAAGGCTCGAGAAGTAGAGGCAGCAAAACTATAGAAGAATTCACCCTTCCAACAAAAAATAGAACAATGTGAATAAGTCTTCATATTCACACTGCTAATAGGCTTCAATGGCTATATGATCTCCTCCCAGCTATCAAATCTAACACCAGCCTGCTCATATACTGAAAAGATCAAGGATTCAAATCCCAAACCTGTGGTAATAGCAATGATGGTAGAACTAGTAACAACTCCATAAATCAATCCTCCAATATAAATAGGCTTGGTCTGCTGAATACAGTAGTTCAATGTTCCTCTCTCTTGAGTCACTTCACTTAAATGATTTGCAGGTAGCAGAAGAGCAGAAATAAACTAATGTCATGCCTTTGCATTATCATTCAACTTTGAAGCAGAAAAATTTACTCTTCTTTTATTCGTAATCTTCCATAATCCTCTCCCAGTAGTTAAAGATGATATAATCTCATCTAGATCCTCCAAAGTAGGACTATAGTTTGCATAAAAACATAAAGTACTAGGAGGCAATGATAAAACTGATAAATTACCTCAGGAGAAAATGCTACCATTTTCCCCCTCACTATGACTCCTTCATCAGCTTCGGCGAGATTAGCATAGAACTCTCGTACAATAAAAATAACGATGACAACAATAATATAACATAACCACTCCCACTAGCGGCTAACAATAGACTCTTCAACAGCTCCTCCTAAACTTTTAAAACATCACTTAGGAATCAATTTTCTTGTATGCAATGAATCGTTATACCTGTCGCAAGCTCTCAAACTAACTAATTTAACATTTTCTAAAAAATTGTATAAAATTCAAAATAAATTCCACAATCAACTCTAAATCACTAAAATCAACTTCTAAAAGCTTAAACTAAAAAATCTATGCATTTTTCATCAATTTCACCAAAATTTTACCATGAATAGTGATTTTTGGGTAGCTCATGAATGTGCTCAAAATACGTGGTGAAAATAAAAAATTTTTACATAGAAGAGAAGCTCTTACCTCAAGAAAATCAAATCTAACAATTTCAGTTTGAATCCACCACGAAATCTTCAAAATAGGTGACACCCTAGCCTAGGAATTGTAACAAATAGAGGAAGAAGGCGAGTGAAGGAGAAAAAATGGAGTTTTTTGGTCCAAAAATTCAGTAATGACTGTTTGCAAACCGGTTTTCATGAACCGACACGTAAGCGCGAAGGGTTCGACGCTTAGGCACCAGGCTATCTGTTTAGGCAACACTTAAGCGTGAGTTTTGGCGCTTAGGCACCATTGCACAAATTTTGATTTTTTTCATTGAAGTGAAATGCACTCCTAGCCTAAGTCAACCAACCCTCTATGGTCTCAAAACACAATATATACTATTTTCTTCCTCTTATCTATTCTCTTACTCAAGTTTTACCAATCTTGGCTAATTCAATTCAACAATAAATAACAAAAATTTCACCCAAACAAAATACTTATATTAATTAGCAAATGATTACAAACACTTTTGAATACATAAATTCTCAATCCAAATAGTCTTGGATGAGAAAATTTTAAAACAAAACTAGACTTTCGTAACATTAAAACACACATTAAACACACTTAACATAAACAAATACCTAACACATAAACATAAAATCACAAACTTGATTCCATTCTCTAGCTGATAGAACAAATTCTAGCCCATCATTAGTCTCTCCTTCAGCATTTGGTACGTATCTAAAAGAACAGTGATTAATAACTTTGGTTGAATCTTCTTCAATCCACTTGTTCGTCAGATACATAACCTTATATGCTTCCTCTATAAATCTCGTATGACTAAACTGCATTATTAGTTACCCTCCCAAATGACCTAGATGTGCACTAACTTCCATAACTTTTGTTTCAATTGAAGCCACATTAGCCTCAATTTTGTGATTTTCTCTGTTATTCCTTCAATACTAAAAGCTAGGAAACCGTTATACATCTCTTGCGCACTCTGACTAATCAACTTCTTTCTCATTGCTTCCTCCTTCAAATCACTCTCCTAAGAAGACATTTTTTGAAATTCTCTCTTTTTCAATTAAATTTAAGGGTTAAATGGAGGTGTGGGGAGATGTCAACTCATACCCCTCTATTTATAGGCTCTAAACCTCTCCCATAACTCTTAGTCATGTCTTAGAAGTGCTCTTACACTTTCAAGCCAACCAATTCACAGTTAGAACTTCTAGAAACCAAATTCGCAAATGTTTTTTAACTATCACCCTTAAGCGCTGGATTTTGGTGCTCAATTTAGCACTGGTCAACTTAACTTCCAAACATTCATTCTAACATGTCTAAGTCATCTTTTATGGTCTCAAAACAATCACTAACACATTATATGATCAAAATAATACCTAATTTTTTTAAATTCACACACAACAACATAAAAATAAAAAATAAACACACAGATAACTATGGGGTGCCTCCCACAAAGTGCTTGGTTTAACATCGTCAGCCTGACATAACCAATGCTTATTCTAGTTGACCCAACATCAGAAAATGATTTAATTTAAGTTGGTCACCTTAAAAGTAGGATTTCATCCTGTGACCATTTACTTTGAATATTTTATCAATTTTAGGATCTTCAGTATCCACAGCTCCATAGGGATAAACTTTCATCACAACAGATAGGCCCATCAAGTTAGACTTAAGTTTGTCAAGGAAAAATCTTAGCCTTGCATTATAAAGTAAAACTTGTTGCCCTAGCTGAAAGTTTTTTGTATGAATCCTCCAATCATGCGACTTCTTCATCTTTTCTTTGTAAATCTTTCCACTTTCTTAAGATTCATTTCTTATCTCATCGAACTCATTTAATTTCATTAATCTTTTCTCGGTAGCATCTTTTAAATTATAAATAAATTCTTTAATCGCCCAATATGCTTTATGCTCAAGTTCAACTGGTAATTGACACACTTTCCCAAATATTGGCCTATATGGGGATATTCCTATAGTGGTTCTCTAAGCAGTCCCATAAGCTCAGAAAGCATAGTTAAGTTTAGCTGGCCAATCTATTTTAGTTGGATTTATAGATTTTTCCAATATTCTCTTAATTTCATTATTGGATAATTCAGCCAAACCACTTGTGTGAGGATGAGAAGGAGTAGAAATTCTATGGTTAATATTATATTTATTTAATAATTTCTCCATTATTACATTTTTAAAATGACTTCCTCCATCTGTTGTGATTACTCTCGGCATCCTAAATTTACAAAAAAGATTTGTTCTTAAAAAAATTACAACACTTTGAGCATTACATCGAGTTAAAGCAACAGCTTCTTTCCATTTGGATACATAATCTATTGCTAACAATATATATAAATTTCTGAAACATGTTATAAATGGTCCCATGAAATGTAATCTCAAAATATCAAATATTTCAACTTCTAACACATAATAGAGGGGCATCTCATTCCTATTAAAAATATTGCCTACTCGTTGACTTCAATCACATGTTTTGATATAACCATTAACATCTCTATAGATTGTAGGCCAATAAAATCCTGATTGTAAATTTTTGTTTGTTGTTTTATCAACACCAAAATGTCCCCCAAAATCATAATTATGATATTTTTGGATAATTTCATAAGTTTCTTCTAAAGGCACACATCTTCGAATAATCAAATCCTTTCTTTGTTTATATAAAAATGGGTCATCCCAAAAATAATTCATAGCTTCAGAACTAAATTTCCTCTGTATGTCATTCCATAGGGTATAATATCACTAACAAGAAAGTTTACAATGTCGGCATACCACGAAACACGCCACTCATTAATATTGAACAATTTTTCATCAGGAAAATATTCATTAATTTCATTTTCAAAATAGAGTGATTTTTCTAAGTCAAGCCTGGACAAATGATCAACATTTTGATTTTCAATCCCCTTTCTATCCGCTATTTCAAAGTTAAATTCTCGGAGAAGAAGAATCCATCTTATAAGTCTAGGTTTAACATCATTCTTTTTCATTAAGTACTTAATAGTAGAATGATCTGTACGCACTACACAATGAGTTCCAACCAAATATTTATCAAAGACATATACTACTGCTAATAACATTTTTCAGTAGTTGTATAGTTAATTTGAGTTTCATTAAGAGTTTTACTAGTATAGTAAATTACTTTGAAAATTTTATCATATCTTTATCTTAAAATGGCTCTAATAGCATAATCACTAACATCACACATCAATTCAAAAGGTTTTCCCCAATCTGGTGAAACGATAATTGGTGCAATGACTAATTTTTCTTTTAATAACTTAAAAGCTTTTAGGCATTCCTCATCAAAATTGAAAATTACATTTTTCTCCAATAAATGGAATAAAGGATTAGTAATCTTTGAAAAGTCTTCAATATATCGTATGTAAAATCCAGCATTTCCTAAAAAACTTCTAATTTCTCTTACATTGGTTGAATAAGGTAAATTAGCAATCACTTGAATTTTAGCAGGATCTGCTTCCATATCATTTTCTGATATTTGAGGTCCTAATACTATTCCTCCTATTACCATAAATTGGCATTTTTCTCAATTAAGGACTAAATTTGTTTCTTCACAGCGCTTAAGAAATTTTGATAAATGTTCTAAACATGAGTTAAATGAAGTTCCAAACACTGAAGAATCATCCATAGATACTGCAATCACTTTTTCAATTAAATAAAAAAAATTGTCATCATACATCTTTGAAAACATCTTTGAAATGTAGCAAGGTGTAGCAAGGGAATTACATAAACTAAAGGGCATTCTTCTAAAAGCGAAAGCATCATAAGGATTGGTAAAATTTGTTTTCTCTTGATTCTTAGGAGTTATTTGTTATTTGTATTTGGTGATATATCCATCCTGAAAACAAAAGTATTTATGCCCAACTAGTCTATCCAACATTTGATCTAGAAAGGGTAATGAAGGGTAATGAAAAATGATCTTTCCTAGTGACAAGATTTAATTTTCTATAATTAATGCATATTTTTCACCCTGTAATGTCTAGTAGGTATTAACTCATTAAGTTCATTCACAGTCACAATTACTCCTCCTTTCTTAAGAACGCAGTGGATTGGACTAACCCATGTACTATCTGAAATAGGGTAGATAATTCTAGCATCTAACCATATTAAAATTTCTTTCTTAACAACTTCTTTCATAATATGATTTAATCTCTTTTAAGGATCAGCCCTGGGTTTGAGTTCTCTTCCATATGAATCTATGCATACAAATTGAAGGGCTGATTCCCTTAATATCAGTTATTGTCCATCCAAAGGCTTTCTTTAAATTTTTCAAAATTTTTATCAATCTTTCTTCTTATTCCATCATTAACTTTCAGGAAATAGTAACTGGTAAAGTAGAGGAATCTCCTAAAAATGCATATTTTAAATGGTCAGGAAGTAACTTCAACTCGAGTTCTAGAGGTTTTTCAATTGATGGACGAAATGATTTATCTTTGTCTTTCGTGTCCAAAATTTCAAAACTTTCTTAAACATAGTTTGAATCTTCCTTAAAAAGATCATCACATTGATCTAATTCCTCTTCTTGCTCGTGTTCCAAATCTTGTTCTTCAGATTTTTCTTCATAAGTAGTTTTGACATGACATTCACTCAGATATCTTATAGCATCCATTCTATAGCATTCATCATCTTTAGCTTTTGCAGAATATGCATAGCATTCATCATCTTTAGCTTTTGCAGAATACTTCATTGATCTTGAAATGTTAAAAGTAACAGTTTGATCATTGACGCACATTGTTAATTCCCCCTTTCTACACATCTATCATTTCTCTTCCCGTGGCTAGGAAAGGTCTCCCCAAAATGATAGCTCCCCAAAATCCCCAAAATGATAGTTATCTCTTTATCTTCCTCTATATCTAGCACAATGAAATCAACAGGAAAGATCAATTGATCCACTTTCACTAGGACGTCTTATAGAACTTATTTAGGGTAGTTATTGAACGATCTGCTAGCTGCAGAGTTATAGTAGTAGGGGTTATTTCTCATAATCCTAATCTTCTAAATATTGATAATGGCATAAAGTTAATGCTTGCACCTAAATCACATAAGGCTTTCCCATATAATTTGTCTCTTATTGCACATGGAATTGTAAAGCTACCAGGATCTTTAAGCTTTTCAGGAAGCTTCTTCTGAATTATAGCCCTGCACTCCTCACTAAGTGCAACAGTTTCATTATCTTCAAAATTTCTTTTTCTGTTGAGTGTATCCTTCATAAACTTTAAATAGCTTGACATTTGTTTTAAGGCTTCAGCAAATGGAATATTAATGTTAAGCTTCTTAAAACTCTCCAAAAATTTTGAAAATTGCTTATGCAACTTCTTTTGAGGAAGTCTCTGATGAAATGGAGGTGGTGGTTTTTCTAAGTCAATTTTCAGTGGAGAAATAGGTCTTTCAGAATCTTTTGGAGTGTCCGCTTTTGATTCTTCAATTTCTTCTCTCTCTACTTCAGTTTCTTTTTGAATCCTACCTTCCAACTTTCTTTTGCTTCTAAGTTGAACGGCTTTTACTTGATCTTTATTCTAATTTTTTGGATTTATTTCAGTATTACTAGGAAGTGTTCCTTGGGATCTATTACTTAATGAATTTACGGTTTGTCCAAGTTGGTTCTCAATATTTCAAATGTAAAAGAAAAGCACTGAATTTGAAAATATCTTTCTCCTTATCATGAATAAGTAATAAGCATAGGAGTTTTGTTGAGGAAGCATGCAAATTCAGTTGTGCCAAATAGGAGCAATTATATTCTTTACCCTTACTAGAGATGCTATAAATAACATTGGCTAATTTAAAGTTTTAACAGTTCTGAAGACCGGTTAAGCAGGAAAGATACTAGCTCTCACTCTAAAGTTCCTTGGATTCCCTCCACATGGGGGCTAACATCTCGTATCAGAACCTAAAATAATAAAACATGTTGGGGGCTTTAACCTGTCACTTTAAAGTCCTCTAACACTACACCCTTCAATGATTATTTTCCTATTTAATTGCACTAAATCATATTAGTTACATTCTCACTCATACAGCCTTATTTGATACAACCTCATGTGATTTTTTCTAATTATTTAGTAAGACAATAACTGCCCGGTTCTTACATGTTCTCACAATAAATTTTAACATCTGGATAGGTCAAATCAAGAAGTATATGAAGTTCATGGATTTGAATCATTACAACTTCTTCCAACATTAAAGATCAATATTCTCCACAACTTTCATCCAACACTTTAATTACTTATCATTTTAAATAGAAAAATAAAGAAAACTACAAAGAATTTATGGAAAAAATAAAATCACACTTTAATTTAAAATTAGAAATCATTGTCAAACTAACAAGAAGTCTTGATTAAACAAGAAGTCTTGACAAGAAGTCTTGTTTAAACCAAAAGTAGTTTAAAAATAAAAGATAAAAACTTATCTCAAATCCTCTTCCAAACTCTTGAAGTTTTTTTGAATCTCCTCTCTTTTACAACACTCTTAACTCTCCAAATAAAACTAAAAACCAAAAGGATAAAGTAATTTTTTTTTGTGGTGCTTGAAAATCTCTCCCTTCTTAAGCGCTTTTCAGGATTTCAAGCACCCCTTTCAAATGTCTCAACTTCCTTCTCATATAAATTTTCCAAGAGGTGCCTTGAAAAATTTTCAAAATGTGTCCAAATTCAATGTATTCTCCAAGGGATGCCTCCTTTTGCAAGCCTTTTAATAATATTTTTGTTCCTACTGGTCATAACCACCCTCTTTAGCCAATAGGTGTCTTAAATACCTTTTCAAAATTTAGCCAAATGAAGAAAACAACTAAATAACTGCCCCTGGCGCTTAAGCGCGGGGCCTTTGGTTCTTAAGCATGACCTTCTCTGTTTAACCGGCTTTTAGGCGATAAAACACTTTAGCACAACGTTCACCTCTTTGCTCCAAATTTGATCCTTTTTCACTCCTTTTAGCATTTTCACCTTTTTTCTTGTACCTGAAAGGAAAATACATAAATATCTTCTATTAAAGCGCAATATCTCAAAAATAAGTATGAGAATACGTCTAAAAACACAATATATTTTTGGTGCATCAACGATGTGTTCCATACAAAGAAATTCAGGAAATTATCAAAAAAAATCATGATTCTAAATTTGGAGGTTATTTTGAGAATGATAGAACTGTTCATAAACTTTTGCAATATGGATTTTATTGGCTGACTCTATTTAGTGATGTTAATATATATATATATTCA
>NW_018164444.1:24301995-24328638 GCF_001263595.1 Phalaenopsis equestris | reverse complement strand
TATATATATACATTGATTGCAGTGGATTATTTCAAAATGGGTCGAAGCAATCGCTTTACCTCAATGTGATGCTTGGAGTGATTCAAAATTTTTAATTAAAAATATTTTTAGAAGATATTGAATGACAAGAGTAATCATTACCAATGGAGGGTCACATTTTAGAAATGCAGCAATTGCAAGATTAGTAGAAAAATATAATATAATGCATACAATTGTAACCGCTTATCATCCTCAGACTAGTGGTTTGACAAAAATATTTAATCGTGAAATTAAGAGAATTTTAGAAAAAAAGTATAGATTCTAATAAAATGGATTGATATGTGATTTCAAAATTATAGATGTGTCAAATTAATAAAGTTGACTCAGCTTAGTAACGATGCCAAAAACTTGATTCGTTATCTATATTTATCATCCTCAGACTAGTGGTTTGACAAAAATATTTAATCGTGAAATTAAGAGAACTTTAGAAAAAAAGTATAGATTCTAATAAAATGGATTGATATGTGATTTCAAAATTATAGATGTGTCAAATTAATAAAGTTGACTCTGCTTAGTAACGATGCCAAAAACTTCAAATGTTTAGGATGCTAACAGAACTAAATTATCAACTACAAGAGAAACTGTAAAACAAAGCTAAGCAATAACTACCAAACTATATTTTGTGACGAAGTTATTAAATATGAGAAAGCCTCTTTACCACTATAATGAGTTTTTTTGTTAAATGAGAGAGATAAATGGTTTTAATTTGTCTGGTGCCAAATAGAAGCAATTTTAATTCTCTACCCTTAGTCAAGTGTTATAGAGAATCGTTGGATAATCTTAGGTTTAGTCTCCAAATGTATGGTTAGGCTGGGAGGAAGCTGAATCTCACTCCAGAGCTCCCACTTCCCTTCCCCTGAAGGCTAACTCTCACTTTAGTTCTTAAGCACTAAGACCAAATTAGGGATTTTAGTCTGTTGCTATAGAATCTCAAATTCCTCGCCCATTAACATGTATTTCCCTATTTATTTGCACCCAATTCCATGAACCAAACACACCTTCATGGAGTCGAATGTGATTCTCACTTTGTTATGAAACTCATACTCAATTTTCCGGATAGTATGTTTCACAACAGATGTTAACATTTCAGTTGACCAAATTGAAAAGTATATTAAGAACATGGTGAAAAAATCATCACAATTTATTTTATATTTTAAAATTTGCACATCTAAATTATATTTTCAGTTCATTATATCTTAAAGTAGGGAGAAAAACAAAGAAAACAACTCAGACCTCTTGAGAAAGATGCAAAAAAATATAAATTTCATAAATAAAAGAAAGTTTATACAAAAAAAATAAACAAACACCACTTATCTTTAACTCTTTCTCAAAGCAAATCCCTTGTAGCTCCTTTTGGGCTCCTTCTCTCGTTACAAGACTCTTGATTCTCTCTTTGAAGATGTAAGGAAGAAGAAATCTCTCACTTCTCTCCCTCTCCAACAAATTTTAGGAGAAATCACAGTTAGACTCACCACACTACACAATACAAATAATGGAACACTCAAGGAAACTCAATAAACACTACTGAACTCCTTTTCTGATTATTTTCCACTCTAAATAGAGCATAATGTCATTTTCCAAGAGGTGTATCAAATAACTCTTCAAAGAGAGGCCAAATTCGTCGAATCTTCTAGATTTTTGCCCTGCACCAACTTCAGCGATGTTGGTGCCCACGATGGCACCGTCGGCACCTGTGGCCTGAATAAAAAATGTGCTCTCTATCAAATGGCGACATCAGCATCCATGCTGGCACCATTGGAGCTTAGTATTTCTCTCCAAAACACTATTTTGACTCCAAATTCCATCCTTTTTGCTTCCTTTTTGCTTCCTTTCTGCTTCAAGTGCTAAAAATCATCAACCTGAAATAAAAAATGAAAAATACCTTCCTTTAAAGTGAAATATCACCAAAATGAGTATAAAATATAAGTCTAAAAATGCATATGTCTTCCTTTAAAGCGAAATATCACCAAAATGAGTATAAAATATAAGTCTAAAAATGCGTATGTTTTGGTGGATCGAAATCACCTAAACTTAAATGTTACTTGTTCTTAAGTAAGTCCTTTACTACATAAAAATATTACTTATAGTAAGGAGTTTAACAATTAGATTTCCATGTTTTGGCCTACTAAATGTCATATCATAGCTGAAGAAAAATTTAAAATAACTCAAATTAATACTAAAGGTATTAGAATATCTAGTAGTCAAGTCTAAGAGTTCTGATTTTCTATTCTTCTCAAGGAAAGTTACAAATTGTCATCTAAGATTTCTGATTTTCTATTCTTTTCAAGGAAAGTTACAAATTGTCGTATTAAACTCATTTAGGGATCCATATGAAAACAAACTTCATGAAAACTGTACTAGTAAATAAGCTAGTACTCAAATACAAGTTTAGAGAATGTAGTTAAGCCTTCTTCTTTAAGTTAATTCAAGTGAAGCCATTTTTTGATTAGGCATCTCCTCAAGGTTCTCCTCACATATATTTCTTTTCCTTTCATTTTCTCTTTTTTTTTATGTGAGGATTACTATATCTGGATAGCCTTTAATAATTTTTAACTTCACTATCCTCTTATTAAAGTTAAAAAACTTTTCACATTCATTCACTTTATAAATTCATATCAGCTTTGAAGATTTTTTATAAAGTTTTAATCTTATTTTTTTATGAAACTATAAGATTCTCATTACTTCAAAAATATAAATTCCTTTACTCAAAATGGAAATACCATAGTTTTAATTTTTGAAACCAAATACCTTAATCTTTATAGTTAACCTTTATCATTGAAAATTTTTACTTAAGGTCACTGTATATTTAGAAACAAAAAATATAGTTATCTAAAGTTAGGCTCTACTACCAAAGGTCAGTTATTTTTTTTTAAATATAACTAATTGAGGACAAATAAAATTAAGTTTCTTTAATTAAAAAGGAATTTTTCTTGCCCTCCAAAATTAAATTTTTTAAAAGATTAAGCGTGAAAGACTGAAAATACAGGGTGAAAGAAAAAAGTTAATACATAAAGAAAAAACTTACCTGTTGAAGGTTTCGTTTTTGAAACTTAACTCTGAAATTTTACAGGTGATAATATGAAAAGTTGCAAGAACTAGTACTAAAAACAAACAACAGTGCCAAAATAAATTTCAATTCAAAAATAACTCTACAGACTATAGTTCAGAACACAACATTCAACACAAATCAAAGTATCACACTCTACAAACTAGATAATAACAACAATAAAGTGCAACAAACTATAAACTAAATAAAAAATCAAAACTATAACTAAGTAGACATCTTCACTCATCTTCTTCTTCTTGTTGTTCTTCTACATCAAAGTTCTGTCGTTGATAAGGGGTAAAGATAAGGTGATCAGAAAAATGTATTGAGTGGTCACCCCTCATATATCTAACCATAACATCATCATATGCAAAATCATATTCAAACTTTTGTTTTTGTTAAATCATAATTATGTGCATTCCTGGCCTCCAAATTTTCAATCCTGCTCTCCATCCTTAAGATATCTCCTTGCTGGATCATCATCTGGTCCATAAGTCCCTGGTGAGTAGGGGTACTAGAAGTAGAAGGAATATCCCTACTCCTACTTCTCGTTCTCCATCCAACATGAGATTCATAGGTTTTAATATTTGCTGGCCCAATAGGTTTAAGAGGCACAATCCTTTCCTCACCAATTCCAAAATCAACTCCTGATTGCTCGCATAATTTGAAAATCAGGGCAGGGCGTCCTAATCCACCAATCGTCTAACCCAAAGAAATAGAACGAATGTTCTTATAGATTATAGAACCAACATGTAGACTGCCCATCTGTTGGATATAGAAGTTCAAGATGGCTCTATCCTTAGTAACTTCGCTATGGTGGTTCGTAGGTATCATTCTGGAAGATATAAATTAATGTCAGACCTTAGTACTACGTTTTACATAGAAGAAGGGAAGTTTACCTTAATGTTATTCTTCACCTTCCAAGCTCCTCTTCCATCGTTAAGAATTGAAATAACTTAATCTAAAGCCTCGTTCATAGCAGAGAATGTGTTGTACTCACAGTAAAATGCTCCTTGCAATTGATAAATTTCATTAATCCTCCTTGGGGTTAACTTAACCAATTTACCACGAACATAGATGTGGTCATCAGAAGACTTTTTAAAATTGGCAAAAAACTCAATGATTATGCCAATAACAACCTCGGTAATAAGGTAAAAACAATTCTCCCACTGCTGAGCAACACTCAATTTCTTGACTTCACTCAGATTTTTGAACGCTTGATCCAGAATTATTTTTTTTGTATTCAGTAGACTATTGAAATGAACACTAGCTTTGAAGTTGATGAATCTTTGGTCATCATATTCCAATTTTTTCTATTCTTTGTTCGTTCTTGGTGCATTTCAATCTTTGAAAGAAAAAAAAAGATGATAAAATTTAAATAAATTTTGAAAATCACAATGTGGAACGTTCTAAACTTAAATCCACTAAGTAAGGGTTCTTCACCAAAGGATTTTCTCAAATCCTCCTTAAAAAATTTTAAAATTTAGGATCTCAGCAATGTAGAAGAAATCCTTGGTGGAAATAAAAAATTTTTAGTTTAAAGTGTAGCTCTTACCGAGAGAAGATGAAATTAAAACATCTTTTTTCTTCTAAGCCATTTAAATCCAAGTGTTTGCTAGCCCTGGGGGTGTAAACCAAAGGTTGAATGTGACCGAAGGAGTAAAAATAGTGTTTTCACGGTGCAATTTGCAAAATCTTAAAGTACTTGGGGACTTTCGGGGCTTAGGCGCCATCGACACCCATGCAGGTGTCGTCGACGCCAGTGCCAAAAATATTCAATTTCCATTATTTTCGCACATCAGTTATTTCAAATTCACTTCGATGTCTAATTAGTCTTTTTAAACAATAATATTCATCCTTAAATAATCCATAAGAAGTGTTGTTACAAACAACACAAATCCAACTTTTATATATGAAATTTAATTTTTTTTCAAACACAGATTTTTAATCCCACTAACACGTACATAAAAAAATCACTCTTTAATTCAGTGTCGAAATCAAGCCACAACACTAGAACGCTGAAAACTAAACTATACATACAATTAAAGTGATAGGAGTTTCAAAGCAAAGCAAATTCAACACAATTACATTAAAAACATAATTAATTTTAAACATTAGAAAGTCTAACTTCTTCAATTATTCCTCTTCATCTTCGGTACAGTCTCCTCCTCTAATTTCTCCCATAGAATGGTAATGCACGTTCAAACTGTAGAATGGTTAGTACGGGAATTGATCAGTTAACTTTTCATCGATCCATTCATTCTTCTTGAACATCTGCACAAAACCTGCTTCAATTTGTCTAGTATGATCAAAGTGTTCCTTCATCCTCCAATCTAAGTGATCAAAAAGGTAAGTAAGATTTCCTATCGTATTTATGATATTTTGAATTTCTCTTTTTATCTTCTTTATTTTCTTCTCCATTCTTTATTTTCTTCTCCAAAACTAAACTTGTGATCTTCCAACTGTACAGGGCATTAAGGGTGTTGAAGCATCTGATGATTGATCCAAGATATTGTCCAACGCTTCATTTCCCTTCCCAATATAGTTTGCATCAATATGATCCATGGGCTCCAAGGGTAATAACATTTTCTCCCTGGAATTAGAAGCCATGGATTTCAAAATTTGGAAGTATATGGTCATCTAAAATGGTTTTCATGATTTTAAAAAGACCTTTAGGCAGTTATTTTTAAGCAAAATCCTGCCAAAGTCCTCCAAAAACTTCATGAACTGCCAAAATTGTACTGGGCTGCTGGCGTCGTCGACGCCATTGCTCTGTAAAATGGCACCATTGGCGCCAAAGTTAAAATTGTGTCTGTTTCATCTTTGGTCCAATTCATTCCAAAATTTTCGTCAAATACCAATATTTGTCATGATTTATGATAATATACATATATATATATATATATATATAGGATGACTCAACATCAAGATTTCGTTAAATTGTGGTATGTGTCATTCATAATAATATTTCAATCGATGCCCATTAACTTTAAATATCTTTCGATTTTTAGGATTCTTAATAACAACAGTTCCATATTGATAGACTTTGATCACCTTGAATGATCCTAATCATTTAGATTTTAGTTTTCTTAGAAACAATCCCAATCTAGTATTGTATAATAGAACTTCTTGTCCAGGTTCGAATTTCTTTCTTATATTCCTCTGATCATGCCATGTTTTCATTTTCTTTTAATAGATTTTTGCATTATCATATGCTTCATTTCTAATCTCTTCAAGTTCATTGAGTTGCAATATGTTTTTTTCACCAACATCCTTTAGATTAATATTAAAGTCCTTAATAGCCTAAAATACTTTATGTTCTAACTCTACTGGTAAGTGACATGTTTTACCAAAAATAAGTCTATATGGGGACATTCAATAGGAGTCTTATAGGTAGTTTTGTATGTCCACAAGGCAGTATATAATCTAGCAAACCAATCCAATTTATCAAGATTTACAACTTTTTCTAAAATTTGCTTTATTTCACGATTTGATAACTCTGCTAGACTACTAGTTTGAGGATGATAAGTAGTAGAGAATCTATGCATAATATTATATTTTCTAATCAATTTGTCAATTCTCTTATTCCTAGAATGTGATTCTCCATCAGTAATAATCACTCGGCATTCTATAGCTGGTAAAAATATTTTTTTAAAAATTTTTTGAAACACTTCAAGCATCACATTTTGGTACAACAATAGCTTCAATCCATTTGAACATATAACTAGCAACAAGTAATATATATAAATTTTCAAATGAAGGCATAAATGGTCCCATAAAATCTAATCCCCACACATAAAAAATATCAACTTCCAATGTTTAATTCAGAGCCATTTCATTTCTTCTAAAAATATTTCCTACTCGCTTACATTGATCACAAGTTATAATATATTCATTAACATCTCTAAAAAGAGTAAGCCAATAAAATCCAGCTTGCAAAATTTTATGTGCAGTTCTACTAGTTCCAAAATGTCCTCCAAATTTAGAATCATAAAATCGTTCAATTATTTTTTCAATTTCTTTGTAAGACACACATCTTCTAATGATCAAATCTTTACACTATTTATACAAATATGGGTCATCCCAAAAATAGAATCTCACATCATGATTAAATTTCTTTAATTGTTGATTCTTTACATCTGGTGGTAGAATATCACTCATAATTTAATTTACTATATCAGCATACCACGGTATATTCTTTATATCAATAATTTACAATTGTTCATCAAGTAAAGTTTCTAAAATTTAATTTACAAAATGAGTTAATATTTCTTATTCTATTCCAGACAAATGATTAGTTATTTGATTATGAGTTCCCTTCCTATCTATTACCACAAAATAGAACTCTTACAACATAAGTATCCATCTAATTAATCTAGCTTTAGCATCCTTCTTTTGCATCAAATATTTGATAGCAGAATGTTCTGTATGCACTATACATTTAGCTCCAATTATGTAAGGTCTAAACTTATCAAAGGCATAGATAATAACTAATAATTCTCTTTCAGCAGTGGTTTAATTAATTTGAGCATTATTTAGAGTTTTACTAGCATAATATATTACTTTAAAAACTTTATCACACCTTTGATTTCATGGGAGAGTATTTCATCTATGAGGTTGGGTGCAAATAAATAGGGAAACATACTTTGTTGGATGCAGAATTGAAGATTTATAAGGTGACAGATTAAAATACCCAATTTGTTCCAGTTGATTGGAATCTTATGCAAGATTGCTAGCCCTCAGGTGAGGGATTAGTGGGAGCTCTAGAGTGGTAGACGATATCCTCTAAGCCTAACCACAAAATTAGGGACTAAACTCTTAGATGGTTTAGATGGCTGACATTTCTAGGCAAGGTTCTATGTGCATTACATTCTTGTTGATTTTGTTATATTTCTTCATTTTAGGGTTTTGATGTTTTTCTTATTTTAAGCAAATTTCACTTTAGTTGTAAGATTCTGAGATTACTCATGTAATTACAATGTAAATTCTCACCTTCTTAGGCTTTTGCATGAATGTATGTCATCCATTATAAAACTTGAAAATCTACAAAATATCAAGAGAAAATATTAAAAGGAAAACTTTCAAATGATTGAAGCCCGATGATAGGATAACAGAGATGTCACTGGATCTCCCGATATCTTTGACATCTCCAACATCTTTCTCCTTTGGATTTTGTTAATAACTATTCAACCTCTATGCCCTACAATCTTAGGATTATAATAACCAATCGTGGGAGCTAAAACTTAGAAATTTTCTTAAAGACAAAACCTTAGCCTTAATGAAGTATTTCTTGAGTTACTTTGGTTGTTTAATATGTATTTAACTATAGGGGCATGCCCTTACAGGAAGTTTAAGACCCCATATTTTTAAGACCCCATATTTAAGCTAAACCTTAACTAGTTTTCATATTAGATGGGGGAATGATTTTTCAACTTTAATTGAAAAGTGGTGCAAATATCCAACATTTCTTAATTTAAATAACTGAACCCATCGTGAAGTTGTATTCCTACCTTTCAATGTGGTATGCCTCTCCTAATGACATGTTTTATTATTTAAATAACCAAATCTATGATCATGCATGACATTCAAAGTCCTGTATCAAAGGGAAAAAATGAGGAATTATGAGTATAAGCTTATTCCTATCATTCCCCGCGATAATCGCTTCTTTTCTTAGGAACAAGATGAATAAGACTCACCCAAGTACTCTCAAATATATGATATATTATACCTACATGAAGAAATTTATGAATGTTCTTTTTACTGCACCCCTAATGGTTGGGTTAAGTCTCCTTGGAGATCAACCTTTGGTTTTTGATTCTCTTTCAATATTATCTTATGCATGCATACAAAAGGCAACTTCTATTGATATATAATATGATATATCTAACAAATTTTTCATAATTTTTAAACTTATCACTAAATATTACTCTTTTAATTAAATTAAATGATAAAAATCATTATGGGAAAATTAAAAGATTCTCCTAGAAGGCCTACATTAAATATTTTCGAACAACCTTAAATTGAATGATACAGGACCTTGCTCAATCTCTTGTATTCCAAGACATCCGATAAGACCTCCAAGTACTTGCATAGAGTATAGAATTATGTTTGGTATCGATTCAACCCAACCCATTAAAATTCACTCCGTGGTAATGGTAATTCTGACATGGAATTTTGAATTTCCTTTTTTATGTGAAGAGACTACACAACTAGGGCTGTAAACGAAATAGCTCGTGTTCGGCTCGTTTGAAATAGCTCGTGTTCAAAATCGACTCGTGTTTGAAATTGGCTTGTGAATAGTGTGTTCGTGTTCGGCTCGATTTAAATATTTGTGTTCGTGTTCGGCTCGTGTTCGGCTCAAAATTGGCTAGTAAAAATTAATTTGAAAAAAATAGATATAAAGTGTCGGATTCAAACCTGAACCAAATGTATATAAAAGAAGGTATTAACCACATTACCACACGAGGTGTTATGATTTAAACTTATATTTAAATATATATATAATATATTATTATATATGTAATATATTATTATATAAATAATTATATAATATATATATTTTTTATTTCGAGCAAAAATGAGCCAAACACACCCGAACAAAGAGATTTTTGTGTTCGACTCATTTACAATTCGAGCTTTAAAAACTTATTCGTGTCCCACTCGTTTACTTAACGAACGAGCTGAACACGAGCTACATAACAAACCGAAACACGAGCCTTTTTTATAGCCCTATACACATCTTTTCTAAGCATCTCTTAGTCAAGGGAAATCTCCAAACTCTCCCACAAACATTTTGGGAAAACTCAATTTCAGACCAACTAACCCAAATTTTATATGACAGTACGATGTCAATGTGTGAAGTTATAATATTAATTTTTCCTTACTTTGCAACCACATCCAAAAACATGATCACTAGCAACTGCTAAACAAAAATTTGACTTTGAAGAAAATAATAATACACTTACTATATTTAAATATAAGATACTACGCAAGTATACGTATCGTTGTCAGGTAATATAGATTTTTTTGATTAAGCCCCGAATATCGAACCCACATAAAAAAAATACAATATATAACTAAAATTAGAAGAAATTAGATAACAAACTCTACTTCACAAAATATTCTTACTCAAACTATAAATGCTATAATAGGAATGAGCTATAATGAAAGTTTGATTCTTTTTGTAGTTTTTGAAAATTAAAAGTAAAGTAAACAACTAACTAAACTTAACTAGATATTTGTAAGATGAAGGCGATATAAATAAAAATTTTTTTTCCTTATCATGAATGAGTAACAAGCATAGGAATTATGTTGTGGAAGTATTCAAATTGTGTTATGCCAAATAGGAGAAATAATATTCTTTACCCTTACTAGAGATGCTACAAAGAACATTGGCTAATTTAAAGTTTGAATAGCCTTGAAGACGGGTTTGGTAGGGAAGATACTAGCTCTCACTCTAATGTTTCCTCTTCTCCTTCCACCTGGGGGCTAACATCTCATATTGAACTATAAACAAAATTGGGGGCTTTAGCTTATCACTCTAAAGTTCTCTAATTCTACACCCTTTAAAGTTTATTTCCCTATTTATTTGCACTCAATCATATGAATTACATTCTCATTCATACTTACATTCTCAGAATTACATTCTCATTCATACAATCTCATGTAATTCTTACCATTAGTTGACTGAGAAAATACCATCTCGGATCTTGCATGTTCTCATAACAAATATCAACATCTTGGCCAAATCAAGAAGTAAATGAAGTACAAGGTTTAAAATCATCATACGAAGCTTAAAATCATCACAACTTTTTCCAACATTAAAGATTAATACTTCACACAACTTCCATCTAATTCTTAATCACTTATCATTTTAAGGAAAAAGATAAAGAAAACTACTTAAAATTCATGGAGGAAACACAACCAACCTTAGGTTTGAAAGTAGAAATCATGCAAACAAACAAGAAGTCTAAATTAAAACCAAATATAGTCACAAAGATAAAACTTATTTTAAATCCTCCCTCCACCAAACTCTTAAAGTTCCTTTGAATCTCTTCTCTTCAAATACTCTCTACTTACACACTACAACTCCTCTCTTCTTCTTCTCTCTAAAAGTATCCTAATTAATCTAAGAGAGAGAGAGGCATCGGCGGTGTCTAGAGGGGGCAGCGACTCCTCTTCAATTCAATCCAAGTCCTTTTTATAATTTTTTAAAAGGTGTCTTAGTGTCTCTTCATAATGTGTCCACATTCAATGAATCTTTCAAGAGTTGCCTCCTTTCAAAAGCCAATAAAACGTAATTTTGCGTGCATTAACTATTTACCACGTTTTCACTAAGGGTTGCTTCAAACACCTCTTTAAAAAAATTTTACAAATTTAAAGAATCATCAAGTAACTACTTTTGGTGCTTAAGTACGAGACATTTGGTACTTAGACACGGCATTCTCAGTTTTACTGACACTTAAATGATAGTTTTGGGCACTTAGGCGTCATAGCTCTTTTGCACACCTTCTTCATTTTTTCTCCAAATTTGATCCTTTAAATTTGATCCTTTTTCACCAATTTGATCCTTTTTCACCCCTTTCACCATTTTTCATCCATTTGATTGTACCTGAAAGAAAAACAAACAAATTTCTTTTATTAAAGCATAAAGACAATATATTTTAGGTGTATCAAAATCCCTCAAGCTTGAAATACTACTTGTCCCCAAGTGACACTTCAATCTTTCAAAACCAAAATAAGTAGATTATGTAAATGAGTTTTTTAGGATATTTAGAAATATAGTAGTCCAATTTAGAAAAAAACATTAGTATATGAGACCAACTTAGAGTTTAGAAATTTTTGATGTAAAAAAGTCTTAAAATATGAATTCTTATCTAGTTCAGAAATATTTGTAAATTCTCCAAATATAGAGTTTAGGCATTCTATCTTCTCCACTTAAAATTTTTTATTAAGAATAATTATACTTACTAAATTACATCCTTAAGCTTAAGAGTTTTTCAAATCTTATACTTTAAAAAGATCATATGTGGAACAATTTTTTTATTAGACACTAATCCTTAAGCTTTTCCTCCATTTTTCTTTTTCTTTTTTTTAGGTGAGGATTACTATATCTAGATAGACCTTTAATGATTTTGAATTCCACTGCTCTTTTCCTAATGCAAATTTTTGATATAAATCTTTTACTTAAAAATATAATAATAGTTTTGAAAAAATATTTTTAATAAAAACAATTTAGGTATTGAAAATAAAAGTCTAACCCTTCTAAATTTAAAAAAAATGCAATTTCTCCTACTAATTATAGTTACACAATATTTATCATTTCTACACAAATATTTTTAATATTAATTTTTTCTTCATTACTATAGGTTTCAACTAAATTCTCTTACTCTTTTCTATATTCAAAATTTTATTTCTCTAATATAACTTTATATACATAATCATTTTTTTTCAAATCAAAATCAAATTTATTTGTAATAAATTTGAGAACAATAAACTTCAAGTTTTAGAAATTTTTTTCATCCCACAAACTTAAATTTTTGAAAATATAAAACATTTTAACATCATATTTATATATAAGCAAGAATGAAAACTAAAAATAACATGCTTATAAGAATTTTTTTTATCCTAGATTTACAAGTACAAAGATTTAAAATAAAAGTGAAAATTAGTTGATCAAATTTTAATTTAAATTTAACATAAAGAGATTCATTAGACTTCTATGCAATGGAGGATATTATAAAAGGAAACAAACACACTAACAAAAATTCACAACTGCAACATAAAGAAAATACCTGGTAGTAACTTGAAAATTTTTTGAAAACCTGGTAGTAACTTGAAAATTTTAAACATGAAGTTCTTAAGTGAAAGTTAGTATTATTCTAAACCATCCTAAAATTTATGATTAAGTTCAACACAAACCAACAAAATACACTAGACAACATTGTTATCACAATCTCTGCCACAAAAAGAAAACATAACTACTCACAATAACATAAATTCATCATAGTAGTGTCTAACATAATAAAACACAAACAATAGTAGCAATCTCAATAAGTACAACATAAAAAAATTTAACATTACAGTATAACTGCACCACATAAAGTTCATAATAATAAGAAAACCTAAACTACTCAATTTAATCCTCCTCCTCAACGTCATTACCCTTTGGTCACCCCTCATAAAGTTTTCCAAAGATGAGTGAAATTTCTCCTCATATCACTGTGTCTTCTTATATAAGCATCTATATGATCTATAAAATTCTCTAAATTTAATACTTTGTCTGCAATACAATTGATGTTATCTAACATCCTTTGCAATAAATGTGACTATGAATCAGAACCAAAAGCCTTGCCTTGTGATGTGGATGCACGTGAGGTAGAAGCATGAGAAGTAAAGGCACCTGAACTTCTAGAAAATCCTTCTCTCCAACTAAATATCTAATGTTGTAAATAAAACTTCACATTAACATTTGAGATTGACTTTAGAGGTTGCAGTATCTCCTCCCAGCTATAGAAACTAACACCTGCCTGCTCAGATAAGGAAAAGATTCCATACTTGCATTAGTGGCAGCGATAACAGAACTGATGATAGTCTAATAAATTAGAGAACTAATGTAAATCGGCTTAAATTGCTGAATGCAATAGTTTAAGGTAGCTCTATCTCAGATAACTTCACTGAGGTGGTTGGTTGGAAGTAGATGATACACCAAAAATATATGTATTTTTAGACCCATATTTTATACTCATTTTTGGTGATATTTTCCTTTAATGGAAGGTATTTTTATTTTTTTCTTACAGGTTGTTGATTTTTAGGATTTGAAGGAAAAAAAAGCAAAAAGGATTGAATTTGGATTTAAAATGGCATTTTTGAAGAAATATTCAGCGCCGACGGTGCAGAATTACAGAACAGCTGATGGATTTTACTCAGCACCGATGACGCCCAATGCATCGCCGATGGCACCATTTGACAGACAGCAACAAATTTAAATAAGGGACACTGGTGCCGATGACACCAGAATGGGCGCCGACGGCGTTAATGTTGGTTCAGACCTTATTTATAGAAAATCTGATGAATTTGGATGCTTTTTGAAGGGTTTTTGGATGCAACTATTGAAGAACCGACTCTAGGCCCTATTTGAGGCCAAAATTGATCAGAAAAGGCACTCCTCTTCATTCTGACTTGCTCATTTTTGCCACACCTTGCCTCTGTACACTTTTTCCATCTTCATTCCACCACCATTAAGGAGTTTCTTAGTGATTTATCATTAAGAGTTTAGAGTTTTGTGGTGAGATTAAGTGTGAATTCTTCTCTAAGAGTGTTGGAGAAGGTTAAAGTGAGAGATTTCTTCTTCTTACATTTCCTAGGAGAGGCTACAAGGAATTTTCTTTAAGAAAGAGTTTCAAATAAATGTTGTTCGTTTATTAGTGTTATATGAACTTTCTTTTATATATGAAATTTATGTTTTGTCGTATCTTTCTCATGAAGTCTAAGTAGTTTTCTTAATATTTCTCTCTACTCTGAGATTTGATAAAATGAAGGGATAATATGGCTGTGCTAATATTAAAATATAAAATAAATTGTGATAATTTTTCAACTCCAAACTTAATTTAATTTTCGATCTCCAATTCTACAACAGAGTGAGGATCACATTTGATTCCATGAAAGAGTATTTCATTCATGGAATTAAGTGCAAATAAATAGGGAAATATACTTTGATTGGGTGTAGAATTGGAGATTTTAGGGTGACAAACTAAAATCCTCGATTCAGTCTTAGTGTTTAAAAACTAAAGAGAGAGTTAGTCTTCAGGTAAAGGAAAGTGGGAGCTTTGAAGTGGGAGCCAGTATCCTCCTAGCCTAGCCACGGATTTAGGGACTAAACTTGGGATTAGCCAATGATTTTCTATAACACTGTATCAAGGTAGAGAATTAAAACTGCTCCTATTTGGCACAATACATATTAAAATCATTTTGTCTCATTAAATTTTACCAAAATCTCATTGTAATGGGAAAGTTGCTTTTTCACATAAGAAATTTTCATCACATAAAAATAGTTTAACAGTTATTGTTTAAACTTTACATTTTAGTTTTGCTAGTAGTTAAATAATTTAGTTTTCATTGCATCTTACACATTCAAAATTAGTGACAGTAATTTTGTTTGATTTCTCTGAATTTCCGAGCTAATTGATCATTTCAAATTTAAATCTTCCCCCGTGAGATTGATATTCGGGGCTTAAATATAAAGTCCTTTATTACTTGATAACGATACGTATACTTGCGTAGAATCCCAACATTAATTTCTTAAATTTCTTAATAATAAATATTGCATCGAGTTTTTGGTAGCATTACATAAAGGAGTCAAGCTTATATAAATTTTACACAACTATTTTTTACCGGGATCAAGTTTTTTGGCGTCATTGCCGGGGAAGGTAACGGTAAATTAAATAGATTTAGTAAATTAGGAAATTTAGAGATAAAATATAAAAAAATTAAAAAAAAATTATAAGATGAAAAATCCAAAAATAAATAACTATATATTTAAGAGTATTTCTTTCAAAAAATTTTCTTTTCTTATCATATTTGTTTATGTGAAATATTAGATCTAAAGGTTTAGTACCTTACAATTCAGAATTAGAACGTACTATTAGAAAAATTCAAAAACAAAAAAAGAAATTAAAAACTTAAACAAAATGGTAAATAACTTAGATAATCAAATAATAAAATATGACAAAGACCATTAAAAGATTATGCTAATCCGCAACAGATGAACTTAACTTGACTATTCAAAACCCTGTTGTTGCTGCTAATTCTTTTGAGCTTAAACCTAATATTATCCAAATGGTACAAAATAATCAGTTTGGAGGAACACCTACTGAAGATCCTAACTTACATCTCACTAGTTTTCTTCAAATTTGTGCTACTTTTAAATATGCTGGAGTGTCTAATGATGCTGTTAGGCTTAGACTTTTTCATTTTTCATTAAGCGAGACCATTTCTTGCAACAGAGAGAGATGTGATAGATGTACTAAAAAAAGAATTAATAATGAGAGTTAATGATCAAGAAGTAAAATTTAATATTGCAAAGGCTATGAAATATCCTGCAATAGAAACAGATAATGAATTTTTCAGGATGGAAGTAACTCATTACCTGAGTAATGAACAATTTAAGTAAGAGTTTGAATACAAATTAAAGCAAGGAGAATTTTTTGAAAACAAGGACGAAATGATAGAAGAAGATTTAGATTATATTTAGGACAAATTAGCAACGTTAGATTTGATGGAAAACGATAATAAAAATCTTATTCCTTCAAGTATTAAACCACCTGAACTTGAACTGAAGATATCACCTCCCCATTTAAAATATGTATTTTTAGAAGATTCATCTACATTGCATGTTATTGTATCTTCTGAATTAACTAAAATTCAATAAAAAAAATTAATAGAATGTTAAAAAGATGTAAAAAGGCTTTTGGATGGATTTTAGCAGATATTAAAGGAATTAGTCATTCTATTTGTATGCACAATTCTATTTGTATGTTCTATTTGTATGCACAGAATTCTATTAGATTAACAATACAAACCTAAAGCTGATCCTTAGAGGAGATTAAACCCAATAATGAATAAAGTTGTTAAAAAGGAAATTTTAAAATTAGACGCTGAAATTACGTATCCTTTTTTAGATAGTGCTTGGGTAAGTCCAATTCACTGTGTTCCGAAGAAAGGAGGACTGACCGTTAAATAACCGTTAAATAAAACGAGAAAAATGAATTAATTCTAATAAAACAAGTTACTGGTTGGAAAATTTGTATTAACTACAGAAAATTAAATATGACCACCAGAAAAGATCACTTTCCTTTACCCTTTGTAGACTAAATGTTGGATAGATTGACTAGAAATAAGAATTATTGCTTTTTAGATGGATATATCAAATTCCAATTGCTCTAGAGGATCAAGAGAAAACAACATTTACAAGCCCATATGAAACATTTTCTTTTCTATGAAACATTTTCTTTTCGTAGAATGCCTTTTGGTCTATGCAATGCACCTTCAACATTTCAAAGATGTATGATGTCAATTTTTAGCAATTTTATTGAACATGGAATAGGAGTGTTTATGAATGATTTTTTTTGTATTTAGAACTTCATTTGAATTATGTTTAAATAATTTAGAAAAAGTTTTAGAAGTATGTGAAAGAATCAACCTAGTACTAATTTGGAAAAAAAATGTCAATTTATGGTTGCACGAGTTATTGTACATGGACATAAAATTTCTGAAAATGGCATGGAAGTAAATCCTGCAAAAATTTAAGTTATTAAAAAATTATCACCTCCTACTAATGTTAGAGGGATAAGAAGCTTTCTAGGACATGCTGGTTTCTACAGGCGTTACATAAAAAACTTTTCAAAAATAACTAAGCCATTATGCCAACTTTTAGAAAAAAAGATATGAAATTTGATTTTAATGAGAAATGCGTAAAAGCATTTGAATTATTGAAAGAAAAATTAATCACTGCGCCTATAATAGTTCCACCAGACTGGGAAAAATTATTCGAAATAATGTGCAATGCTAGTGATTATGCTATTGGAGTTATTTTAGGATAAAGGCACAACAAAGTTTTTAAAGTAATATATTATGCTAGTAAAACTCTAAATGATGCTCAAATTAACTATACTACTACTGAAAGAGAGTTATTAGCTATTGTTTTTACCTTTAATAAATTTAGACCTTACTTAGTTGGAACTAACTGTAAAATGCATATAGATCATTCTGCTATTAAATACTTGACACAAATAGTTGATAGAAAGAGAAATGATAATCAAATAGCTGATCATTTGTCTAGAATAAAAATAGAAATATTAACTAATTTTGAAATAAAATTTTAGAAAATTTTCCTGATGAACAATTATATAGTATTGATGAAATGAATGTACCTTAGTATGCTGATATAGTAAATTTTATTGTAAGTGATATCTTACCACCTGATATTAAAAATCCACAACTAAAGAAATTCATTTATGATTCAAAATTCTATTTTTGGAACAAATAGAACTGCATATAAGATTTTGCAGGACCCATATTTATATAAACATTGTAAAGATCTAATTATGAGAAGATGTGTGCCTTATGAGGAAACTCAACAGATAATTGAAAGATGTCATGATTCTGAATTTGGAGGACATTTTGGAATAAATAGAACTACATATAAGAATTTGCAAGCTAGATTTTATTGGCCTACTCTTTTTAGAGATGTTAATGAAAATATTAAAACATGCAATCGAAGTCAATGAGTAGGAAATATTTCTAGGAGAAATGAAATGCCTCTAAATACACATTAGAAGTTGAAATTTTTGATGTGTGGGGTTTAGATTTTATGGGACAATTTATATGTTCATTTGGAAATTTATATATATTACCTGTTATTGATTATATGTCCAAATGGATTGAAGCTATTGATGTACCTAGAGAACCAAATGGATTGAAGCTATTGATGTACCTAGATGTGATGCTCAGAGTGTTTCTAAATTTTTAATTAAAAATATTTTTACAATACATGGAATGTCGATAGCGTCGAGAGTAATTATTACTGATGGAGGACCTCATTTTAGAGATAAGAGAATCAAAAAATTGATTAAGAAATATGATATTATGCATAGATTCTCTACTGTTTATCATCTTCAGTCTAGCGGTCTAGCAGAGAAATCAAATCATGAAATTAAATGAATTTTAGAAAAAGTTGTAGATCCTTATAAATTGGATTAGTCTACTAGATTAGATACTGCATTATGGGCATATAGAACTGCTTATAAGACTCCCATAAAAATGTCCCCAGATTAAAAAGGAAGCATATGAAAAAGCAAAAAGCAATAAAGAGAAAATGAAAATATGGCATGAGCGGAAGATTATTAAAAAGAAGATTGAACCTAGATAAGTAGTTTTTTTATATAATACAGGATTGAGAATATTTCTAGCAAAACAAAAATTCAGATGATTAGAACCATTTAAAGTGATTAAAGTCTATCATTATGGAACTGTTATTATTAAAGATCATAACACTGGAAAGATATTTAAAGTTAATGGGCATCGATTGAAACATTATTATGAAGGTCACATACTACAATTTAAAGAAGTTTTAATGTTAAGTGAACCCAACTAATAAAATGGTATGTCAGGCTAACGACGTTAAACCAAGCGCTTTATGGGAGGCAACCCATATATAAATTTAAAAAATATATATCTATGTATTACTATTTTGTTTGATAAGTGTTTTATATATTAGGACATAATAATCCTACACAATTTTATATAATATAAATTAAGACAAATATTGGTATTGGAGAAAAATTTGGAATTGAATTGAACAAAAAATGAAAGTCGCAATTTTGGCCACTAGCGCCGACGGTGCCCGCTAACTTGACCATAGCGCCGACAGTGCCATCAGGAGCGCCGACGGCGCCGATAGCAATTTGACGGTTCAGGACAAACTTTGGACGGCGCCGATAGCAGTTTGACGGTTCAGGACAAACTTTAGCGGGATTTTGCTCCGTAATAACCATCTTTAAAGTCCTAAAAACTGCCTTGACGACTAGAAACTCCATATTTTCAAATTAAAATACTTCCAGGTATGGAGTTTCTAATAGAAGAAAGTTTATCAGTTTTAACGCCAGAGATTATACGATAAAGTTATTACGAAGAATAGATTGATCAAGGAAAGAGGCTTTGTCAATCCTGGATTGATTAATCCAACTTCTTCAATTGATAAAATCATTGTACAAAGACGATGGGAAGTTCTGTGCTACACTACCGCTGCAATTGTTGTACCAGCGGTGAAGGAATTCTATGCTAACTTACATGTAATTACTCAAGGAGTAGTCTATGTATGAGATAAGGCTGTATCATTTACTCCAGCGTGAATTAATGAATTGTATATGAAAGAAAAAATTCCAATATGTCATTACACAAATTTTATCCTAACGAGAGATTTGATGCAAGATGTCTATAATTTTCTGACGGATGAAAGTGATATTTGGGAAATGCGAGATGAGGGATATGTTAGTTTCTCTACTTCATCACTTAATCTAATATCAAAGTAGTGGCATTTTCCATTTCTGCAAAATTACTCCCTACTATGAAGATTTGTAGAGTCACCAAGTAGAGTCACCAAAGAAAGTGTTATTTTAAATTATTACATTCAAATGGAAAAACCCATGGATGTAGGATCTATCATTTTTAAATTGTTATGGGTATTAATATGAATGAGCCAATTTATGAACTTGGGCACCCTTCCACAATTTTTCTACTTTGCAGTCAATCTCAAGTTTCATATGAAAGTTGGAAAAAAGTTTTATTACCTTGGGAGCCCATGTTTCCTATTGATAATAATTATGTTGGAAATGGAAATGAAGCATTAGATACTATTTTGGATCATTCATCACATGCTTCAACTCCATTGATGCCACCAATAGTTGGAAGTTCACTTGCTTTAGAAAAGAAATTGAAGAAACTTGAAAGAGAACTTCAGAGTATTACAAATGCAATAGAAGATCTTAAGTTTCTTTTCAATCACTTAGATTGGAGGATGAAGGAGATTTTGATCATATTGGAACAATTGAAGCAGGATTTGTTAGGATGTTCAAGGAAAAAGAATGGATCGAAGAAAATTCGACTCATCAATTCCAGTACCGACCCTTCTACAATCTGTACGTTCATTACGAGTCTATGGGAGATATAAGAGGAGGATAAAGCACTGAAGATGAGGCAAATTAAAGAATTTAATCTCTCAACTAGTTTAAAATATTTATGTATTTAATGTAATTTTGTGGATTTGATTTAGTTGGATTTTCTTTAGAGTTATGAACTTTGATTCAGTGTATAGTTTTGTGTCAGCGTTTAGTGTTGTGGCTTGATTTTGATGCAGATTTATAATTTAGTTTGCTATATGAGTGTAAAAGTGTGATTAGAAAAAATTAGTTGTAAAAAGTGTATTTTCATATATAAAAGTTAGTTTGTTGTTGTTTGTGAAAATGATTGTTCGTGAAAATGTTTATTTGTGAATTATTGTTCGATAAAAATTTGAGTTTAAAATTACCAAAAAGACTTTGGAGAAAATTGAAAAGAAATTGAAAATTGAAAAAATAGAAAAATGGAATTTTTAGGCCTTCAGCGCCGACTACGCAGGAATGGGGCCATTTCTAAAGACATAAATTTGACAATAAATCTTATATTCAAGACTAAATCACTAAATTCAACTTCTAAAAGCTTAAACTATCATTTCTAAAAGACGTTTTTTTCTAAAATTTTCACCATGAATAGTGATTTTCGGTCAAATCCATAATGTGCTTAAAATACATAGTGAAAATAAAAAAATTTTACATAGAAGTGAAGCTCTTACCTCAAGAAGATCAAATCTAGCAAATTTGGCTTTAATTACCATTGGTTTTGCGACTGTTCCAATCTCATCCATATGCAAAAGTGATAACAAGCTGATGAAAATTTTTATTGGCGCCTAACCAACACATAACCGACGACTCAAGATGCATCAAATGAAAATGATGGGCACGACACATTTCTATTACTTAACTTATTAATTATAAAAACAAAACATAAATGATGCTTTACCGATGGTTTTCTTCTTACATTAAAGAACCAACAAGTGTGACACTTTTTTGACAGTTCACACATTAGTTATAAAAAAGCCTGCATAAAAGATGTATAGTCAAAGGTTTTGCTTGCTTAATAAAATTGATAGATGCAACACTTTTAGATGTGTATGTCATCATTATTATTGAAGGAATAACCATCGTTTAGATGAACTGATGATTACCGATGACTTGAGTTCTCTCAAAAAAAGCTACCACATTAATTTTTTGGATAACCGTTGGTAAAATTATACCATCAAAATACCAGTTAGTTTTGGAATCACTAACAAGTGCTTTATCTAAGATGTTAAAAATATCAAAAGACTGTCAGTAACAATAAAAGCAATGATTCTTCTTATCATAACCAACAACTTATGGTTGCCTAAATAAGCTTAAATTCTTGTAGCGTCAGTTCTAAGGGGGGTCTTATCAGATTATATTTTTTTATTGTGTCCTCATCTTTACAAGATGATTGATTGGATGAGGAGATACGAGTTCCTACTGAAATGATCACTATGAATAATCCATCAAATGATGAGCAATTTTTGGTCGTTAGTAGGACCGCCTCCTATCCATTGAACGACTCTCTTAGAGAATGTAGGTTCTTTGCTATCAAAATTGTTCATTGCTCATGAAAAGATTGATAGCAATAGAAAGCACCTCTCATCTATTATTGAAAGAATAGAGCCTGATGACGCTTTTCTTGAAGCGTTGAAGATGTAAAACTAATTCAAATATTTTGACTAAAGGACCATGTTGCTACTTTGGAAGAGGTAATGGAGGTTGGTTCAAATGTGTCTTAAAATGCACCAAAACCTAGATGAAGTCTAAGTTGGTCTGCTCAAGGTTCAACAACAACAAAGATGTCTTGATTATGAGTCCTTTTCTTACATGAGATTTATCTCTTATAAACTGACTGCATCTCTCTAAAAGAAACTAGAAAAAATGCTATAATCTTTTTACGATGATTCATAATTATTCTTTTCATTATTTCATTGCTCATTGTTTATAAGTCTAATTTTATTTATAAATATGGAAGAATTTTTTCTTTGAGTTTGTCAAACCTTTGAGTTTACTCTTTTGTTTTTTTTAAATATCTGCATTGAGTGGATTTTTGTAGTGAGGGAAATTCAATCTATTAAAGAGAATCTACTTTGGGGTGTTTCATGAAAGCTAAATGGCTAACTGATGAAAGGTTATTGAATCTAAATTGAAGGGTATGATTATAAACGGTCTAGCTACTGCCTAACTCAGGTCTTATGCCTCTCATATTTTAGTCGCTCAGTTAGGTTATCACCTTGGACGGGCTGCACGTTGCTCCAATCCTATTAAGTGAATCTTATCACAATCTTTGCAGGGGTAACCAATGCTACTATCATTCAAGGTGATTCATATGCTACCCACTGTGGATTATATCACTAACTGGTAGGGAATCACCTTTAGTGGCTGAGTTGCTTCAAGCTATGAGTCATATTGATGCTTGAGCATTCTGAGTTGGTTGTTAATTGATTTGCCCATTGAATGTTATCTCTCATTGTTCATTTGGAAACTTGATTGGAAACATAGCCAGTAGGATGGTTTAAGTTCCCCGAGTGTCTATTAAATTTTTATCTCTTCTATGAGTTTCTCAAGTCCCATAAATTTTGATCAGGCTTGGGATCATAAGTACATTTAGCAAAGTTTTCACTTAATTATTATTTTATGGATTTTATAATAAAAAAACTAGGGTTGTAATAATAACATATTCCTATTCATGAGATACAAAAATTTCTCTAAGGATAAAATGTCTTCAAGTCATCTTTTCTTTATATCTGAGGGGCTTCTTACCCTGTGTATGTTTTCAATATGTATGCTCTAAGGGCAACTCATTTTTTGATATGGCCTACTTCAAATTCGTTTGAGCTTTCCCACAGCTTGCCCTCACATGAGTAGGTCAGCTTTTTTCTTCAAAAGGTTCAATATAGTAAATTTTTTTCTCATGTACATGTTTATTGTTGTATCAAGCCATCCATTCCTCACTCACTCACCAAAGTGCTAAGTCAAATCATTTTTCCTAAGTTATGTTTAACAAAATTATTAATCCCTTATCATTTGTTTTCTACAACTCTACTAAATCTTCTTCATCTAACTCTAAGGCTATCTCAAAACTTTAGTTTTGATGGTTATATTTGACCAACAAAATTGCCTCCATTTCATGTGATTAAGTGTATTTACCTGTAATGATTACAAGTGGTAGCTCTTATAAAATAATAAGATCTATCCATTTCAAGTTTCTAAAAAACTATAGCTGATCTGAGAGAGAGCTTTAACGTCAAGCCACCTAGAAAAATAACCCACTGCAACAAGCAAAAATTTGTGTTGGCTTTATTACGGGGGAATGGGTTGGAGGATGTCAAGTCTCCATGTGACAAGAGGCATTGGGCTGATGATGGGTTACAAATTGTGAGTTGGAGGGTGCTTTAGCGATGAATGTTTTTGGTAAAGCTCGCATCTTCATGAAAATCCACTGGTATGTTTTTAAATTGTCAGCTAGAAATATCCCCATCATTGCAAGCACTGTAACTAATTTTTTCTACTTAAATGCTTTTTTCACACTTCTGAGTTTACATCTCAGAGGACAACCCCTGCTTTATCTTCTTTTATACACCTAAAGTATGTTCAGGTGACTCATCTTCAAAAAAAGCTTTTCCCCGATCAAAATATATTAGGTTGCTTTGATTCTGAAGCGCTTTAAATTTAACATCATTTGAAAACTTGTTATTTTAAACATAAAGGATATAAGGATCTACCCAAATTTTTTGACCTTTAATTTCCAACTATATCACTTCAGCTTCCTCAATCATTTATTGAATTAGCATTTGAGGCATCTCCTCCCCAAGTCCATTTCAATTGGAGAAAAGGTCTGTCACTTGGTTGTTGACTTAGAAGATATGTTTGATCTTAAAACCTTCCAATTTTTCTATCTCTGTTTTAACATTGCTAAATTATTTGGTCATCATCTCAACCTTGACCTCAAATTTTTCATTCATCGAATTTAATACCATATGTGAGTCAAATTTCACCAAGAAATGTCAAGCTCCCATCTCATAAGAAAATTATTGATTGGTAATTAGAGCTTTATACTCAGCTTGATTATTGGAAACTTTGAATATAGATTTCATTGAGTGGTACAGATGATCCCCAGTTAGATTAGGTAAAGTGAGATGATCTCGAGAAAATATAGTTGTGTAAAATTTATAAAGTTGACTCCGATTTACAACGGTTCCCACAACTTGATGTGGTATTTTATGAATAATAACGTTAAGCACTTAAAGTTGAGATTCTACGCAAGTATACGTATCGTTATCAAGTAATATAAGACTTTCTTTTTAAGTCCTAAATATCGATCCCACGGAGAAAGTTTATATTTGAAATGATAAAATTAACTAGGAAATTTACAGAAATCAAATGAAATTACTGTCACTAATTTCAAAAGTTTAAGATATTATCAAAGTTAAATTATTTACTACTAGCATAATTGAAAAATAGGTTTTAAAATTAATAACAATTAAACTATGTTTATGTGATGAAATTTTCTAATGTGAAAGAATATCTTTCACACTAAAATAAGTTTTTTGTGAAATGAGATGAGACAAATGGTTTAAATATGCATTGTGCCAAAAAGGAGAAATTTTAATTCTCTACCCTGATTCAAAGTTATTAAAATCTTTGGCTAATCTTAGGTTTAGTCCCTAAATACATGGCTAGGCTAGGAGGATACTGGCTCCCACTCCAGAGCTCAGACTTCCCTTCCTCTGAAGGCTAATTCTTGCTTTAGTTTTTAAACGCTAAGATCGAATTAGGGATTTTTAGTCTGCCACCCTAGAAATATCCAGTTCTACACCCAACAAAATATATTTTCCTATTTATTTGCGCTTAATACCATGAACAAAATACTCCTTCATGGACTTAAATGTGATTCTCACTTTGTTATAGAACTCATACTCCATTTCCTGGATCGTATGTTTCACAACATATTTTAACAATTCAATTGGCCAGATAAAAAAATAAATTAAGAGCGGAGTTGAAAAACCATCACAATTTATTTTAAATTTTAATTTTGGCATATAAAAAAAATTTCATACAATAATAATAAAGAAATAACACTTATATGAAACTCTTTCTCAAAGAAAATCCTTTGTAGCCTCCCTTAAGAAATGTCGGAAGAAGAAAACTCTCACTTATCTTCCTCTCCATCACTTCTTAGAGAAGAATTCACACTTAAACTCACCACAAAAACTAAAATCTATAAGAACAATAACTAACTAATGGTGTGGAATGGCATGGAATGTAGGTGTATGAAGAGGAAAATTGAAATGAGTGGAAGAAGTTGAAATGGTGCGAGGGGGGGCTTTCTGATCAAATTTTGGTTTTTAATATAGTCTAGGTCGATTCTCCAATAGGTGCATCCAAAAACTCTTCAAAAAGCATCCAAATTCATTGAATCTTCCAGAAACAGAGCTTCCACCAACACTGGGGCCGTCGGTGCCCATCCTGATGTCGTCGGCGCCAAAGGCCCGTAATTAAATCTCAAGTTTCTGTCAAATGGCACAGTCAGCGCCCAGTCTGGCACCGTCGGCGCTGAACAAATTTTGAACTACCCCTTTTTTGCTCCAAATTTCATCTTTTTTACTTCTTTTATCTCCAAGTCCTCAAAATCAACAATCTACAATAAAACATAGAAATAACCTTCCATGAAAGTGTAATATCACAAAAAATAAGTATAAAATATTGGTCTAAAAATGCATATATTTTTTATGTATCAAAATCCCCCAAACTTAAATATTACTTGTCCTCAAGTAACTCCTTTATTAGTTAAAAAAATGACTTATGGTAAAGATTTTAACTTCTAGATTTCCATATCTTAGTTCACTAGATAAAATA
>NW_018164444.1:24296041-24301928 GCF_001263595.1 Phalaenopsis equestris | reverse complement strand
ATTCTCTATTCTTTTCAAGGAAAATTGCAAATTATTTATATTAAAGCCATTTAGAATATCCATATGAAAAAGAACTTCATGAAACTTTACTAGTAAATATGCTAATACTAAAATATAAGCTTAGAACATGTAGTCAAGCCTTCCTCTTTAAGTTGATTCAAGTGAAGCCAATTTTTAATTAGGCATCTCCTCAAGCATCTCCTCACATCTTTTTTCTTTTCTTTACTTTTTCTCTTTCTTTTCGGGATCATTTTCAATCCCTTTTTTTTCTTTTTCTTTTCTTCTTATGTGAGGATTACTGTATCTGGATATCCTTTAATGATTTTGAACTTCACTATTCCCTTCCCCTTCTTAAAGTTAAAAACTTTTCACATTCCTTCACTTTATAAATTTTTATTAGCTTTAAAGTTTTTTCATAAAGTTTTAATCTTTTATCTTTACATGAATCTCTAAGATTCTTAATACTTTAAAAATACAAATTCCTTTACTAAAAATAGAAAAACATAGTCTTATTTTATCATACCAAATAATCTTAATCTCTAAAATTAACCTTTATTATTTAAAAATTTTACTTAAGTTTACTATATATTTAGAAATATAGATATAGTTATCTAAAATTACCCTCTAATACCAAAGGTCATGTTAAATTTTTAAAATATTTTTAAAATATAACTAATTGAGGAAAACTAAAATTAAGTTTCTTTTCTTTAAAAGGAATTTCTCTTCCCCCCAAACTTAAATTTTTAAAAGATTTTAAATGAAGAACGTAAAAATTAAGGGTTAAAGAAAACATTTAATACATAAAGAAAAGACGTACCTGTTGAAGGTTCTGATTTGAAACTTACTCTAAAATCTAATATGAAAAGCTACAATACTTAAAACATTAAATAACACATAATACCTATAAAAATTTACTGATAAAGAGTTAACTACAAATACATCCAACAAAGTACTAAAAACTAATAACAATATTAAAAATAGTATCATAAATCCATAGTTCACAACACAACATACAACAAAATAAAATACCACAGTCCATAAATAAATAGTCTCAAAAATAAAGTACAATTAAACATAACCTAAATAAAAATCTAACTAAAGCATCACCAATCATTGCCTTCTTCTTTTTCTTCATCCACATCCAAATTCTGCTGCTGATATGGAGTAAAAACAGGGTGAGTAGGAAACTGAACTGAGTGATCACCCTTCATGAATTTGACAATTGCATTATCATAAGCAGCATCGTATTCAAACTTCTGTCTTATCAAATCAAAAAAAGTGAGCATTTCTGCCCTCCATATTTTCCATTCTATGATCCATTCTCAAAATATCTCCTTGTTAGATTATCATTTGTTCCATAAGTTCTTGGATAGTAGGGGTACTAAAAGTACCTGAAGTAAAAGGAATATCTCTGGTCCTACTTCTAGAACTCCATCCAACATGAGATTCATAAGTTTTTATATTGGCATGTCTAATAGGTCTTAGAGGTTCAATCCTCTCTTCCTCTGGTCTATAATCAATTCCTTTTTGTTCACATAATGTGAAGTTCAGGGCAGGGTGTGTTAAACCTCTAGTAGTCTCTCCAAAAGCAATATATCTAGTGTTTCTATAAAAAATAGAGCATATGTCTATTCTTTTCATCTGTTGGATATAGAAGTTGAAGATGGCTCTATCCCTTGTAACCTCACTACGATGATTTTTTGGTATCATTCTTCCAGAAATAAAATAATGACAGGCCTTAGATACTACATTTAACATAGAAAGAGGAAAGTTTACCTTAACTTCATTCTTCACCTTCCAAGTTCCTCTTCCATCAGTAAGAAAAGAAATAACTTCATCCAAGGCCTCATTCGTAGTAGAAAATGACTTATATTGGAAGCAATACACATCTTCCAACTGATAAAATTCATTAATTTTACTCGGAGTATCCACCATTTTTCCACGAACAAATACAAAGTCTTAAGAAGTCTCCTTGAAATTGGCATGGAAATCCATCACTACGCCAATAATCGCCTCTACGGTAAAGTAGCAGAAATTCTCCCACTATTGAACATTGATTATTCTCTCAACTTCACCTCCTTGATTTTTAAATCCTCGATCCAGAATCACTTTTCGCCTTGTAATTGACAAACTTTTGATCATCAAAACCCAATTTTCTCTTTCCTTTGCTCATTCTAAGTGCCATGATAAATCTAAAAAAAATTGATAAAATCTAAATAAATTCCCAAAAATTCCAAAAATCACAATGTGGAACTTTTTTAACTTAAATTTATTAAGTAAGAGTTCTTCACCTAAGGATTTCCTCAAAATTTTGGATCTCGGCAATGTGAGATAAATCCTTGGTTAAAATCAAAATTTTGAGTTCAAAATGCAGCTCTTACCTAGAAAACTTGAAATCCAAGCTTTGTTTGCCTAAAATTGCCTCAAATCTGAGCAATAGTGAGCCTTAGGTGCAAAAACCAGAGGTTGAAGGTGACTCAAGGGGTAAAAATGACATTTCACTGTGCAAACCATGAATTTTAGAGGTGTTAGGGTTGGTTCGGGTTGAGAGCGAGAGACCAAAAATTCACCATTTTGATTTTTTTAATTTTCTCTCAATTTACTCCAAATTTTATTTAGTCTTTTTTAACACAAATTTTAATCTAAAAATAATTCACAAATAAACATTTCATAAACAATACCAAACTAACTTTTATATATATGAAAATAGACTTTTTACAAATACATTTTTCTAATCACATTTTCATATCTTCAAAGCAAACTAACTTATAATTCCGCAATGAAATCAAGCCACAACACTACAAAGCTGACACAAAAATTTACACATAATCAAAGTTCTAAAGCAAAGTAAAGTAAATAAAATCCACACAATTACATTAAAGCATAAGTATTCTAAAATAGTAGAGAGTTTAACTTCTTCAATTAATCTGCCTCTTCTTCAGTACTATCTCTTCCTTTGATATCTCCCATAGACTGGTAATGGACATAGAAATTGTAGAAGGGTCGGTATGGGAACTGATCTGGGAACGGGTCGGTATGGGAACTGATCAGTCAAATTTTCATCGATCCATCTATTTTTCTTGAACATATGTACCAATCCTGCTTTAACTGTTCATTTATGATCAAAATTCTCCTTCATTCTCCTATCTAGGTGATCAAAAAGGAAGTTAAGATTTCCTACTACATTCGTAATACTCTGAAGTTCTCTTTTTATTTTCTTCATTCTCGTCTCCAAAGATATTGAACTTCCAACTGCTGATGGCATCAATGGTGTTGAAGCATGTTATGAATGATCCAAAATACAATCTAATGCTTGATTTCCATTTCCTATGTAAATTCCATCAATGCTCCCAAGGTAGTAAAAATTTTTCCCAACTTTCATATGGAACTTGAGATTGACTGCAAAGTAGGAAAATTGTAGAAGGATGTCCAAGTCATATATTGGCCCATTCATGATAATACCCATAACAGATTTGAAAATACTTGACTTTATATCAATGGGTTTTTCCATTTGAATGCAATAGTTTATAATGACACTTTGTCTTGTAACTCTACTAATCGTCATGGTAGGTAGTAGTTTTGCAGATATGAAGAAATGTCATTGTTTTGAAATTGGGTTACTGCGACACTAACATATCCCTCATCTCTGATTTCCCAATTATCTTGTTCATCCGTCATAAAATTACATACTTCTTGCATCATATCTTTCATCGGGATAAAATTTGTATAATAACAGAATGGAACGTTTTCTATCATATATAAATCATTAATCCAAGCAGGAGTAAATGGTATAGTCTTACCTCAGACAAAGACAACTCTTTGGGTAATTCCATGTAAGTTGGCATAAAACTCTTTCACTATGGGTACTACAACTGCAGCGGTAGTGTAGCACAGAACTTCCCAACGTCTCTGTACAATGATTTTCTTAATCTGTGAACTTGGATTACTAACTCCATGATTGATAAAGCCTCTCTCCTTGATCAGTCTTTTCTTTGTGATGACTTTGTCGTATAATCTCTGTGCATCAAAACTGATAAACTTTCTTATATTAAAAAATCAATACCTTGAAATATTTTTGGAATTAGAAGCCATGAAATTTGAAATTAGAATGTTTCTGGACGTCCAAGTCAGTTTTTAGGACATTAAAAACACCTCTCGGCGACTATTATGGAGCAAAATCCCGCCAAAGTCCATCATAATCATTCAGCACGTGAAAAATACTTGGGATGTCATCGGTGCTTTTGATGGCGCTGCCGACACCATGGTCATTTAGTCGGGCGCCAGAGGCCAAATTCGCATCTGAATTTTTTTTTTCAATTCAATTCCAAATTTTTTTCCAATACCAATATTTATATTAATTTATGTTATATAAAATTGTGTAGGAATTAAAAATACTATTATTTTCTAATACGTAAACACTCTTATTAACAAAATAGTAACATAAAGACATAGATTTATATATGCGTTGCCTCCCATAAAGCACTTGGTTTAACGACGTCCGCCCGACATACCATTGGTTTAATATGGTTGACTTAACATTAAAACTTATTTAAATTGGGATATGTGTCCTTCATAATAATGTTTCAATCGATTTCCATTTAATTTAAATATCTTTCCAGTTTTAGGATCCTTAATAACAACAGTTTCATAATGATAAACTTTAATCACTTTAAATGGTCCTAAACATCTTGATTTCGATTTCAGTTTTCCTGGAAATAATCTCAATCTTGTATTATATAATAGAACTTCTTGTCCAGGTTCAAACTTCTTATTAATAATCTTTCAATCATGTCATATTTTCATATTCTCCTTATAGATTCTTACATTATCATATGCTTCATTTCTAATCTCCTCAAGTTCATTGAGTTGCAATAATATTTTCTCACCAGCGTATTTTAGATTAAAATTAAATTCCTTAATAACCCAAAATGCTTTATACTCCAATTCTACTCGTAAGTGGCATGTTTTTCCAAAAATAAGTCTGTATGATGAAATTCTTATAGGAGACTTATAAGCAGTTCTATATGCCCATAATGTAGTATCTAATCTAGCAGACCAATGCAATTTATAGGGATTTATAACTTTTTTTAAAACTCATTTTATTTCATGATTTGATATTTCTGCTAGACTACTAGTCTGAGGATGATAAGCAGTAGAGAATATATGCATATTATCATTTTTGTATAATATCATATTTTTTAATTAATTTCTTGATCCTCTTATTTCTAAAATGGGATCCCCCATCACTCTTATTTCTAAAATGGGACCCCCATCAGTAATAATTACTCTAGACATTCCATATCTTGTAAAAGTGTTTTTATTTAAGAACTTAGAAACACTCTGAGCATCGCATTTAGGTACAACAACAACTTCAATCCATTTGGACATATAATCAACAACAAGTAATATATATGAGTTTCTAAAGGAAGGCATAAATGGTCCCGTAAAATCTAATCCCTACACATCAAAAATATCAACTTCCAATGTGTAATGTAGAGACTTTTCATTTCTTCTAGAAATATTTCCTACTTGCTGACAACTATCACATGTTTTAATATATTTATTAACATCTCTAAAAAGAGTAGGCCAATAAAATCCAGCTTGCAAAATTTTTTATGCAGTTCTATTTGTTCCAAAATATCCTCCAAATTCAGAATCATGACATCTTTCAATTATTTGATGAGTTTCTTTAAAAGGCACACATCTCCTAATAATTTAATCTTTACATTATTTATATAAATATGTCTCATCCCAAAATAGAATTTTGAATCATATAAAAACTTCTTTAATTCTTGATTCTTAATATATGGTGGTAAAATAACAATTACAAAATATATTATTAGATTTGCATACCACAGTGTATTTATTTCATCAATATTATATAATT
>NW_018164444.1:24293372-24295826 GCF_001263595.1 Phalaenopsis equestris | reverse complement strand
TCCTCAAGTTCATTGAGTTGCAATAATATTTTCTCACCAGCGTATTTTAGATTAAAATTAAATTCCTTAATAACCCAAAATGCTTTATACTCCAATTCTACTCGTAAGTGGCATGTTTTTCCAAAAATAAGTCTGTATGATGAAATTCTTATAGGAGACTTATAAGCAGTTCTATATGCCCATAATGTAGTATCTAATCTAGCAGACCAATGCAATTTATAGGGATTTATAACTTTTTTTAAAACTCATTTTATTTCATGATTTGATATTTCTGCTAGACTACTAGTCTGAGGATGATAAGCAGTAGAGAATATATGCATATTATCATTTTTTTATCAATTTCTTGATCCTCTTATTTCTAAAATGGGACCCCCATCAGTAATAATTACTCTAGACATTCCATATCTTGTAAAAGTGTTTTTATATAAAAATTTAGAAACACTCTGAGCATCACATTTAGGTACAACAACAGCTTCAATTCATTTGGACATATAATCAACAACAAGTAATATATATATATATATAAGTTTTCAAATGAAGGTATAAATTGTCCCATAAAATCTAATCCCCACACATCAAAAATTTCAACTTCCAATGTTTAATTTAGAGGCATTTCGTTTCTTCTAGAAATATTTCCTACTTGCCGACATCAATCGCTTGTTTTAATATATTCATTAACATCTCTAAAAAGAGTAGGCCAATAAAATCTAGCTTGCAAAATTTTATAAGCAGTTCTATGTGTTCCAAAATGTCCTCCAAATTCAAAATCATGACATCTTTCAATTATTTGTTGAGTTTCTTCATAAGGCATGCACCTTCTAATAATTATATATTTACATTGTTTATAAAAATATGGGTCAACCTAGAGATAGGATTTTGAATCATATAAACTTCTTTAATAGTGTATTTTTTATATCAGGTGGTAGGGTGTCACTTACAATATTATTCACCATATCGGCATACCACGATACATCCATTTCATCAATATTATATAATTGTTCATCAGAGAAATTCTCTAAAATTTCATTTGCAAAATTAGTTGTTGCTTCTATTTCTATTTTAGACAAACGATCAGTTATTTGATTATCATTTCCCTTTCTATCAATCAAGGTAAAATCAAACTCTTGCAATAAAAGTATCCATCTAATTAATCTTAGTTTAGCATCCTTCTATTGCATTAAGTATTTAATAGCAGAATGATCTGTATACACTATATATTTAGTTTCAATTAAGTAAGGTCTAAATTTATTAAAGGAATAAACAATAGCTAATAACTCCTTTTCAGTAGTAGTGTAGTTAGTTTGTGCATCATTCAGAGTTTTACTAGCATAATATATTACTTTAAAAACTTTGTTGTGCCTTTGTCCTAACACAGCTCCAATAGCATAATCACTAGCATCACACATTATTTCAAAAGGTTTTTCCGAATCAGATGGTACTACTATAGGTGAAGTGATTAATTTATCTTTCAATAATTCAAATGCTTTTATGCATTCTTCATTAAAATCAAATTTCATATCTTCTTCTAAAAGTTGGCATAATGGCTTAGTTATTTTTAGAAAATTCTTTATATAACACTTAAGAAACTAGCATGTCCTATCAAAACTTCTTACTCCTTTGACCATAGTCGGTGGTGGTAATTTTTCAATAAATTGAATATTTGCAAGATCTACTTCCATGCCATTTTTTCAGAAATTTTAAGCCCAAGTACAATTTCTCCTACAACCATAAATTGACATTTTTCTCAATTTAGTACTAAGTTAACTTTTTCACATAATTCTTGAACTTTTTCTAAATTTTTTAAGCATAATTCAAATGAAGTCCCAAACACAAAGAAATCATCCATAAATACTTCCATTCCATGCTCAATCAAATTACTAAATATTGACATCATACATCTTTGAAATGTTGCAGGTGCATTGCATAATCCAAAAGGCATTCTACGAAAAGCAAATATTTCATAAGAGTTTGTAAATGTTGTCTTGTCTTGATCCTCATGAGCAATTAGAATTTGATGATAATTGGTATATCCATCTAAGAAACAATAATATTTATTTTCAGCCAATCTATCCAACATTTGATCTAGAAAGGGTAAAGGAAAGTGATCTTTCCTAGTGGCTAAGTTTAATTTTCTATAATCTACACAAATTCGCCAACCAGTAACTTGCCTTACTGGAATTAATTCATTTTTTTTTATTTACTTCAATGTTCACTCCTCCTTTCTTTGGAACACAGTGAATTGGGCTTACCCAAGCACTGTCTGAAATGGGATATATAATTCCAACATCTAACTATTTTAAATTTTCTTTTTTAACAACTTCTTTCATTATGGGGTTTGATCTCCTCTGAGGATTAGCTTTAGGTTCGTATTGTTCATCAAATAAAATTTTGTGCATATAAATTGTAGGACTAATTCCTCTAATATATGCTAAAGTCCATCCAAAAGCCTTTTTA
>NW_018164444.1:24260487-24293272 GCF_001263595.1 Phalaenopsis equestris | reverse complement strand
GTTTAGGTGTTAGACATGTAAATAAATAGGAATTGTGTGGTACGTATGTAGATGCCCCAAAAAGATTTCACATAAACAGTATGAATGTTGATTGTTGAATTTAGTTCATGCAAAAAGCCATAAAGAATAGAGAAACTATTCATGCTTAACAATGGGGCTATAGGTTGTTTATATTGATGTAATCCAGCTTCATACGGCAAAGCTCAGGATTTCCACCCCAATTTAATAAAGTCTAATTCTGAATTTGTAGGGGCTTGCAAAATAATTATACTAAGATTTTAATATGAGTCTAACAAATTTAAAAAGTATAGATGATATGATGATTATGAACTGCTCTGTCCTTTCTTGATAAGAGCACAGATAAAGAAATGATTGGATTAACTTGTTGAAATTACTATCAAAAAAATTTTAAAATTACAGTAGAAAGCACCGCATTATTTAATAAAGAAGCTTCCCATGCTGCATTATTTTCTTCTAAGTACCAATTGAAAAAAAGAAAGAGAAGGCCAGCTTGGATTGATAATTTAACAAGTTAATTTCCTGGATTCCAACCACTACAATTTATCACTCACTGCGAATGAAAAAAAAAAATTGAATAAGAAAATAAAATATCACTATTTGTTGGAAAAATATATTAGAATATGGAACGCAGATGAGAGAGTTTGAGTGAAAAAATGCATTAATGACTTACAGTTAGCATTACGATAAACAAAAGTGAGCTTATGAGGCCACCAACTATTGTCAACACCTCGGAAGATGCCAATTTCCCTCTATACATCTCAAGGAGTGAGATAATAATTATGAATAAAAGAAGGGAATATAGCATTGATCTCCCTGGACTCGCCATAAATTCAGATCTGTACCAAAGAAATGAAAAGGCACGAGAGGGATAAGACAACAATACTCTCAAAAATAGCAAACTTAAATTCAGCTAGATAAATGTTACATATCACAACCTAAATTCTAAAACTTTCCTGAATCCTCTTGAAATGATGCTTACACTGGATTTACAATTTGGTATCCTTGTTTTTTTAAATGAATTTTGTATCCAAAGTTTTTCTACTTCGTAATACATGCCGGCATGTAAATTTGACCGTTATAGAAGTTCTTCTACATATTTCAACTTCTTGTATGGCAGCATATGGAAACTTAGGACTGATGAATTTAGAATTCCTCATATTCTTCTCCACTCCAACCAAACAGCAGAAAACAGCACATGAAAGACCAGGACTGTTTATTTATTCAGCCCATAGACGGTCTGAATTTCATTTGAATTATGGTTATTATCTCTTTAACATATCCATTCCGAGGATTTAGGCTCTGAAATGACCCATCTTGTATTAAAAAACTGGATAGCTACAATCTAATAAAGCCTCCTTCAGTTTGGTTAATACAACACTTGGTTAACTAACTGTTTCCTTCAGTTTGGGATCATATTCAAAAGATTATCATATGTTCCGAGAAGAAGAATATATAAAACTGCTTGCAAGGATTTACGTAGATCCTAGTTAAATCTTTGCAAAAATCTTGCAACTAAACAAGCCCTAAAGGTTCGTTTATACAGAAAAATAAGTGTTTCAATGTAGTAGAAAGAATCCAGAACTAGCACTCAAGCTTCCAGCTTCAGGCATTTAAAGGAACTGAGATTTTTGACATTCCATCCACCAGAAAACAAATTACACACAGAGGCAACCAAAGAAATCAAAACAGACTAAAAATTCGACCCCTTCTTTTCTATCAACTCCATGCTCGACATAAAAGCATCCACAAAATCATAGAACCATATCGTCGAGCACAATAAACCAATCCAAAAAACTCAATTCCAGCGCCAAATCAGTCATCTCAAAATGGAATATTGCTCAAACCCTAGTTACTGAACGTTAAATTGGAGAAATGATAAGAGACATAGGGAAGAAGAAAACTAACTTCGATCGAAGAATGGTGTTCGCTCGCCTTCTCGGATCTATCTGTCGACTGAGAAGAAGAAAGCCCGATGCAGGCTTAGGGTTTGCTAGTTACGAAAAAATCAGTTCATACTATTATTCGTTGTTATATTGAGATGTTGCATGTTATTTAGATATTATTTTGTTATAATAATATAATAATATATCAAAAGTATTTGAGTAAGACACAATAACACCTGAAGAACACACAATAATATCTGATAACACGGAAGAAATTTTCTCTTATGTTAAATGGCGGATTTTTTTTTCTGTCACCGTCACGTGACGTGATTTCATTTGGCTCCGCACGTAACTCTACGTGTAGAGTCCTGAAGCAATATTTTTTTGCTAGTTACAGCCTGTTCCAATTAAAAATTTAAGAAATATTTACATACATTGATACACCAACAAATTTTTATCATTCAACATGAATCTCGAGGCATCTCACGAATCTCGATATGATATTTTAAGTAAGAAACATTCAAATCTTAATAAAAAGTCATCAGAGTTCTGATTTCAGCAAACATGCTCTTGACCCAAGAAATACACAACTCTTGTTGCATCTTAATCAGAGCACAATCGATCCCAGAGAGATTTGATCTAACCTCTTTCAAAGGGGTTAACATCACCGAGTTTTTGCTTCGATAAATAACCCTAAATAGGTTAATAGTCCTTGGTGGGCTACACCTGATTCTTTCCACATAGGTTCATAAGTGAGCAATGCTCTAGCAAACAACTTTGGATGAGTTAATAATTCCTCGATGGACTTTTGTGGGATCCTCTCATACATGTTAAATATCACTGAGAAATACTCTAATGCGTAACCTCAGCCAAGTAAATGACCACTGACAATTTATCCCCACGGTAACCTTCTTACATGACATTGAACATCCAACGCATCAAAGCCACTACGATACTTCGCCTAGCACGTCGTTGCCACACACTGTCCCGATGCGTCGCTGCGCTGCAACGTGTCGCCCCGGCAAACCATCACAATGTGTCGCCGAGTCGCAAGTCACCATGACACACGGCCACAACACGTTGTTGCGACTCAACGCATCGCCCCAATGCGTCATCAAGCCGGGACGCATCACTGCCACGCGTCACGTCATCACAACTCACTGATGCAATGCATCGTCACACAGTCACGTGTCGCCGCGATGCACTGCCGCAACACATCGTCACGCTGCGACATATCGTCCCACTCATCGTCACGAAGCAACACGTCACTGCCACGTGTCGTCACATCACAACACGTCTCCGCCACGTATCGTCACATTGCAGCATGTCGCCGCCACGCCTCGTCGCAGCGCAACTCGTCGCTACAATGCGTCGCCCCACCGCTGGACGTCACCGCAAAGCCTCGTCGCGACGCAACACGTCGCTACAATGCGTCCCCCCACCGCAGGACGTCACCGCAACACGTTGCCCACCGTGTTGCACTACTGCAACGCACCGTTGCGTTGCACAACTGCAACAGGTTGCCTTGCAGTGCTGCCGCACCGCCACGTCTCACCGACGCAACGAGTTGCCTCGCAGTGTCGCCACGCCGCCGCGTCGCAGGGGTTGCCCCCGCCGAGCCGCCAAGTTGCTCCGCCTCAACAGGCATCCCCGACTCGCCACCGTGTCATGTTGTCGCAACGGGCCCCGCTGCGCTGCCCCATCGCGTCGCCGCGCTGCCGCAATGTACCACTGCAACGCGTCGCCCCGACGCACCGCCGCACCTCCACTCTCTCCTTCAGGCCCCTATTTATGAGCTCAAAAATAACCTTTGCCAATAAATGCACATTAATATAGAAATCTAAAAAGAAGCGCAAGCATTAAATGCTCATAAATAGTAATGAATAAAAACTTTTCAAATAAAAAAACAAATCTTTTCAATTTTTATTCCTTCTCTTTTGCCCTTTCAAATTCTTTTATAAAATATTATATATTATGTTTTAGGCGGGATTAGAATCCCCCTTCTCCCACATGAAACAAAAGATACTAACCAACTAAGTTGAGTTCAACTTTATATTTATATAAGAATAAAAATTATTCTTAACTAAGTAAGATATACATATTCTTATATATAAATACTCCAGATATTGATATTTTCAGACGATAAAAAATGGTCTCGCTCGAACATAGGGGGGCAACTGAATCTAAGTCAAATCAAGCCCAGATCAAGTCATTAAATCACAATTAGAAAATTTATGAATTTATTTGAAAAGTCAATCTGCTGTCAAATATGATAAGTTTATACTCAAATCGAGCAGCTCGACAAGACGAATCCAACAAACCCAAGATCACTCAATTCTGACATCATGAAGACACTCAAATGTCCATTAAACATCGTATGATCGAGGGAAACTCTCCAGACCCTTGACCACCGTCAACCGCCTTTGACCACCGCCGACCTCCGTCGTCGACCGCCGTCGATCGCCGACGACCACTGCCGATCTCAGACGACCACCGCCGATCGTCGTCGACTACCACCGACCGTCATCAACCTCCACCTACCGTCATCAATCACCACCAACCAGACGTTGTCAGTCGACATTGTAATATGAAAAATATAGTTATCATTTCCCGTCTGTGACACAAGGAATTTTTGTAATCATCAATTAATAGTGGATTTCCGCAATTGGGCTAGACCCGTGGTTTTTCCGTAACGGATTTTCACGTAAAAACTTCTGGAGTCATCATCATTTTTTTCTATTTCATCTGTGTGTGTGTTGAACTTTCGTACAACGCTAAGACGATAATTTGTTAGCGAATTTTCTAACACACATCATACATAACCACTCAATTATTATAATATTTACATATCTACCGCGTAAGTTTCAATTTTGAAAAAAAAAATGGGTGTTAGATATGCATCTATAAACATATGTACAAAAATGTACCGCCTTATCTATATATCGATGTGTGCACTTATGAAAGATTCGGTTGTTATAAAGGTCATCAACGAAATTTGGGTGTTACGTCTGTAAATACAAAAAAACTTGGTGGTATGTGTGTTTTATAACAAAAATAATAGGATAAAATAGTTGACATTTAATATATCTATTTTGTGTAATAAATTTTATTTTCGATCGTCCCAAAAGATGGTATCTATTTTACGTTGGCCATTCATTTTTTAATATATATATCATATATTTTGATAAGTCTAACTTGGTCCCCTAAGGCTCGTATCTTAATTTTAGTTACTTATCAACCAAGCCCACATGAAGAATTGGTGGGACTGAGTCCACCTACTAATATGATCGAATCAACCTAAATCATCTGGGAAGACTGTCATTACTTACAAAGATATATCGCAATTCTTGGTTGAGGCATCGTTTAATACCTGCATTCCAATCTTTTCATCAAGACATCATAGACAGGAGTTGTGTCGTATGGAATGTGAATATATATTTATTTTCTCTCATAAATCAAAGGAGGTAAGAAATGCACATAGGGGCCCTTTTTTTTTTCCACTTTGAAGGAACTCCAAAAGATGTTCACACTCTCATTTTCTCATAAATACAGAGTTTTTAGCAGCTTGTATGAACTCACGAACAATACAAAACCCTACATCCTAAAATGATTCAACATACATGTTTAAATTTTTAAGGCCACTTATTCAAATCAAATCATATATATTTTTTCAATTTATCAATCATCATTCAAAATTCTACATTATAAAATATTGGATTAAATGGAGTGAATTAGTTTTTTTTTATATTTCATCTATTGTTGAAAAAAATATTATGTCCGTTGTCAGAATGGATGTTTCTACATCTGGATGTCTGACACAATATTTTTTTATATGATTGATATTTAGAATAACATACTGAAACAATATTTTCCAATCAAAATATCAAAATAATATTTAAATTTGTTTTTATTTTTTACCACATAAAATATAATTGGAATGAAGATGCAGCCAAAGCCTGAGCACTTTAAGTAAATAAACTAAAGACAAACACTAAGAAAATATTGTACGCACGATTATCAAAGCAAAGTAAACGTTCATGATCTAGAAGTACCCAAAAAATTTCTTGCAACGCATTGCATATGACTCCATTTTTTGTCGGACTCAGATCGGTTCGCTGATTCCTTTGGTCCATTTAATTCTTATATATCCCACTTCTTCCTCTGTCACCGGCAATACGGTCTCACCTCTCGCTCACCAAATCTTCGCGGCGATTAACAGAATTTTCAGTTCTCGGCCTCTTCAAATAGTCGACGGAGGAGGATCGCCATTTATCTGGCGAGCCCCTTCTCCTCCGGCAAGATCTCGATTGGCAAAGCTATCTACCCTAAGCTGGATCCAATTCAGGAGTCCACGCAGCCTCTGAAGCCTCCTACCACTTCCAAGCCAGATCAGGTCCCGGTCGCCGTCGGCCGCCGAGTTGATCCAGTCGCCGGGGGAACTCGACGGAAAGATGAGGCGTGTGAGGCAGGAGTCGGTGGGGGATAAGATCAACCGCTTCCGCAGTGTGGTCGTCGTAGTTTCGATCCCAATTGTTCTCGTTTTGTTCGTCATTTACTTCATGCCGCGGGGCCCCGCGCCACTTCCTGCACGGGACGGTTCTCTAATTGGGCGGAAGGCGGGCCCGAGCGACCGGTATAAGAGCTACGCCGTTATTTTGGATGCGGGGAGCTCGGGGAGTAGGGTTCATGTTTACTGCTTTGATGGGAATCTGGATCTGTTTCCAATTGGGCAGGAGATTGAGCTCTTCGTGCAGGTAAGCGAAGATCCCGGTAACGTATGCTAGCTTTGTGTTATGAATGCCTAAAGTAGGCCTCACGGATTTAGAGTTACGTACGGATATCCTTCAGGACTATTTGTGTGGATCTTGCAATGATAGAATCAACCTATTGCTCATTTTCTTCTTGATTACTTGTGCAATTACCTGAAAGTTCCCCTTTCGTCCAACTCGTCCAGCATCATATAAATGCCTATAGAGTGTTTTCCAGCAGCTATTATCAAGATATATGCTGATGAACATCTGATATTTGGCATTGTGGGATAGGTTGTGCAAGATTTTCAGTCTGTATTTGGAGTTTTGGTTGTTTCAATGTTTCATTTGAAATAGATGTAGGACGACATGTCTGGATTGAGTTGTATTTATTGCCTGGAATAGGAAGCAAACGAGTATGTGGAAGGGATATGAATTGGGAAGGCAGAGAAAAATTAATATTAAAAAAATTATGCGAAAGTGCTTAATTGAATGTAAATGAATGGAAATGAAAGATTCATAGCCAAGAAAATAAGAAGAAAAAGAGTGGATAAGACTAATGTTGATAGCGATGAATTAAAAATGATATTGAAAATAGACAAATGGTACTTGGAGAAGATTTAATACAAAATTAGGAGGAGGTGGATGCATTGGTACCTGGGTCAGGAGAAATTGTATATATGTGATTAGTGATATCAGAGCGATGAAGTAGATCTGTAGAGTTATTTAGAGTGATATTATATGTGTGTGATGGAAACAAGGAAGAAGCACATAGAAGATTAGAAAAAGAATAAGAAGAAATGAAGAGGTGGAGAGAGAGAGAGCGGGAGAGTGTAAGAAGAAGAAAGAGGTTGATAATAGGTACCTGGGTCAGGAGAAATTGTATATATGTATTTCTTTTATTCAATGAATGGTATGTTGCTATTGTGCACTCAAACTTTAGTTAATATAAAGAAAGTAAATCTTGAGTTGCATGCACAATCAAAAGAGCCAACAAAGTAAGTGTATTTCTTATGTGGAAAATATTGAAGTAGAAAAACTATGACTATTGAAATGAATTCCATTGATAGCAAAAAAAAAAGTTATGAAGTATGGCCTTTCACCATAATTAGGGGTGTCAATACAAAGCAAACCCAAGTATGTTTTTTTTATAGATTTCTCATATTTCAATAATGTAAGAAGGTTGGCAACAACAGTCCTTCTCTAGAAAGCATGTGATGTTGCTTGCAAGTGTCACGAAGATTTTGTATCTTATAATTAGTTCATAGAAGCTTTATGAGGGTCTAAGTAACTTCCAGAACTACCAAGTCTTCCAATATTCCAATTGCTATAATGAATTGAATAGAGGTTTATTTATAGATTTTGCAGATGCATTCTAGAGCAAATTCAGATGGTTAAAATTGATAAGTGACTCAGAAATTTTTTTTTTGTGACTAGATAATATCTTGAACTTTTAAAAATTATGATCAAATTGGCGATGCTCTGTGAATTTGAATGTTGGGATGTTACAAAGTCAATGATTAGTAAGTGTAATAGAAATGAAAATACTAAGATGAATATAAGACAAAACTTTGAAGGATAAAGGAATAACATGTATGGAAAGATGAAATGATTGAAAATACACTTATGGTAGTTTTGAAATGTGTAATGAAGGGTAGAAGAGTCACCCATTAAACGAATTGATAAAGTTATATTTATAGCCATTAAAAAAAATAGGTAGAATCAAGGTTTTATTGATATAAAATTTTTAAGTGATTTGCAAAGACTGGGTTTAAGGCCTCAGAAAACACTCAATAAGAATGAATAAAAAATGATAATTTATAATGTCGACCATAAATAAATAATTGGGAGAAAGGCTAATGATGATGACGAGGAGGAGGATAATTCTAGTATTTATATTGAATGTGTTAGCACATTCCATCTAGATATTGATATATGATGATGTAGATTGCAACATCTTATGATGAGAATATACTTTGATAATGTTGCCCTTGCGTTGGCTCACTTGATTATGGGTTGGCTTGAGTATCCAACAATGGTTGCCACATACTCCTCCAATAGGCGTTCTAAATTTACGACCATTTAGATCAGATTGATGGGAATAATTATGTTGATTTGTTGAAAGTAGCATGATTGTTTAATAAAGGAAAACATGCACTATAGATTCATGTGGTTGACGTGTAAAGAGTGCCATGGGTTCTTAATGTGAAACGAGAGTGCGTAGATTGTTCCCTTCTTGCATTGATTGAGATAGGATTTTTGAGCAACAATTTATTTAGTAGTTTTTAATTATTTTATATGTAGTTTTAATATTAATACTTATTGAAGGAATGAACAATGCAAGCTTTCTACACATTTCTTCTTTTTTATGATGTTTATAGCCCAAAAATGGGTATTCTGAAAACCATCAACTATAGATTTTTTTTTTGTATTTTTGTATTGAAATTCTCCTCCTTAAAAACAATTGTTTCCCACTAATGCCTTATTAAGGGAGATCTGTGGAGGTTTAGATTCTTTTTGAATGATTTGCATGACAGAGTTTGCACCAATGTGATCTGATTAGCGTGGTGCCTGCATGAAGATGAACCTTGGTGGTTGGTGTAATGCCTAGTTTTCACCCTTGTAATGCTAATGTTACAATCCAGAGAACACATCGACCTTTAAGAATAGACGGGGGCTAGTGAGTGAGGGAAAGTCGAGCGAGCACTTTCACCCTCGGTTTCAATGAAAGTTGAGAAGGATGAACTCAAATTGATGGGAAGCAAGGGTCGTAGACCGAGTGCTTAGCGGAGCAACTTCATTGTAAGAGGAGATAGAACAAGTTTTGCGCTCGAATTGAGCACACGAGGTGTTCAATTAGGTGAGCAGTTGTATGAGCAGTGAACAATTTTGTTGAAGCCAATAGCGGTGACAGCTACAAGCATGTGATTGTACTGGGGAGAAGTAGATGAAGGCAAAGAGGGGAGGCCTTTTGAGGCGTGTCGCGGAGATTGAAAACAGGGCATCGTAAAGCATCCATAGTGAAGTAAGCCGAACGCGAGTAGGAGAGAAAAATTGCGAGGATTGTTAGCTGCAGTCTCCAGGCTTGATCGAACATGTGAGTGGGAGAAGTAGACTAAAAATCTTGACTATGGCAGGCAAATGAGGGGATCAAATGAGGGAGAAGGTTTTTGTATTCGATTTTGTGTAGGGGGGTGAAGAGCGGGTGAGTCATGTATAATGTTAATTATAATTATTTATTTTCAATCAAATTTTAATCAAGATTTTATTAAATTTAAAATTTTATTTTCTAGTTTTGAGAATTGATTGATCAAATTTAAATATATATAACGGAATTTATAATTAAAATTTAAAATTATAATGAGGATTCGTTAATAAGATTAATTAAAAAATTTATTAAATAAACATTTAGTGAGATAATTCTGCATGTGTGTGCATTTATGAATTGCCAAAATAAATTTAATGTCAAAATTTGATAATAAGATAAATTATAATTCTTTAATAATTGAATCATAAATTATGTCAAATAAGAATGCAGTGATAATCTTATCATGAAATAAAGCATAAATCGATTATTGAGATTTGAATAGATATATGTTAGTATATAATTTCATAAGATTTTATTAGTTCAATATAGATAGTTAGAAAATTAATAATAATATATCTTAAAGAAAAGGTTAGATGAATTAAACAAGTGATTAAATAAGTAAAGGTCAAGCAATGAAAATCTAATTATAAAGGTAATTATTAAAGTATCTACATTATTTTAAGAGTTAATTAAAAAATTATAATTATAAATGACTATAAATTATTTGATTAAACTGACATGAATATTTTATGCATGATTATAGGTGTTCTATTATAGAGAAGATTCAAAACTTAAAAGCTAACAAAATTGTTTAAAAGTGATGCAAATACTCTTCCTTTTAAGTTGTAGCATTTTTTAAATTGTAAACCAATTTCATGAATAGTTACTGATACTTAGTTTATATAATTATAACCATTTATTTTGATTCATCCATTCTTAAATAGTATAAGTCGTCGGCCCCATCCTAAGGATTTAAGGATTCTAATAGGTGTCACTAGTTGCAAGCTTTGTAAAAAAATTTGTTTTTTTTTTTTGAAAAAAGAAGACCTTACATATGATCTAAGGTAGTGATGCAAATAATTTCAAAATAGGTTTTGAAAAATATGATGCATAAAGTAATAAAAATATATAAAATTTTTATAAGTTTTAAATAGATCATAGTAGAAGAAAAAGCCTTAGTGACACCTATTAGACCTTTATAAACTTAGCAGAACATACACTGCTGGTCCATGGTGCGATAGCTAGTATTGCCGACTGAGACGTTCATGCGGGTAATACTAGCTGTCGCGTCGTGATCAGCGAAGGGTCACTCAACTAACGAGCTAGCTTTGTCGTCAAGACGATCAGAGAATGCACATGCAAATGCGACAGATCCAAGGTAATGTGATCGTCCTAGCGGAGTAGGAGCGATCGAGAAAGAGACAAACCTTCACAACTCGTATATGGAAGCATATACTAATAGTGAATGTGCCACCAAAGAGGAATGATGCATGCAAAACAGACAACATAAGTGCGAATGAGCGTGTTGCAGAGGCGGTGACCTGGATGGTGGTTGTGCCATGAAGGCAGTGACCCAAAAGATTGTGTGCTGTGGAGGCAGTGACTTGGAAGGGGTGGGTGTGTCATGGAGGCAGTGAACCGAATGATGGGTGTGTCGTGGGGGCATTGACCCTGAGGGTGGTTGTGCCGTGGAGACATTGACCCGGTGGGATGGGTGTGTCACAGAGGCAATGACCCGGAGGGTGGGTGTGTCGTGGAGACATTAACCTGGAGGGGTTGGTGTGCCATGGAGGCAATGACCCGGAGGGTGGTTGTGTCGTGGAGGCAGCGACCCATAAGACTGTTGTGAAAAAACGATGACAATAAAACAAAAATTAGAACTAGAAATTAACAAAATAGAAAACATAGCGGAACACACAGATTTACGTGATTCGACAATTTGCCTACGTCCACGGAGCTATAGAGGATTTCATTACTCGAGGATTACACCGTCGTCGATTCGACGATTATAAGAAAGAAAATCTCTATTTCTCTCTCTCTCTATCTCTCTCTATCTCTCCTTCTAAGCCCACCAAAGAAGAAATATGAAAGGACAATAAGAGAAGCTTCTGATTTTTCCTTCCAATTAGTAATCACCAAAATTAATTACATTCAAAGGGAGAAGATAATTATCGTGATGGGCTTCCTGTCCTTTTTAAAGCTTCTCAATATCTAGCTTATTTTGACAACCCTTAATTTCGTGATTCCAGAAGAAGCATGGAATCATGCCTTAATGACCCATATAAAGAAAAAAGACCATTAAGACAAGTTATCAAATTCCTTTCCTTTTTCTCTTTGGCAACTGGAGGCGGGAACTTCTTTTCCAGGCTACCCGGTGGCGGGAGATTAATCTGGGCAAAATTTAATTGAGCAATATTAATTAAGCTTTCCTTAATTCTTCTTGTCAAGAAAGACAACTGCTTTAAATGAAAACGAGAAGCGACAAGCTATAGTGGGAAACAAATTACATAAAGAAATAAACTTAAATAATTTTCGTAAGTGTCGAGGTCGCCAAATTAAAGGAAGTGGACCGAGTCTCCACCTTCCTTAATAATCCACCAACTTGAAGACTGGGACACTGACTGCATCATCTGCTGGTTGCATCGACTTTATCCTCAAACGTGATATTCTCCATCTCCACCACTCAAAACTCCTTGTCTTCACGCTAGAAGATCAATTGAAGTCGAATACAACTTTAGTTCTCAAGAGTAACACCCTTAGTCGATATATCAACGTTAACATAACCTTGTACCTCTAAGTTCTTTCCCGGGTTACTCATGTATCTGCTTACAACTCCCACTGCATGGGCAATATCATGCATCTGCTGAAAGACTTTTTCAACAAGTCTAGTCATATACCTCTTACATCAAACGCAATCTTGACCTGGTACACCCATTTGTTGTGCAATGCCTTCTTCCTTGGCGGAAGTTCTGTTAGCTCCCAAGTTTGATTCCCTGGCAGGGAATTCATCTTCTCTTTCATGACCAACTTCTACTTGCTCGAATTTTCATCTTGCAAGATTTCTTTACAGCTTTGACTAATGTGACCAAACCTGCAATGCCACAGATCTGTCGTGCTCTCTGCAACAACAGTGTTAAGTAAACATGTAGTTATATATACTGTGTCAGTTTTCTTATCCCGAGCCAATACTAATGCTCATTTGGTACCTTCCAGATGCTATCTGAAAACACTACTGAATGACCATACTTATTGAGCTGCTCAATAGAAATGAGATTTTTTTTCAACTCAGGAATGTGTCTGGCCTTTTGCAAAGTTCATTTGCTATTGTTAAGGAGTGCAATATCAACGTCTTCCATCCCCACCACGTCCAGAGTAGTTTCATCAGCCATATATATCTTCCTAAAGTTATATGCATTATAGTTTTGCATTAACTCTCGGTGGGAAAATGTATCAAATGAAACTTTTGAATCTAGTATCCAGTTATCAACAGAACTGTAAACTGTCAGCAATTGCGTTACCTATACTCAACGATAACTCTATCATTCTCCTTCTTCTTGGGATTCCTGCAGTTTCTTTTTATGTGACCACTTTTACCACAATTCCAACAGGTTGCCTACTGATCAAATTTTGATTTTGATCTTCTTTTGTTTGAGTTTTTGTTCTGTGATCTCCTTATGGAATCAACATTCAGTGCCGAACTCAAACCCGAGGTCTTGCCAGAATCTTTTCTGCGCACCTCCTCAACCAAAATCAAATCACGAATATTATCATATTTTAATTTATATTTACTTGCAAAATTGCTAACTGTCATCCTCTTGACTTCCCAATTATTTGACAATGAAGCCAACAATATCAACGCACGCATTTCATCATCAAAATCAATTTCAACATACAACAATTGATTTGTTATAATATTGAAATCATTCAGGTGTAGAACAACAAATACACCTTCCACCATCTTTAAGTTGAATAACTTCTTCATTAAATGCACCTTGTTATTCGTTGATGGATTTTCATACATACCTGATAAAATTACCACGAGATTTGCAGTAGTCCTCTCCTTGACGAAGTTGTGGGCAACGAATCTTGACAGGGTTAATCGTATAATCCCCAGAACTTGTCGATCCAACATATTCCATTCTACCTCATCCATCTTTTCCTGCTTCTTTCTTAGTAACAGTATGTGGAGTTTCTTCCCAATGAGGTAATCCTCTATCTGCATCATCCAATAACTAAAATCTGTGTCATTAAACTTCTCGATCCCTAATGTCATCACTTCGTCTCGTCTCTCCCCATCGTTCTTCCTTAGATTTGAAACCATGACTCTGATACCAATTGTTGTGAAAAACGATGACAATGAAACAAAAATTTGGAACGACAAATTAGCAAAATAGAAAACACAGTGTTTAAGTGGGTAGACAAATTGTCTACGTTCACGGAGCTGCAGAGGATTTTATTACTCGATGATTACACCGTCGTCGATTCGACAATTACAAGAAAGAAAATCTTTCTCTCTCCCTCTCTATCTCTCCCTCTCCCTCTCCCTCTCTCTTTATCTCTCTTTCTAAGGCCAGCGAATAAGAAATATACAAGTATAATAAGAGAAGAAGCTTTCGACTTTTCCTTCTAGTAAGTGATTACCGAAAGCAATTACACTCAAAGGGAGAAAATAATTATCGTGATGGGCTTCGTGGCCCTTTTAAAACTTCCCAATATCCAACTTATTTGGGCAACCCTTAATTTCGTGATTCCAAAAGAAACATGAAATTATGCCTAAATGACCCATATAAAAAAAGCCCACTAAGGCAAGCTATCAAATTCCTTTCCTTATTCTCTTTAGCAACAGGAGGCGGGAACTTCTTTTGCAGGTTACCAGGTGGTGGGAGATTAATCTGGGCAAAACTTAATTAAGCAATATTAAGCTTTCCTTAATTCTTCCCGTCAAGAAAGGCAGCTGCTTTAAATGAAAACGGGAAGCGGAAAGCTATAACAAGGAACAAATTACATAAAAAAATAAACTTAAATAATTTCCACAAGTGTTTAAGTCCAATTCAAGGAAGTGGACCGAGTGTTCATCTTTCTTAATGAGTGTGTCGTGGAGGCAGGGACCCATTGGGGTGAGTGTTTTATGGAGACAGTGACCCGGAGGGTGGGTGTGTTGTGGAGGTAGTGACCTGGATGGGTAAGCATGATTCTCGTTAGGGGAAAACCACACAATGGGTGGGCTTGACTGTGCAACCCCCTACCCCCCGTCGAATAGGACATGTGGGTGTCTGAAACGAGTGTGGACAGTGACTCAAGCAAACTCAACCATGGAGGTCATGATCATATAGGATGTCGTGCAAAGTAAACAAGTGTGGGGATACTAGTGTGAGTGCGAACACTAGTGACGTGGGGCACTGTGACGCAAAGATGTTACAGAGCAAGTCTGTTGAGTGATATAGCTCTGGGAGGCACGAGCACTTGTCAAGAGCAATGTGAACCAATCATGCGATGATGCAACATTAAACATAAACGGTCGGTCGAACAAATCGGGCTGATCGGATGAGCAGATGGAAAGGATCAATTGAATTGATCGGGCCAGTGGTGGTCGATCGTTCGAGCCAACGAAAATAGTCAATCGGGCTGGCGGGGGCGGCTGATCGACGATGAAGGGTCGGTCGGACCAATCAGACTGGTGGCGGTTGATTAGTTGAGCTGATGAAAAGGGTCGATTGAATTGATAGGGCCGGTGGTTGTCGATCGTTCAACTCAACGGGTGGTCAGCAGGCCGACGTAAGCGGCCAATCGACGGGGAAGTGTCGGTCGGACCGATCAGACCGGTGGCAATCGATTAGTCGAGTTGACGAAAAGAAAGCATGTAAAAGTGATATTTTGATGTAATTTACAAATTCATGCAATTCACTCAACCCGAATATGAACACATGCATAAAATGGAGGTTTGATCACGCTCGTCAACGAAGACAAGTTCGTCCTAAAGACCTCACAGGTTTTCCTAGGTTAAAAGTAACGGGGAGCGACGGTGGCCACCTCCGTTTGCCCAACAAGAAGAAATTTTGTGGAGAAAAGTTTTCGCGACGTAGGGAATAGGGAAAGTTAAAGTCATGGTACTTTCCATTCTTTATGCCCAAATTGACAAATTTCACTCCTCTCCGTCGTGTGAACGAAATCGCCGACACAAATGCAGGGTTGCAACGTCCCCGAATATTGGGATTTTGTGCTTGAAATGAAAAGGGGCAGGTTTTTCTTGTGATTTCGTGGGTAATCACAAAGGCTCCCTAATTCTATCGGGTTTCCTTTAAGAAATAAACAATCAATCAATAGGCGTGTGTCGTGTCAAATAGCGTTGGCCGACCAACTTGCCTAGCGTGGGCAACTGAACCCACGTCAACGTCACAAATTTGGCCAATCAAAAGACGTATAGCTAGACCGACTAGTATCGTTTGGCTAATCAACTTATTCGATAATGAGCGATTGGTTGAGTCGGACGATACCGGGTGGCAGGTTAAACCCGCCTCGTGTGTGCAACCAAAACCCACAACGCCTAGCAAATTTTACTCCTAGGGTAGTCTAAGAAAAAAAAACACAAGGGTTTGAAGAATTTCACCTACGTGATGGTTGATCGAAGTATTTCTTCACGCAGGAGGAAACTCTCCTAACAATAGGAGAGAAGCCCACTCAAGTTATTTCCTAAAGCAACGAAGAAGTTCCCCTCACTGGAGAATCGTTGGAGATGGAGAAATTGACTGGATTTCTTCTCCCAAATGATGAAGAAGCTTTCCTCACCGGAGAGAATGAAGGAATTGTTGAATTTGGCCTTCCCCCAAGCAAAGAAGAAACTATCCTCGTCATCTCACCTGGGTGTCGCAGAAGATGAAGAAGACAACCAGAGAAATAGAAAAAAAGATGAAGGGGATCAAGAAGAACGGCTTCCCTCACCTTCTCTTTGAAGAAGATCAAGAATCTCCCAAGAAAAGCCCCTTGAATGCTCCTCCCAAGCTCTCCTCTTTTTGGTTAGCCCTCTGCCTCTCCCTCCAATGGTAGCCAATCGGCTCAAATGAGCTCTTCCCCTTGGTTTATCTGTTGTAGGAAGTTTACCCAAGAGATCTAAGCCACTTTCCCAATTTGGAATGTGCCCAAAATATCTCCCATACCATACTTAGGTGAAGAATTGGTCAATAGAGGAATGACCAGTGGTCTCGGCCGCCTTGCCGACGAGAATCCAGGGACCAAAGGATCAAAATTTGCGAATTGGACCTCCACGCCGGGCTCGGGCGTGGTCACACCATTGTTCATAGTGTCGCAAATCGGAAGTTGACGTGGCTACACACCCGATGCCCGATGTAATTACGTCTGGTGCTCATTCTGGGCGGCGTGGCCACGCCACTTGCGGGCTTGGTCACGCCGGTCGATGAAATTAGGCGACTGTTGAAATTTGGGCGCGGTCATGCCCATATTGCGGCATAATTTTGCCGTAGTCTCTGTTTGACCGGCGTGGCCACGCCACCTTCGGGCGTGGTCACGTCGACTGCAACCCTTTTAAGTTCTTCGAAGAGGTCTTAACGTGGTCATGCCTGATTTAGGCGTGGTCACACTACTAACTAGACGTGATCACACCTAAATCAGGCAGGGTCACGCCATACCCTAAAAAAATTGGGCTTCCGCAAAAGCTTTCAAAGGGGGTTTCGGGCCTCGTGGGACCTTCGAAGAATCGAATATGAGCAGTTCATGATCTGTGGACCTCCGTAGGGACCGTAAATGCGTCTCAAAAGAGTTCAAAACGCCAAACCATCTACATATCGTGGTTCCAACTTGAAATCTATCTATCTAGGCCTTAGACTTAAGGTCCGAACACGGTGTGGGGTACTCTAGTCGACGATCTGCACCACGAGAAGGTCAATATCAGCAGTATACAACCCTGTGTCATAGGAGCGAACGTCAAACTGGGGGATATCAGAAGCAATGCTTGCTTGGCCATGATCGACTCGGGGCACGGCTATGAAGGTGTAGACCTCAATTACTGTGTCGTGGACTCAACGAGCATGTCCTGTGTATATCGCATCAAAAATGGATGCCAACACTATTGAATGTTCTAAGCATTACTGAATGATCATAATTGAATACTAAGACGATTATTTTTTTTACACTAATTAGATATATTTAACTAGCATGCATTTTGTTTCTCTTTCATTTTTGTTACTGTAGTTTAGAATTAGGCATATTCAATGACTGTCGATAGCTCACATTCGTTTAAATGAACTTTTTTATGGTTTAAGCTTTTAATTAGAAGATCAATATTAAAAGAGATAATGTGTATGTAAAATAAGTTCAACAAATAAAAGGGTAATTTTTATTTGTTAAATTAAATTACTTTCTTTGGTGGTTCTTTTAATTTATTTGGATTGTAAACTATTTGTTATGGAAAATGAAAAATATAATTAAATATGGAAAATGAAAAATATAAAAATTTAATTTTATCATCTGGTTGTTCGTTCCCACCTTGAAAATTCTCTACTTCCAGGCCGATTCTATTAAAACCCCCTAGCCATCGATTGCGATATGATAGAGAAGCCATTGTTGCTTGATATCTGTGTTGTTTGGCTCAAAAATGGTTGATATGGGGCGAATCTAGATCTATTCCTTATGATCTTGGTGTCACCCATGTTTATTTTAGCTGTGCTTTCACTGCTATTGAATTGATTATTTCAATAAATTAGACATAGACTAATTAATTATGAGTTTCTTCGAGATTCATGCGATACATCAACTTTCAACTTAAATGTTTTGCTATCCCTAACATTATCATGCAAACTGCTCTATTTATAGAAATAAGAATAACAGGCATAGAAAATCAAGCCTATCCCAACTCAAAGTCAAATTTATACTTAGCCTAACAATTACCATAAAGGATGATTCTTTGCAATTCAATGCTGAAATAGTATTAAACTCTGATCTATTTTGCACCAATTAGTTCATTTAACTGTTTCATTATGTGGAGTATTTTTTTTTTTTTCAAATTTAGCTTCAAATAAATGTGCAACATTGAAAATCATCATCTTATTTTCCGTTTGTTTTTTCTTAATGCATCCAGAAAAAACCAGGCTTAAGCTCTTATGCAAAGGACCCCAAAGAGGCTGCGGAATCTTTGATTTCTCTTTTAGAGAAAGCTGAAAGTGTGGTTCCTGAAGAATTGAGAGGGAAAACACCTGTTAGAGTTGGGGTAAAACTTATAATTGCTTACAATATACTTTTCTTGTTATGAGAGGCTGAAACCCAGAATAGTTATCCAGGAAAAATTTTACTGACTCAGTATTTCTGTATTTGTGCAGGCCACCGCAGGTCTGAGGCAGTTGGGAATTGAAACTTCTGAGAAAATTTTGCAAGCAGTAAACATCTATATTGCTTCCAATACTAGTCTTGGTTTTATTTAAGCTGAGAAATGTTTGGTTTTCTCTTTTCAAAAGATGATGGCTTATTTTAAATTCTGATGGCATATTTTTTCGTGCTAGCAAGCAAACGTTGCTATAATTATCTCTCTACTCACTTCGATTTAACTGGCAATTACTGCAGGTTAGGGATCTCCTTCATGAAAAAAGCTCACTAAAGTTTAAATCAGAATGGGTTTCCGTTCTTGATGGCACTCAAGAAGGTGCTTTCCAATGGGTATATCCTTTCATCTATTCACTTTCACTCTTGATATATATATATATGTGTGTGTGTGTGTGTGTGTAATTGTTCCTTGAAACCCCTACGTTTTTAGAAAGATTATTTTTTCTGATATTTAAATAATGAACTCGCACAGTCACCATGAAAATTCTTCTCTGTTTAGAAACCAGTCACCTCAGTATCAAACCCTAATAGAGAAACTTCAAATCCAAATTCCTGTGACAGATTTTGAAATAACTTCAGTGGCTTGACCAAAAAAGGCAAAAGTGCCCATCATCAAGTCAAACTTACCTTGAGAATGATGCAAGTCTAAACTTGGAGGGTATGGTCTCAGCTGTATCTAACTCTGGGGACTGATTTCTCTGCATTCAACTTAGTAAAACTCAGTGTACTTTATTCAAAGTTTCAAATCAATTTTACTTTTATAAAACTTCCCTATGAAAGTATAGTTTTGCACTCCTGCAGTTATTTAGTTTTATCAGTTGATATGTTGATGCATTATAATTCCCATATTTCATTCATTTCGGTTTATTCATTCTGGACTGTCTTCTTACATTGTCACCTTTGCGTCATTTTTGTTGATTTCTAGACGGAAGATTTACATTCATACCACTCAATTCCTATGTATTTGCAAATCTAACTCCCAAACTTCAATTCTTACATACATGCCACTTTACCTATGCATGAAAATGTGTATTTCACTTTTTAAAAGTTAAAATGGTAGTATTTTTTATGTGACATGAAAGATTTGGGTCGTATAGCTATAAATGTAAGAAAGTAAAGTTTAAGAATTGGGTAGTATGCATCTAAAAACTGAGAACACAACTTTTCCATACAGGTAACTATAAATTATTTACTCGGCAACTTGGGTAAAACATACTCAAATACAGTGGGAGTAGTAGACCTTGGAGGTGGATCTGTCCAAATGGCATATGCTATTTCTGAGGGCGAAGCAGCCAAGGCTCCAAAACCAACAGCTGGAGAAGATGAATATGTGAAAGAGCTATTTCTTAAAGGAATGAAGTATTACCTTTATGTTCACAGGTCGAACCTGAAAATGGTTTCCTTAATCACTCAGCTTAGTCATATTTGTCATGATGCATTACTGATATAACTTTTTTGCCTATAAATTTGCAGTTATTTGCGCTATGGTTTATTGGCTGCTCGAGCAGAGATCTTGAAAGTTGCGGAAGGATCTCATAGTGATTGCATATTGAATGGCTATCACGGTAAACTGCCTGTCACTCTTCAGTTATTTTTAGGACTTTCAACTTAAATAATGTTTAATTGCTATTTTGTTTCTGAGAGCCATTGATATTTTCTGTTGTCAAAATATAGTTTTAATACAAGGTTAGCATCTATAGTTGTCTACATGCAATTTAATTATGACATCAGTAACTTCACTGCATGTCCAATTGCTTAGTAATATCTCTTAAATGATCCTCTAGAAGAGAGAAAAATGATGGGATGATGATTTTGATAAATTTCAAGTACATGTAGTACCTATTGTGGTAAAATTTTCATTTTGTCAATTCTCTTATGTGTACATTTCTTGAACTTGAAAGTTGGCAATCTTATTTCAGCGCAGTGTCATATTATATCAAAATTTTAATGCCTGCAATCCGTATTTGAAAAAAATAACGGAATTGAAGTTCTGTCCTGCCAGCATGGAGTCAAAGCTCCATGTTGCCTATATTTAACATAGGCTCTGCTATGAAATCTTCAAGTTCATTAAGTTACCGTAATATTTATGGTTAACCCGACATGTCAATTTGACCCAAACTCGACCAAAAATTATAGTTCAGCCTGACCCGAATAATTTTTGGGTTGGGTTCTGGTGAGGAATTCTTACACTTTTAATGTTTTTTAGTTGGGTTTTGGTTGACCTGGCAACCCCAAATTGGCCTGTTAACTCAAAACTTACATGTCGATTTGAAACCAACCTCAAATTGAGTCGAAATTGGCTCGAATTTGACAGGAATAATTGTTTTGCCTCATGTTAAACTGGTTATAAAGGTTGAGTTCGTCAAGTTAAATAGCTTCTAGTCGGGTAAAACTTGAAACTGACCCACAAACCTGATTTGACACCTATAGACTATTGTATTAGCTTGGAGCCATTGTTATATGTTGAGATTTGTATCTTATTTTTGAGGGGTCTAATTGTAAATAGAAATTATTGAAGGAGTCTAGTGGGTTATTTGTAAAAGGGTTTTTATGGCTCTATAGATGCCCAATTCTTGAATGAAAAAGAATTAATTCCTTCAAAAAATTCTTTATGGTATAAGAGCCAAAACCCTAGCTGTTGTGCGTGGGTTATGACTTACCAGTTCGAGCATGGAGCAACAACATTGTGCGAGGCGATGCAGAAGAAGGTAGCGTGCAACTGAAACTGAGAGGAAATCGACTATGGTGAGGTTTCAAACACAAGGAGGGTACGTTTTTGCGTGCGAGATTGTTTGCGGGAGGAAGTAGAGGTTCAAACAACTTTGAAGTTGCGTGTGGGATTAAACGACAGGAAAAGGGAAACGGGAGTTGGCTTCGACTTCGAGAGCAGGAGCTGTCGTTGTGTTATCCATGCATAGGATGAGACAAGGGAGCAAAGAAAGAAGGGAGTTCTTTGTGTTGTGTGATCCCATCGCTGCTATCTAGCAAGTTCTTGTTGCAATAATTGGAGTTTCAAAGGTTTTGGTGTGTTGTGATCCCGTATTAGCAGCTATCGTCGCGCGAGCGAAGAGGAGTGCTCCCGAGGCTCCTGTTTTGACGCATAGGGAAGAGAAGAAATGGTGAGTTTCCAAGACCTTCGTACATAGCGATTCCTTTGTTTGCTGTGAAGCCGAAGGGAAGTGCAGACTCCTGCATGTGGAGGAACATGCAAAGGGCAAAGCCTTAAGTTCTTGTTGCGACCGAGAAATAGGAGAAAGTTTCGACTTCTCTATGTCACCTGAGGGACGAAACAGGGGGGCTTCGCGTGGAATAAAAACTAGCAAAGGGTTCGGATTAGGCATACTAAGCAAAGAAGAGTTAAAATTGAAGATGTCAAGAGATGAAGCTAATGCAAAATGTAAAGGATTGGAGCTTCTAGGGAAAATAGATCCCGAAGTTTTGAAGGTCTTAGTCGTGCTCATACGGGGGGCTAATATTTGACGAGAGCCAGTACCTCAGCAAGTGTTTCGGCTCAGTTGAGTGGACTTTCTAGAATGCGATCAACTTTGGCTGTCTTGAGCTCATGTAGGGAGGCCCTCAGGTGCTAAAACTGTGGAGAAGTGAGACACTTGAGCAAGGCCTATCCAAAGTTACCTAAGGAGAGAGAGACAAGTGGATGTAGACAATGTAGAGATCGTGGTTGTAGCCGTGGAGGCCAAATAGGTGGAAGAGGAGACTATCGGACAAATTTGATGGTATTAGAGGATGAGAGAGAGACAGAGATGGACTTTATTGATAAGGATCATGAGCTCCATAAGATGTTGAAGAGAATGCAAAGAGCGGTGTATATGACTAAGGATGCATCCACATTACCGTCATCCAAGGGCAACACTGCCACTTATGCTTACTCAACCAAAGACACTCGTGATACACATGCTCTTGCCTCTATATCGACCACAAGAACACCATAATGGATAGTAAATTCTGGTGCATCTTGACATGTGACAGGTAACGCTAGGGAGTTCTTTTCCTATACTCGTCTAGTAGTTCCATATAATATTCAGACTGGTGATAGTACAACACAACCTGTGATTGGTAAATGTACAGTGAGAGGTGTCAATTCTATGACTTTGTCCAATGTTTTGCATGCTTCTTTCTTTCCAGTGAGCCTTTTATATTTTAGTGTCATTTGTTTCAATTAAACTGTGATGTTTCATTTGATATTCCTAAGATGATCTTTAAAAAAAAGGAGATTGGACGAAGACTGGGGGCTGACACGTGGCATAGTGGACTCTAGTACTTGGATAGAGAGGGGATTAACTCAGTCTTGACATCCATGGTTGAGAATGCTAGAGCAGGAAGATTTAAAAGGCGTGTGGAGGATATATTGTTGCTATATCACAGACACATGAGATACTCATCATGCATCTATTGAGTTGTTTGGACCCATCCTTGTATGAAAAGGCAAAAAATGAGAAACTGATGTGTGATGTCTGTGAGTTTGGCAAGCTCGCTAGGAGCTCTTATATCAGTTCTAAGAATAGGCTCCGGCGTGTTTGATTAATTATATTCAGATGTATGGGAATCTTGTTCTACAACTTTGATGAATGATTACAGATCTTTTGTGACGTTCATTGATTGTTGTTCTCGTGCTACTTGACTATATCTCATGAAGAACAAAAGTGATGTGCTTGTTTGCTTTAAAGAATTTCACATGACAATTCAAACTCAATACAGTGCAGTAGTGAAATTATTAAGGTCTTATAATGGGACAGAGTAAGGCGTTTGAGGAGTACTTGTCAGCCCAAGCGATACAACATTAAACCACATGCCATACACACCAGCACAAAATAAAATAGCAGAGAGGAAGAATTGTCATCTTCTAAAGGTAGTCCATAGCATAATGATGGCAATGAATGTCCCACAACACTTTGGGGGCAAGTAGTGTTGACATCCACTCAATTGATTAACAGAATTCCTTCAAGAGTGCTCGAATGGAAGTCTTCTTGTTAGATATTGAAAGGAGACAACGGTTGGATCTTTCTATTGAAGGTATTTGCATGTGCATGCTTTGTGAAAGACAACTGATAATTTATAGGGAACTTGGATCCCATGACAGTGAAATGTGTGTTTGTGGGTTATTCTGCTATTCAGAAGGTTTAAACAATGCTACACTTTGAAGGTGAATTTACCATTTGATGACTTAACAGACACTGAAGATACAAGAATAGAGAGATTGAATAGTAGAGGTGCTAGAGTGGTGCAAGTGAGATCAATGTCATGTCCTATGATGTGGGGTGAATCAACTGAGGAGACGAAAATCGAGGAGATTGGTCCCATATATGGTGGGATTCAGGCTGAATGTGAGCTAAGGGCGTATACACGGAGGAAGAAGCAAACTGAGGGAACAAAGTTTGTTGTGCCAATAAGTCCCTTGTTCCAGTTTTCTCTAACTCTTGAGACACCTATATCATTCACCTTTGATTCCAAACTCCCAGATATTATTCCTTCTCTGTCCACTCCTAACCCCCAACATTAAGGAGGACCTTCTGTAGCAATGCGAGACATTTTTCTTATCGTCTTAGGTGAGAACTTGACATTGCGAACTTTATTTCTTATTCTAACATCTTACCGTTGCACGGACTGTTCATTGCATCATTGGACTCTTTCTCTATACCAATATGTTGACAGATAGCTAAGGAGGATCCAAAGTGGAAGGATGTCATGTTGGAGGAACTTGGTGCTCTCGAGAAAAATAAGACGTTTGAAGCTTGCGTTGCTACAAACGGGGAAAAAGGCAATCGGTTCCAATTCGGTCTTCACAATGAGGCAGACCTCAAAAAGAAAAATTGATCGTTATAAGGTACGGTTGTTGGCTAAAGGATATAGTCAGACCTATATCATCGACTATGATGAGATATTTACACCTGTGGCATAGATGAGCACAGTCAGGACTCTTATCTCTCTGACTGTGAATGGTAGATGGAGGTTACACTAATTGGATGTGAAGAATGTATTTCTCCTGAGGATCTACTGGAGGAAGTGTATATGGAAATATCCCTGGACTTTGGTACAAACTAAACAGTGGGCAAGCTATGTAGACTTAGGAAGTCACTGTATTGTTTGAAACTGTCTCCTTGAGCTTGTTTTGACATGGGCTATCGGTAGATCCTTGACGACTACACAGTGTTCATTCGACGAAATGGTGGCCACACCACTATACTTACCGTGTATATGGATGATATGATAGTCATTGTTGATGATGAGGAAGGGATTGTGCTGCTAAAGACACGATTGGGCAAATAGTTTGAGATGAAGGACTTGGGACTACAGAGGGGATTGTTCTATCTCAGAGGGAGTGTAATAGATTTGCTCATAGAGACAGACATGTTGGGATGCAAGCATGTCATTTCACCAATTGATCATAAAGGAAAGTTGAGTGAACAGGCGGGAAAGCTAGTTGATCGAGAGAGATAACAGAGGTTGATAGGTCGTCTCATCTGAGTCACACATGTCCAAACATCTCATTTGTAGTGAGCGTGGTGAGTCATTATATGAATGATTCTAGGAATGATCATGTGGACACAGTGTATCAGATTCTGAGGTACCTGAAGAGTGCACTAGGGAAGGGGTTGATCTTCAGGAAGAATGGTCATATAGACATTGAGGGCTATTGTGATGCTGACTAGGCAAGCTATGCAGATGAGAAAAGATCCGCCTCAGGATACTTTATGTTCGTAGGGAGCAATCTGGTTCCTTGGAAGAGCAAGAAACAATCTCTAGTAGCGAGGTCAACAACAGTGGCAGAGTATAGGGTCATGGTGTTAGAGTTGTCAACAAGATGATATGTTGAGAACCTTGTTGGTAGAGCTCAAGTTGGACCAAAGAGCTCAAATGAAAAAGTTGTGGTGTGACAAGTCAACAATCAATATTGCCAACAACCTGGTGCAACACGATAGAACCAAACATGTGGAGATTGATAGATTCTTCATAAAAAAAAGCTGAATAACAGGCAACTAGAGCTAATTCATGTAGCCACTGGAGAGCAAGTGGTTGAGTGCCTCACTAAAGGATCTAGTTCATTAGATTTGTCCAAGTTATGTAACAGGATGAACTTAGTGGATATCTTTTGCCTATCTTGAGGGGGAGTGTTGAGATTTTTATCTTATTGTTTAGGGTTCTAATTTTAAATAGAAATTATAGAAGAAATCTAGGGGTTATTTGTAAAAGATTTTGTATGGCTCTATAGAAGCCGAACTCTTGAATGGAAAAGAATTGATTCCTTCAAAAAATTCCTTATATGTTATTGACATCTTTGGAGTTGGCTTAGTCTCTGCTTTGCAATTTTGGTTTGCTTCATGATGTTGCTTCAAAATTATTTAGGCTATGGCCTTCAAATGCATTATAATCGATTAATATCATAAATGGTTGCCATAGAGCTAGAGTTATATGCTAACAAAGTATCATGAATCAACCAAGACTCATTAAAAAATGCTATCTAGGCACAAAAACATACTAATATGTTAAGATTCTTGACCTCACTCCAGTTTAATTGTTGGCTCTACTTATAGGCTCAAGTTCTTGATTTTTTGCGTGGGCCCAAATAGGGATTATACAACTTTTTAAGTAATATTTTTTTTGTCAACATATTTTTATCAATTTTATATAATAAAAAAGCTAAGTCTTTAATATCGGTCCTATGTTTGGATAAAAAAATTATGGGTTTTTAATTATTAATTTTTGCCCCATTTTAAAGTTTTTTTTGGCTTCATCTCTGGCCACATCAATTGTGCCCTATGAAAATTATTGAGCATTGGTTTATCGCCAAGAATGCTGAGATCATTTATTTATGAAAATTATTTAAAGTTTTTTTTGGCTTCATCTCTGGCCACATCAGGGCACGTCGAAGCCGCGAGGGTTGAAGGCCAATTTGCCACAATGGTTTATCGCCAAGAATGCTGAGATCATTTATAAATATAATAATCGAGCTTAGTTCATTTGCGGCTTGAGCTTGATTATATCGAGCAACTCGTTTATCCTCGTCGAGCTGAACTTGGTGATTGAATAAATTAACAAGAATTCAAAAAAAGTATTCAAACTTATTCAATTACATTAATTAAACGATCACAAGTGAGCTCTAATTGAATCGGGCCACGAATAGTTGCCAAATGCTTAGGTCATATGTAGCACTACTAGTTCTGATCGCCAGAAGTGGGCATCTATGTTGGAGAGAATGCAGAAAAGGTTCTTTCCATCATGATGTCTTTCTCAATTTAGTTTAAATTGCTAAGTTTGTTAATTTCTTTTATTAAAGTATTATGTTATATTTTAATTGAAATGATGATTGAACTCTAGAATGCAATGCACAATGAAATCACATTGAAAACCCCAATCTACATGCAGTCAACTTTTAAATTAAGAAAAAATCAGTCACTTCTTATGAAAAAATACGAATACTCTTCTTTCATTTCAATTAATATAGTTTATAATCAATAAAATTTGAGATTTCCTATGAAAATTATTGAGCATCAAGGATCGAGTTTACATGGTAAGTTTTCTCACCATAAAAAAAGGGGTTGGTCCCACACTTAAGCAGATCAATTTTGAAATAATTTTGGGTTGGCAGGTCAATTCGAACTTGACCTAAAAAATTAAACGAGTTAGGATTCCAAATCCGAACTTGACCCGAAAATTATTCAATTAGCCTGATTTTTTCGAGTTGAGTTTGGGTTGAGTTCCCATGTCAGATCAAATTTTTGACACATTTAGAGCCAAATCTCAATAACATCAATCGTTTCTTGAGCTAGCTAAGGCTTGTTGTATGAAACAATCACCACATTCAATCTTCGGTCTTTAGAAAGCTCCTTCGAACGGGCAGCTCATATTTAGGGGTGGAATCAGTTTTGTTTTCTTAGGATAGGCAAAATCACCAAATGCTTGATTTGGAAATTGTACTTACATACCACAGAAGTCTTATGTACTACATATGTCACACCCAAAATCTGATTTTTACACTTTTAACACCTTGGTGTTTACCATTAAAAAGATAGTGATGGTCGCATTTTTTATGTTATATTAAAAATTTGGGTGCTATGCATATAAATATAAATGTTTATGTGATACGCAAGAATTGTGTGGCATTTACGTAAATTTCCCAAAAAATTATTGAGGGGGGATGCAAAATTACTAAATTGTCTTAACTATATAAAAAAACTACTAAATTTTTTTTATTTCTATAGAAGAATCTGAAATTCTAGGGCAAGCAAATGGCCATTCTGAGCTTAATATATTTCTGTCCACGCTCATGATTACTGATAAAGGCGGGTTGATGTCCCCAAGGCTCTTTGATTATTAGAGATTGAAGTTTACAATGCTTCAGTGATAGAATCACGGGATTTTTATATTGTGAATCAATCCTTCTCCAAAACTATTACCAAGGCATGCTCTTACCTATTCATCTCCTTATTTGAGCCTTCTCTCACATCATGCAAGTTAACTAACTATTAGGAACTCTTAAGTAACATATTTTGATCAACCTCAACCCATCTTAAAAAAAAATTTATTTAACGACGCCCAATCTACCTCAAAGAGCGATATCATTCTCGATCCTTCGTACTTGACGGGCTCAAGATTATTATTGAGTCAAGTTTAGATAATAAGAATGATGTTTTCTCTTATGGCTTCTGCCTTGTAGGGTCGTACAATTATGGGGATAAACAATATCCAGCTTCCTCCTCACCATCCGGCGCTAGCTACGCGAAATGCCGGAGCGATACCGTCAAAGCTCTCAAACACGATGAAACAACTTGCACGCATCTGAAATGCACATTTGGTGGAATATGGAATGGCGGTGGCGGCGACGGACAGAAAAATATATTTGTAGCCTCATTTTTCTTCGATAGAGCTGCTGAGGTCATTATTAGTAGGAAGATTTACATACATACCACTCAATTCTTATGTATTTACATATCTAAAACCCAAAGTTCAAGTTTTACATACATACAACTTTATTCATGAAATGGTGTATTTCACTTTTTTTAAAGTTAAAATGGTGGTGTTTTTTATTTAATATGAAAGATTTGGGTTGTATAAATATAGAAAGTAAAGCTTTGGTGTTAGATATGTAAATACATAGGATATTGGGTGGTATGTATGCAAATGCCCCTTATTAATAATTCCAAATCAATTTTCTCCTTTGCCTACTAATCCACTGGATGCTAACCATGCGTAAATGAATCCTCTACTCAGGCTGGTTTTGTGGACCCAAATTTGCCAGTTGCGAAGGTTAAACCTTCAGATTTTGAGGAGGCTGCTAAAAGAGCTTGTAAATTGAGTGTTGACGAAGCAAAGCTCACCTATACCAAAGTAGCAGATGACAACCTTCCATATCTTTGCATGGATCTTGTTTATGAATTCACATTGCTCGTTGATGGATTCGGTAAGCGAAAGTTATTACAAGTTTTTCTATGATATTTTGAAATCATATAGCATTTTTATGACCACATTGAAAGTCAACATAAATGCTATATAGACCTGTAGTCCCAAAACAGTTCTCTAACTATTTTCATCGAGCCATTTTAATGCTTGAGTTTATGAAAGTGCTAAATTAGTCTCCGGGCTATCTTAGTGTGGGCTAAAAATATTCAGTGGAAGCAATTTCAACTCATATTAAAAGATTATGAGGACTAAATTGAAATTTTATGAACTCTGAGACTAAAGTTACATATACCAAGAAAAGAGAAATAAAGGTAAGGGGGATTTGCATATATACAATGAATTTTATTGATTTACATAGTTAATGTCTAAATATTTCTTATTTACTTGTTTAATGCTCTAAAATCTAAATCACATGCAAAATTCCACCAACACTAAAATCTAAAATCTTCTAAAATCTAAATCACATGCAAAATTCCACCAACATTAACTTATCTAGAATGAAACACTTTTTATGACAATAGGTTTTGGTGTGATTTAGACATTGAAAATATAAAGACCTTGGTGTTTGGCATGTAAAAGATAAGAATTTAATGGCATGTATGTAAATCCTCTTGAAAATTCAATAAAAAAAATTTTTATATTGGGAAAAAAAAATAAAAATAATTTTAATAATAAAGATATATTATAATAGGGATAGTTTCCATGTATTCCACACAATTCTTATGTATTTACTTATATAACGCCTAAACATTCATATTTACATGCATAACACTCAAATCTTTAACATCACATAAAAAAAATGTCGTCAACATCATCTTCTTAAAAATAAAATACACATTTTCATGCATTATGTTTATGATACTAAGGTGATAGTGTGTGCATATCAAACTTTTGGTATTAGATTATGTAAATACAAAAGAATTGTGCACCATGTATGTAAATTTCCAATAGTAATAATAATAGTAACCATTTAGCACAATGTATAAATATAACCATACATAACCCTAATCTCACAGGCTTGGAGCCATGGCAAGTTATCACACTTGTAAAGAAAGTCAAATATGGCAATTCTTTGGTGGAGGCCGCCTGGCCTCTAGGTAGTGCCATTGAAGTGGCTTCCATGGCTTAGCACAACTATAGCTGCTTCTGCTGCAATATCAATTTATTACGATCCTCTTAATTCCTGGAGCTATTCTTTTGTCATTTTGGTTGGGGAAGAGGTTCAACAGTTGCAGGTCTGAGTTTGCTCCGGATTCCATTAATCAGCTTCATCACAATTTATATATCATTATTTTTTCAGCCTTTTTTTTTTAATTTATTTTAAGGGAGAGAAGTATGTTATAATATTTGAAATTTGAGTTTATTCAGATCCTTTTGTTCGGTCAGGCGCTGTCTAGCAGTTGATTTAGTAAATGTTGTAAGTCTGGATTTACTAGATCCTGTTGGACATTTCAAGCAAATTTGTGGAATTGTGAAACTCTAGGATTTACTAAATCCCAGATTTTAAAGTTGCAATTTTTTTGTGTCTGATAGGATTTATGTTAAATCCAATTTAAATTCCTTATTAGACAGACCCTTAAAGCTGAAAAGTGAGAAGACTTTTATTGTTCAGAAGTATAGAGAAATGCATTAAATTTTTTGAAGCTACATTTTTGTATTGTGCTTTTGTTTTTGGTGAAGTATCTCAACTTGTGGGATTAATGTGTCACAAATGATGATATTACTTCAATTATATTGCCTTAATGATGTTGGCATTTAAAGTAAGATTACTACTTTGTATTTCTATGAGTTAAAAGTTGAAGGTGATTTGAGTTTTAAATTCAGGATAGTTTATTTACCAAATTAGCACTATGTAATTTTTTGAACTACTGGATCGTAGAATGCTTCGATCAAATCATTGAGAATTTGACAAGAAATATATATATATATGGGTTGGGATCTTATCGTAAATTTGGAGTTTTGAGTGAGAATTTGGAAGTGGATGAAAGAGTATGTTTGATTTGTAGATTGCAATGATTAGGGTTTGATGTTAACAATATAAGTATATAATTTTATCATTATATATCATTATATATCATTATATTAATTGATTTTAATAAAAATCGATATAATTTATTAGATATTATTTAATTTGATAGGGAGAGGATGATTAATTCTATGTATCTTGACTTTTTTGTTTATTTGTGTTTTTTAATCATGGTTATATCTTAATGGTATACATAATATTTAAAGTGCTTAAAATATTAAAAAAAATGATATAATCATAAAAATAGATCATCAAATAAATTTTTATTTAAATTTTCTAGCAAGTTTTTTTTTAATAATAATAGAATAGCATATTTACAAATATAATTAAGCAAATAAGCTATCTTTCATTTATTTTTTCTTTATCTAACAAGCCCTGTAATTTTCTTCAATTATACAAATAATTAAAATGAAAAATTTTTACATCAATAAATATTTATGTGTTCATCCAATAAACACTATATCAAATCCCTACTCTTGGACTTAATAAACCAATGATCCAACTATATGAAATTCTATAATTCACAAATTAAAAAAATAAATAAATAATTCACAAACTAAATAATAATAATAATAATAATAATAATAATAATAATAATAATAATAATAATAATAATAATAATAATAATAATAATAATAATAATAATAATAATAATAATAATAATAATAATAATAATAATAATAATAATAATAATAATAATAAACAGAGATTAGTAATGCCATTACTCAATGGCACATTATAGCTTTTAATAAAAGATACCTCTATTTCTAATAAACATCATTATTGAACAGTTTACTTGATAATCCCTGATTAGTTATCTAATGATAGTTCATAATCTCTTCTGCCTTCAGCAAACATCATCTCAATAGCAAGCGAGAATGGCGCAAACCTTCCTTTGCTCTCTCAATTACCTATAAAAAAACACAAAGAAGAACTTTGTTTCATTTGTGACATTTTTGTTAATTTAAGAAAAATTACATTTTGGGTCGATGCCAAATAAATTTGGTGGATAAATTAAAAGACTCCAAACCCAAGATTGCTAGGTTAATTTAATAGAGTGATGAGTATATGAGAGTATAAGATCTTGATTCTATACACAATAAATGAAATATATATTAGTATATAAGTACTAATTGAGCTAATATATTGGTGAAGGGTGATTGCAAAATGTAGAGGTTTGTACTAAATATTATTTTGGCATTTACATAAATACCTCTCAATTTATATGTATTTACATATCTAACAACTAAACTTTACTTTTTTTTACATTTAT
>NW_018164444.1:24255597-24256641 GCF_001263595.1 Phalaenopsis equestris | reverse complement strand
ATATATATATATATATATATATATATATTTCTATTGGAAATTTACATGCATACCAAACAATTCTTTTTTATTTAAATATCTAACACCGTAAATATGATATTTACACTTATAACTCTTCGTTGTCATAAATCAATGCATTAAAAAGGGTATTTCACTTTGTTAAAAATAGAGTTGATTGGTATTTTTATGTGATGTTAATGATTTGAGTGATATGCATGTAAATATGAATGTTTAGGTATTAGATATGCTAACACTTTAGAATTGTGTGATAAGTATGTAAATATCTCAATAAACAAACCAACACAAATATTTAACTGCGGATTATGTAAGAAAATAATCTTAAAATATGCTAATTTTATTCATGTAACAGTTTATATAGTCAAGACCCAATCCGATGGATTAGAATTAACTAAGTTAGGAATTGTGGCTAGACGGTATTAACCATTACATTTTATTTTATATACATTTTTACAATCTCTCTTCTTTGTAAAAAAATTATTCTTGATATTTAAAAACTACTATGAAAATAAACATACATCAATTAAATAGCCAATTTTTGGATGGGAATTTCGGCTCAGAAGTGCGGCTTTTCTTGGACATATTATTAGTGGAGATGACATATCTTTGGATGATATATCTATAGTGATTTATTTCTTTTATATTGTTATTTTCTTTATTGTGTTACTTGTGGTCCTATTGTTGGTTGGATTTGTACTTATTTAAAGAATTGTTTATATGTGTATTGTGGATTTTCGGTGGTCCCTATCTATATAAATGATATAGTGGACACATGTTAATTTAGAAATGTTTAGATATGTTTGCATCATTCGGTTGTCTGTTCCCACCTTAGTTAATTAATACCAATTAAAGCTCTATTTTAGAAATGGATGCTTTAGATGATAGATATGTAAATACAAAAGAGTTGTATGGTATTTATGTAAATTAATCAAATTTAAAATACCTTGAGATCGCCGGCTCTTCTGCCGAACGCCTTTGCTAAAATCTCCAATGAATCTATCACATCGATAGGCTCCGGCGGCTGCC
>NW_018164444.1:24248958-24254511 GCF_001263595.1 Phalaenopsis equestris | reverse complement strand
ATATATATATAAATCTGGTCACAACTTTCTAAGAGAATCTGCTTTCCCATCAGAGCTTACAATAGAACAAGCAAAATCAGGGAAATCCAAACATGAAAATTTAGGTTCGCATGTCACATTTAGATTTGACCCATAATGGATCCATAAGAATAACATAAATTATAATCATATATACATTTGTTTAATAAAGGGATAAAAAATGCTAACTTAGAATCCAACATTTAAGTCTAGGACTAAGCACATTCAGATCAGATATCACTTTATACGGTCATTGTTAGATGACGGACAGTTGTTGTTTCAGCAAATTTGTGAAAGTCAGAACCCTGCTGATATGTTGATAAAGGGTATTACTCTGGAGAAACTGAAGTTGTGTACAGCTTCAGTTAGTCTTCTGGTGTGAAAACAGAGGTTTTGAGTTGCAGAGGTGGATGATTCATGTTTGAAGAAAAGAGCGATGCCGCAGTGGAGGAGATCAGTTTGAGGAAGGAGACGTTGTAGCAAGTGTACCGGTCTCCAAGTGGGATATTTGTTATGCTAGAGCCCGGTTCACAATCCCGCCTCCCACTCGCTGCGCCGATCGCGAAATCTCACACTCCCGCTTCTGTTCGAGAAAGGTCACAATCCTGATTCGATCGCGAAAGGTAGCGACCCGCGACCTGCTGTTTCCTTAACCTGACTTAACATGATTGAAAAAACCAATTAATTTGTGAATGGCAGGTATCAAACCAACCAAAAATAAACATAATTACCTAATTTATGAATAAAAAGAGAGAAAAAAAAGTAATCGTTTAGAACTTTTTAGATTACATAATATCCATATTTTTTACAACTAAAGCTTACTGGAACCTTACTCATATCCGATATTAGGGAAATAAAAAATTGACTCAAAGTGTCAACTCAACTTGAACCTCAACTTGAACCTGACCCTGACCCAAAAAGTCTACTTTTGGGTTGAACCAAATAATTTTTGGATAGGGTTCAAGTTACAAATCATAACCCGTTAATTTCTTGGGGTGGGTTTGCGTTGACCTACAAACCCTAAATTAGCCCGAAATCTACCCGCCAACTTTGATTAAACTCTAAATTGACTCAAAATTCATTCGCTTATAACTTGAATGGTTGTTATTCCAAATGTTAAACAGTTTATATTGGTCTAGTTCGAGTTGGCGGGTTGAAGGTAGGTCCTATTCTGGTTAGACTTTTTGGCTCATTCATGTACAAGTCAAATAATTCTAGGCCAGTCAATTTCAGTCCAGACGCGCTTATTGAGTTTGAGACCTATATCCTACATAGACTAGGCCAAATCTAATTTTTTTTTAAGCCAAATTTGGACACCTCTTCATTTTCTCTTTGCTAGACACGTGCACATGAAAAGTAAATTTCTTCGCATTATTTATATTTAATTATTTATCACAACAACAAAACTATTTAAATCAACTAATTCAAAAACGTTGAATAATGCTTAGACATTTCTTCTGATATCTCATTGTTGATTTGAAGGATAGATGATTGTATGTATAAATAATTACATGTGTCAGGTCATTATAATTAATTAAGATTAATTAGTTTCAATTGTGCTGTTAAGTCAATTAATCCAACCGTTCGGTGTATGAGATAGAGAGAGACCAGACTTCTTAGCTACTCTAAGTAAACCTATTTGATTGCACTGAGAATAATTCTATTATGTGAAATAAAATAAAATAAAATATGAGAATATTAAACTAGGCTAATTAAAGATGATTGGAGTGATTTGAAATAAAAAAAATTATATTGGGTTGAAAGTGTCATTATGAGTGTTGATGTTGGAATAAATATTACATATGAAGTTCTCATGCAAAAATGTATCCAGACTTCAATAAAATTACATCATGTCACACGAATGACTCCCTAAATAAAAAAAATATATATAATTTAATGTATGATCTACCTCCTTCGGACACGTGGCTCAATTTCAGGACTTCTAATATAATATTTTTTCTTGATGCTGACCTCATGAGAAAATATTCGTCATAAATAAATTATAGGAGATATTTTAAAATTGGTTTCATGAACCATCTTTTTCAAGGTGTGAAACTAGAAAGATTCCTTCTAGGGAATAAATTGATATTAAATGGATTAGAATAAAATTAATCCATCATCAAGGAAAAGTATACACATCACACATGTGATATAATGGAGACAATAGAAAAGTAGTCATAAATGATGGTGACAACAAATAGGGAAAATTACATACACAGCACACAAGATTTTATTATTTACAAAATTAATAATCTTTTTCATCCATTTTGCAATTTCTCACACAATTATAAAAATTCATAATTACATCCCAAACTAAAAGTTTGATTGTTGTATATGTAAATGTAGAGGCTTGTTAGTACCAAAAAAGATAGCGTGTTGGCTAAGCTAACAATGACATTTCTAATGATCATCTATCAATAGAGAAGTGTACATTAAGAACATTTATCAAAGGAAATTATTATATGAATATTATAAAATCTAAAACAAAAATAAAGATAACAAACATAGAATAAATATCCCTAGAAATCCAGGTATCATAGTTGTTTTACTTATAGTGTTAATGTTATATGAATTGATCAATCTATAAATGGGGTTGGATCGATTGTTAAACAATGTACAAGTTCTATCTTCTGGTGAATCATTTCTCTATTATCGTTCCATAATTGTTTTATTAAAAAATTTAAGTGATAAATAATTTTTTTAAAATTTGAGTATTGAAATGTAAATAGATGTGTGCTTAGCATTGTGTGCTGTCTATATATTGAGTAATTATTGTCTATATATTGAGTAATTATTGCGTACGGAAAGCGTACGCAAACTGCGTGTGCTCTCCGATCACAGCCGTACATTAATAATCCCTTAAAATTTTTTTTTTAAAAGATTTTGTAAAAGTGGGAGCTATTGGTATACAATGATGGTTGATGTGCGGCTGTGATTGAAGAGCGCACGCAGCTCAATGTACGCTCTCCGTACGCAATAATTTTTTCTATATATTTACAGAAATACCTGAAATAGAGGTTAAAAGTAAATTGATAATGCGCCTGACATTAATGAAACTTTACATTTCCAAACAAAATTTACAACAAAAAAAAAAAATGTAGAAACACATTTCATTTGAATCGAATGATGACTCTACTAATGAAGATTACACACCCTTTTTTTTCTGCTTTTAAAATTTTAATTTTTGTAGAAATGCCTCTAACACAACATCAAAATCGTTGTTCTTTTTTCTAAAATTATATACAAATTCCATCGCCCACTGTCAACTCTCTCTTCAAATCGAAGGCAAACTTGAAACACCACGTTTCTTCGGCGAATCAAAGCTCATAAAAAATGAAATCTTGATTCGAGTAATCGACCGCCGGCATCTGAAAATCCCCCAAATTCAAACCCGAATACCAATCATAGTCTTCCTTAATCGCTGGAACCGCCGCCGCCGCCTGCATTCCACGACCAAATCCAGCATCCCCAAATTCATCAAAATCCGGCAACTCAATCCCCGATTCCGGAGTCATCAAGCTCTCCGATCTCGCATCATCGTTCTGCTCGATCGAACTCTTCCCCATCTTCCCCCAATTATTCTTCTTATTATACAATCGACAGAGCACCCAATCATCCAGCTGCAGCAAAAAAGAAAATTTTTATTTCAGTTTCAGCAATTCTCAGATTTAAAAACCCCAAATTTCAATCTTCTTCGATCTCCGCAAACTTACCCTCAAGCTTCCGCTTCCCTTCGCACTTCGATTGACATCCGCAAGTCGATACTCATGCATGATCCAATCCGTCTTGATTCCCTTCGGCGCCTTCCCGTCGTAAAATACAAGAGCTTTCTTGATCCCAACGGCTCTACCGCTCCCCTGCGGCGCCACCGGTTTGTCAGCTCCGGTGGCCTTCCAGTACCCGCGCCCGGCGGCACGATTCGGCCGCGATCCGTTGGGGTATTTCCGATCCCGCGGCGTGAAGAAATACCACTCCTTCGTCCCGAACATCGCCATATCTGCCAATCAAAACCCTAAACCAGTCAAAAACCCCTGCTTTTCCTCACAGAGATGCACAAAAGATGTTCGACGAAAGTACCTGGAAGATCCCAAGGTTCATACTTGTACAAATCGACCTCGGCGATGATCGGAACTGGAATACGCTGGTGAGCTACTTTCCGGCAGAGGTAGTGAACACTTTTTGAGCTTGAACTATAAACGAGCCGAACACGAGCGACGTGTTCGGCTCGTTTACACCCCTAAAAGTGAGAGAGAATGTTCTGTTCTTCATTTATGTCCTAACTACCTACTCATTATTGGGGTTTTAAATACAATTACATAAAAAAGAGGGAACAATTATTATAACCGCTTAATTAATTGAATCGACGTGCTTGTTGTCGATCACCACTGACCTTCATCGACCATCGTCGACCTCCATCGACAACCGCGTACCGTCATCAACCACTGACGCCCGCACTCAACCCTCACCAACCACCCCCGACCACTGCCGACCACCGTTGACCTCTACCAACCGTCTTCGACCATTGCTAACCACCATAGATTACCACCAACCATATGCCATCAGTCGCCCATATAATTTGAAAAATATAGTTACCATTTCACGTCTGTGGAACGAGATTTCTATAATCATAAATCAATAGTGGATTTTCGTAATTGAGCAAAGCCTGTGTTTTTTTCTTTTACGAGTTTTCAACGTTAAACTTCTGGAGTCGTCACTATTTGTTTCTCTTTCATTTGTGTGTGTGTTGAATTCTCACGTCGTCGGCGATGATGGGAACGGGGAGGCGTGGGTGGGCGGCCTTGCGGCAGAGGTAGTGGACGACGAGCTCCTCGTCGGTGGGGTGGAAGCGGAAGCCCGGAGGTAAGTTGAGCTCTGCTTCTGCGTCTCTTGACCTGCCCATGTCCGTCAACACTAAAGGTCTCTGCCTTGAGAAGAAAGCTTTGGGATTTATGCGGCAGTGGATTAGGGGATGAGAGATATATAAATGAGGGAGAGCTTTGGAAGATAGAGGAAGCTTCGAGCCGCGCGGCGGAGCGGGAGGACTTAGGTTTTCGTGGAGGAGAAAGGAGGTCAAGAAATTCAACAGGATGGGAAGCATCTGGCACCCTGGCTTCTAGAAACGAGATGGTTCGTCGTGCAGTGACGTCACCGCTTACATACCCTTTTGTAATTTCGCACGTGAGAGTTTACGCGCCGACGGAAAAGAGGGGGGCCGTCACTTTTTTAATGAATTGATTATTCAGATTCATATAAATTAATCAAATTATCAAATGAAATGAAATGAAAATATGAAATTAATTTTTTTTTAAACTTAATTATTTATTGTTGAATCCAAAATTGTCTTACAGTAAACAAGCCCCAAGAGTTAGAGCAAAAAGGAGAGAGGGATATAAAGTATAGTGAGTAGGGTTGTCAAAACGGTTCATTGTTCGCGAACAGCTCGTGTTCGGCCCGTTAAGAAACTTGTGTTCGGCTCATTAATTTTTTTCGATAAGTTAACGAGTCAAACACAAACTAAGATGTGTTCGGCTCGTT
>NW_018164444.1:24242569-24248858 GCF_001263595.1 Phalaenopsis equestris | reverse complement strand
GGGGCAGTTTACCCTCTAAGAAAAAGATGCCAGTTCCACCCCCGAGAGATTCTGAGAAGGACGGCAGAGTGTTTGCTCCACACAAAATTGTTACATGTATATATGCAGAATATTTATATTTATAATTTTTTGGAAAATTATGATCTTTGTCACCTACCTTGTTCTATACCCAATGCCACCTAACTCGTGCCCCTATCCCCATTTCTCTCCAAATAAAGTGCTCCCTCCCTGCCTCCCTCTCAAACGACCATATAAACATCCATCGATACCAACTATCATCAACTTATATGAGTACGAATTTTTCAACATTTCTAGTTAGATGTTTCACGTAGAATTAAATAGCGAGGGATTAGCATGTGCATTTTTTCCGACCAGGAACATGTCATCATACTCACATAATTTTTACAAGTGATTTATGTTGATTGAAATATCTCTTTTTTGCATCTAGTTACAGCATATTAGAGCACTAGCAGAATACCTATAACATAGAGTTTTATGTAATTTCTGAAAATATGGTTTACTCGATTTTGATGTGCCTTGCTGCATCATAGAATTAATTAGAAATTAAAATCATGCCACTTTTTTGGTGGTTGATAAATTAATATGTATGGAAAAATATTTTAATTTGGATTATTTAAAATCAAATTTAATATTACCAACATACAAAAATACAGAAGCTAGAAAAAAAAGAAAATAATTAGGCTTTGTAAGAAGACATAAATCTCATCCCTATAAGTCTGAACTGCAGTGGATCACATTTTTCATACATTCTAAAATCTTATGTAATTATAACGAAAACTCATTTCAAAATGTAAGTAAATAATAATAATAATAGTAAAGTAAGTTATGTTAATCTTATTGTGTGTGTGTGTGTGTGTGTGTATATATATATATATATATATCTTAGACTCTTGCTCTCAATTTCCTTAAGGTATGAGGTATCAAACTTTGGCCTACCAACATGTAAGTACTCCCATATCCAAACCAGAAGGAGGTTAAGCCAACCGGCCATATAAACACAAATAAGCTTGGAGACCTCACATAAGTTTTTCATATAAATATTCTAAAATATATAGCTCTATATATCTCCACCTAAATAGTACTTTGAGAATTCATATAAATTGTTTAAAAGTGGTAAATATTGAAGATGTACCTCACACCCTCAAGTATCTCGCAGAAAAATGGTTTCAAATACAAAAATAATATAAACTCAAAAATGCTACAAGTATTGAATATTATCCATGTCTAATTAAGAATCATTACTAAGTTTCTAATGTATCTGACGAAGTGGTAAGCATATTTGGAATGTAGATGTAGCTCCTAGGCAATATGGTTGATAGTATTTGATTTTGACCTCCGAACGGCTCCCAAGTAGATCTTCATATCTCTCAGGCCACAAATTTTATCTATGTCTGACTAAAATAATTGGCTGACCAACAAAGTCAGGACCGTCAATGCAAATGTCTAACGTCAACTCGACATTTTGTGATATGATTGTTATTTTTCTTATTGGGAGATGAAAGGTGTTTGTCTCTGACAACCAAGATTCCATAAATATAGTTACAATTATTGCATCTATCCAACAAAATCTAATCAATTCATATTCATGCCTTTGATCATACATGGGCTTGAGATGAGCCATTCTCTGACCATCAATGGACTGAAACAACATTTAAAGTGGTGACCTAATGAAAAAAGTATAATAGGCATCATTATATTAGAGTGAGACATATGTATATAAGTAGTGAATAAATGTATATCACAGCTTACTGAATCAGGGTAGGCTACACAATGAGAATCATATAATCTCGCAATATTATGACTCAAAACAATTTTTTCACTCCATGGCACCAACATTACTATGTTTAAATCTTTGAAACAAGATGTAATTTCCAATTTGCCAAAGAAATTGAAATAGAAGTGCTTAAACAAAAATCTATTGTCAATTATTTAATAGATCGTGTGAGCATGATGATCTGATATGGCATTTAGTTTCACAAATACCACAAACTTTATTACTAAGCAATCTAGCTTCATCTGTTGTATTTTTATATTGTCTAGTTTGTGGTCGGCACAATTTGCTTCTGAAGTTTGGCAGAACCATGACGCTATAAGACTCAGAAAAACCAAAACAATTAGATTTGTATGTAATTTCATGAAACTTTGTGATATTGATATTCCTGTATTACTCTAATGTATAGTAATTAGATACAAACTGGAGGTGATTCAACTATTGTAAACTGGTTGTACCAATTATATGCTAGCATGATATATGACTATGAGAGCATGCAATTGCTCTCTTACTACTTAATTTGTTGAAAACTTCATTCTCACACATGTCAATGATAGTTAGTACAAGAGGTATGGGGTGGGTAAGAGAGAGTGAGAGCTTTGTGTGGGGAGAAATGATGGGTTGTGGGTGTGGGGTAAGAAGACAAATTAGGTGGCATTGGGTAGATGGTTGAATAGATGACAATGGTCACATTTTCTTAAAAAAACTATGTTGGTATGATTTTATTTCTTATAATCTAACTTAGAAATTTCACCTTTATTAAAATGGTGTTAAGTTTTTCCTAAAAATTAATTTTTATTTTGTATTTTTATTTAATATTTGAATGTTTTGATGTCCAATTTTTTTTTTTTTTTTATGGTGTATTATTAATACCAGTGATGAAAGAATAGATGTCAATGCAAAAATAAATTAACATAATTTATTTATTAAAATGAATATTTACATACATACCACTCAATTTCTGTGTATTTATATATGTTAATATATGGGATTTGGTTGGTATCTGTCAATGCTCCTTAAGCGCTTTAGGAAAGATGTCACCTATTGGTCTTAGGTAAAAATGTTGTGAATCGTGATGTGGTCCCTTTGAAGGTGATTATAGACGAAATGATAGTCAATTCCGATATGTTTCATTTTGGCATGAAAGACTGGGTTGTTGGGGAGTGTCATGGCCGAGATATTACCACAAAAAGTTTTGTCGGTTGCGATTGAGAGATCCGAAGCTTCGTTAGAAGATGACAAAGCCATATTATGTCAGCTGTAGCCACAGCTAGGACTCGATATTCCGCCTTCGTAGATGACCATGTTACTGTTTGTGGTTTCTTACATGTCCAGGAGATAGGAGTCTTACCAAGCATTGAGCAAAACCCGATAGTAGATTTGTGCTTTACCACATCGGTGACCTAGTCGACATCCTATAAAGTTTGAAGAAAAGGTTCTCCATGTGTGATAAGAATATCATAGTCAAGTATATCTTATAGATAGCGAAGAAGATGTTTAAGTAATTGGAAGTGATACATTGTTGGCTTAATGGTTTTCGGTAGGAGCGGAGCGGAAGGAGGAGAACATTGTATCACTACGGCGATCTCGTCGTTGCTTTCCAACAATCAACGACGTTGATCCTATCATTGCCTTCCCACATATTCCTCTAAACGCGATGGCATCGTTGAGAGTTCGGTCACCAAAGTGATCATTTTGGGCAAATTGGAAGGAAAAATTATTGCATCAGGACGCCTGATGCAAATTTGCATCAGATGTCAAATGACAGGGTACCACATGACAACCCGGACCTGAATCGTGTATGCAGTGGGCCCAAATTGCCACGTGGCTCCCTGTTATTGAACACCTGATACAAATTTGCATTAGGCGTCCTCATGCAAGGCGAGATGGGAGAAAGGACGCGAGCGGGTGATTTTTGCTGTAGAGAAACAAAAATTGAGCAGAAGGTTCGTGTGATTTTTTCTTAACACTTTTGACAGTGTTTTTAAAAAGCACATGAATGCTGCTAAAACTTTTTTCTGTGTCTTGTAACGTTTTTAAATTCCCAAAAAAATTATAGTAAAAAGAAGTTTTATATTGCAGTCATCATTTTATAACTCATCTCTTATTTATTCTTCATTATTCTTAATAATTGCATAAGATATTCATACTCGATCTTGAGAACGTGGTTCAGAAGTTGAACCATCTTTTCCATTTCTTTCTTTTTCTTTTTTTTTTTTTGTCATAGATTTAATGAAAATGTATATGATTCGTGTTGAATCCAAACCTGTTTTGTAGATCGCACCCAAGGAATGAAATGTTGGATCGAGGAAAGGTGATCGAAAGAGAAGAGAAGGACTTTCAAAATGGGTTGTCTCGGGCTCGTGGACTCTTTCTTTTTCCATAAAACTAGAAGTTACAAATGAGGGGTGCTCCTAAAAAATGTCCCCCCTTTACATCATGAAACCCTCCTATTTATAGAAGATAGGAGGGGTAAAAGATACAAAAATTACATATTTGGCTATGCTTTGAAAAGAGAAGCAAATGATATTTTAGTTTTTTTTTATTTTGACCGTTGGATCGACTCAAGATGTTTTTTTTTTATTTTGACCGTTGGATCGACTCAAGATCGATGTGGGCTTTCATGCTCACGTTTCTTTGACTTAGTCCTGATGGCGTTCAATACAAAAAAAATTTAGTGGCTTAAATGTGAATTTCCTAAAGATGATGGTTGTTTTAGCGTGGCTATCCAGCTGGTCATGGGAGAGAGTTGGCTAGCCACTCAAATGTTGTGGTCGAGCGAGAGAGCTTGATCAGTCGACTGAATTGTGATGGTTGAGGGATAGAGCTTGGTCGGTGAACTGAAGTGAGGTGGTCGAGAGTGAGAGCTTGGTCGGTCGACTGAAGTGAGCTGGCTAACTACTGGATTGCCTCAAGATCCGTGCAGACCATTTCTTAGTATACATATTAAGTCTTATTTTCTTGCTCCTTGATAGTGGCAATTACAATAATAACAAAAAAAAAATATAAATCAAACAAGTCTTGAATACATAATTTGCTTCTGATGCTCCCTACTCGACGCTTTTTGTGCTTTGTTCATGTTTCCTTGTCGTCATTTGCTGGGTCTATCATTATGACATTTTTCTTGTTGGAAGGAAGTTGTCGAGTTCAGATGGCAGAATGGAGGAAAAGTCGGCCATCAGAGGAAGTGTCGGTCGTCGAAGAAAAAGTCTAAGTGTTGCTCACCCCGAAATGGAGTATTATATTTGTTCGTCCCAGAGGGAAGTCTTGTAGTTGCTCACCCCTGAGGGGAGTCTTGGTGATGCTCGCCCCGGATGGGAGTCTTAGAGTTGCTCACCTCGAATGGGAGTCTTAGAATTGCTCGGTCTGAAAGGGAGTCTTAGAATTGCTCGGTCCGAAAGGGAGTCTTGTAATTTTGCACCTGATCAGTGTTCTTGGCATCGTTGTCGATTGTTTTGTTATGTTTTTGACCTATCAGACGCTTTTGGTATCATTTTCTGTTGTTCCATTATGTCTTTGAGTGATTGGGTGCTCTTGGCGTCGTTGTCGGTTGTTTCGTTATACCTTTGACTGATCAAGCATTATTGGCATCATTGTCGATTTTTCAACCTCGGTTCGAGTTCCCCGAGTGCTGAAAATAAATGAATTGAGATGTATGCAGATAAGTATATAAGTGTGTAGAAATTGAGTGGTATATGAAAATATGTAAGAATTGAGTCTTACGTAAGTCTTCCCTATTTTGAAATGGTTGACTGTAGGTTGAGGCGTCAGAAGCAGCTGGTCGGACGATAGTTTGTTGAAATAGTGATTTCCTTCAAAGTATGCTACAAAGATAACAATCTTAAATGGTGGTCGTAAGAAAATCATACATAAACTTTACACTAAATTCTTAAATGAAAAATAACATGAAAGATCCTAACGGATGCTATAAATTAGTGGTGGTTAGTTATAAGCGATAAAAGAAGAACTCGTCACTCCATAAATCCATGCAATTCATAAATTGTAAAATATCCCACAATTGTAAACACAAAAGGATGAGAGAAGTGAAGATTTTGTAATATATTTTCCACACAAATTGAATGATAACCTGACAGTCGCTAGCCATAAACCTAATAGAAAATAAAAGGGATAACCTTATTGAATGAGTCGAACACCACCCTGGACTGTGGTTACAATATTTAAAATTTGAAGGTTCATTTAATTAACTTCTATTGTCTCTATCAATGATAACATTTCATTTATAATTATAATAATTAATCTAAATAGGAAAATATATATATATCTATATACCCTTAGACCCTACCGTTTGAGAATAATAAAATAAATTATAAAATTGTATATTCTTCTTTTGCCCCATTTCCATTACCAAATATTAGTTTCCAAGTCCTATTGATATTGTCATAGGATTAGTTAAATTGAATTAAGTAGCAGCTTTTTGAATTTTAGGGTTCATTTTTTACTGTACTAAATGGTAGCTGTGTGTGTATGTATATATAT
>NW_018164444.1:24230489-24239948 GCF_001263595.1 Phalaenopsis equestris | reverse complement strand
TTCTCTCCTCTCTCTTCTCTGCAAGAGAAAAGAAAAACAACACCAATATCAACTCCCTCGCAACCTCCTTTTTCCTCTACATTGCAGTGCAAATTGCATTCCTTGCTGACATCGTCTTTCAGTTCCACCTCACCTATCGGGACTCTCTCACCTATTACATGTCTGGAGAGATGCTGATAAGATCCTTCTGAATGATAAAATAGAGATGAAAGTGACAACATAAATGGATTTAGTTAAATTAATCTGGCCTATATGCAGAGAGTACATATATGAGTAGCATATATGGAGGATTGAAAGGGTATGCAGGTATTTAGTATATGTGCATCAAAGGGATGATAAGCAAGGAGGTTGTTTTTATTTAATGGTGACAGATGAAGGTTGTTATTGATTGTCCTTTCACATGTGCAGGTTGTTCCTGTGGTTGATGATTGTCATTTTTCGTGTGTTAAGGAGTGAAGAAGCTGAAGTGGTTGTTATTGCCCCTCAAGTTGACTTGTCAATGAATATAGGCTTTGGATTGTCAATTTGGAGGTAAGAAGTTGATGTCATTTAGTTGGAAGTGATTTGATAAGTATGTTCGCTTTTTGATCTCGCATCATGATGTGTTGCATTGTGGTTTCTCCTTTCATTAGGTGATCTCTAACAGTATGATAATCCACCTCTACGTGTTTAGTTCTAGTATGGAAGACGAGGTTATTGGCTAAGGTAATAGCTGATACACAGTTAAAATGAATGGGAGTAGGTAGCACCAAATTTATGAAGGAGACTTCGAAACCACAAAATGCTTGTACTTGTTGTTATTAGTGCCCGATATTCTGCTTTCGTCGATGATCTGGCAATAGTGGATTATTTTTTTGGCTGAACAAGAGATGAGGTTGGAACCTAGAAAAGTGCAGTATCTGGTGGTAGATTTTTTATAGGTAAGATTTTCGGCCTAATCTGCATCAACGTAGGTGTTGAGGTTAAGATTGTTTGTCGTAATTGACAGTCCATGATTGGAGGTGTATTTAATGTAGCAAAGAAGGCGTTGTAGTATCTATTGATGATGTAGGAGAGACTAATGTTTGGATTGGTTTAGAGGTTTAATTGTAAATGTGATATCTAGCTTTGTGATTGATAGGTAGTGTTGGGATCCGATGAGATGCCTATAGTGATGACGATTTTCCAAATGAAGTAGATATTGATTGGTGGATAGTGATTTAGTAGGAAGAGGAGTGATAACATGTTTACTTTGAGACATGTCTATTGTTTGGAGAAGGTGAAGAGTGTAACTTTGTTGAAGTAGAAAGTACCCATGGGAATTTTTCTAAACATGAAGGTTTAGAAAATGTGAAATTGGTCCCAAATATTTTCTAAACTTAAAGATTAGATCGTGGATAGATGTAGTTGAATTTCCTATAAGGAAGATATCATTGACAAAAATTAATAGGTAAAATTTTACATCCTCATTGTTGGAAATAAGGAGTGAATGATCTGCTAAACTTAGTTGGAAGCCAAGATTAGTTAAATAGGTGCAAAAAATGGAATATTATTTTCTTAGAGCATGCTTCAATCCATAAATTGCTCTTTGTTATTGTTAGACATAATTTAGATATTAGGGGTCAACAAATCCAGAGGGATGTGACATATTTACCGCCTCATCTAATTTTTCAAACAAAAAGGCATTAGAAATGTCTAATTGGTGAACCTACAATTAGTAGCGAGCTGCAATTGAAAGTAGGATCCTGATGGTGGGAAACTTAGCTACAGAACTAGAGGTTTTTTTAATAATCATGACTCTTTAGTTTTTTGAAGCCCCGAGCTACTAGCCTTGCCTTATGTCATGTGATGGAACTGTCATTGTTGTGTTTATCTTGCACGTTCATCTGCATCCTATGATATTGTGATTCAGGGGAGCGAGAAATGGTTTTTCGGTTGCTTATTACTGTAAAACCAGAAATTCAGATGAAATAGACTCTCTCTAGTGTAAGTATTTGATTGCTTCAGTGTAGGAGGTGGGGTCGGTTGTGTTGATTGAGTGACAGAGGTCCATGATGGTTTTGGGTTTTAAAATGAGTGACCATGGAATGAGGTGGTGGTGGTTGATTATGGGTTTTTGCAGCAACCACAACAATGATATATTTCAGGATAGTTAATATTTTTTTAAATCCTTATAACTGCCACTCCTAGCTATTTAAGGTATTAGTTATCAATTTCAATTTTTTGCTAGGATGCTTACACAAGTATTCATATCACACAAGTAATATAGGGCTATAATAAAGTCCTAAGTATTGATCCCACAGGGAAGTTAGAAAATCTTATAATGTTAACTCAAAGAAACTCTATTTAAACGATAGAAAACTTAACTAGGAATGCAGGTCAAAATTTGTGTTTTAAAACTAAGTGAATTATATCCACTACTCTTATCTCTAAAATCAAAGTAATTTTAATATTAATAACTAAGTTTTATGAAGAAGAGTTCAAATTTTAGAAAGTATCCTTCCTCTTGCAATGAGATTATAACCAGTGAATAATTCAAATTGTTACAAATTAAATTGTGTCAAAGAGGAGCACACTTGTTTCTTACCCTTTTACAAGTGTATAAAGAACATTAGCTAATTCAGAGTCAAATTCCTAAATCCTTGGTTAGGCTGGGAAGAAACTAGCTCTCACTCTAGAGTTCTCATTATCTCTTTGCTTGTAGGCTAACATCTAGCCTTAAGTTCTCCACTTCTTGACTAAATTGGAGGTTCTAGTCTGTCACTCTAGAATCACCAATTTACACCCATCAAAACTTATTTACCTATTTATTTGCATTTAACCACATGGACTACATTCTCATCCATGATATTAAATATGATTCTTACTTAGTTGAGGAAAGCATAACCCTTTCAGATCATTATGTTTCACAATAGATTTTAACTTAACAATTGGTCAAATTGATTAAGTAAATGAAGTTTGAAGTTTGAATCATCACAATTATGAAATTAAAGCACTTTTAAACAATTTCAATTCTTTACATGATTATTTTTCATTGCACGGAGAAAGGCATAGCAAACTATTCAGATCTCATGTGGAAGAAACAACAAAACATGGATTTATATATAAAAACAAGTTTACACATCAAGAACTAGTAAAACAAGTACAGTACAAACTACTTATCTTAATCTCCTCCCCAAGAAAATCCTTTGAAGTTCCTTTGAATCGCTTTCTTTCTTTACAATATAACTCAATTTTCTCTTAGAAATGTACTGAAGAAAAAATCTCTCACTTCCCCTCTCCTCTTACAAATCTAAGAGACAATATTCTCTTTCACTCTTCTTCACTTACTCTCCTCTTCTCTTCCTCTCCCCTATTCTTTAATAAAATCACTATTATATAGTATTGGGTCGAATTTCCAATAATCACCTCTGGTACCCTTTTAAAATTGTCCAAATTCAATGAGTTTTGGAAGAAACCATTTCTGGCACCTAACTATGGCGCATAAACTCCACCCTTTTTGTAAATTGACGCTTATGCGCCAGATCTTGACACTCAGGCGTCAAGTCAACTTTTACAACTGACCTCTTTTATACTCCAAATTTCTTTCTTTTTGTTTCTTTTAACTCCAATTGTCCCAACTTATTATTCCTACAATAAAAATATATAAATACCTTTCACCAAAGCATAATATCACTAAAAATAGGCATTAAATGTGTATAAAAAAGTAACATGTTTTTAAACCTGTCAGTGACATTGATGGAGCAGGTGGTGGTGGTGGTTGAATGATGAATTGAATAAGAATAGTTGTTAGATTTGTGGGTGGTGACAAAAATGTTGATGATTATCTGAATTTCTGAGAATGGAAGTAGGTAAGAGTAAGTGTTGCATAGATGTTGGTGAATGAGTAAGGTAAGGTGAAGATGATTGAGGAGGGTAATGAAAATGAGTTTATGATACACCTTAAAATTATCTGCTTCTAATATACTTTTAATGTTCATTTTATGCACATTTTTTAGGATATTGCACTTTAAAAGAAGATATTTTGCATGTTTTTGGTTTCAGGTGCAAAGGTGCAAGGAATGAATCTCTAGAGAAAATTAGAGCAAAATGGAGAAAAATGGCACAACATTACATGGCGCCAGTCCATGGTGCCATAACATTAGCCATTTGACGTGATTGGTGTTATGGCGCTCCAGAGCGACGTTATAACGTCAGAAATAGTTTTTTCTAGAAAATACAATGAATTTGATCAAACTTTGAAAAGGTGCTTGAAGTGACCCTTGGTTTTTTTCAGAGATCTATTAAGAGGGATCAAGAGTTGAACGAAAAAGAGAGTTTTTAGAAGAGTTTTTAAGAGTTTCAAGTGTTTAGAGAAAGTGTGAGTTCATATTTGTGAGTCTTTGATTGTGTAATAAGATTTTGGAGATTACTTGAAAGAGGCTTCAGGAATTGCTTGGGAAGAAGACGTAAGATAAATAATTTGTATTTGAGTTTGAGTTTTTATTGTTAAAACTTGGCTTTCAGTACAATCATGTGTTTTTGTTTTATCTCCATGAATTATAAGTAGTTTTTCTTTTATTCTCTTTACATAAGGGAATTAATCAAGTGAGATAAGTTTGATTTAAAGATTTCTTTTTATTTTATAAAATTGTAATGGTTTTTTCACCGATTCTTCATTGACATTACAAACTAGTCATTTGTGATGTTAAAATCCGTTGTGAAATATAATGAACCGGAAGGATTATGATTTCACCAACAAGTGAGTACCATACTTAACTTTGGAAAGAGCCGTTATGATCGTCCAAGGGGAAGTGCAAATAGATAGGGAGCTAAGTTTTGATGGGAGTATAATTGATGTTTCTAGGGTGATAGGCTAGATTCTTTTATCAATTTGAACTTGAGTTTGAATCTGAGGGTCTCTCGTAGGTCTTATAGAGACGGCACAGTGGGTAATCTGGATGTTAGAGGCTAGAATCTACTCAACACTACTACACAAGCTGGAACAAACTTAAGGTTAGCTAATGTTCTTTGCTAACACTGAGAGGGGATAAAGAATATGTATGCTACTATTTGTCACAATACATAATTTTATATTTTTAATCATTCAATTTCTACACTGATTAAGATCTCTTTACAAGGGGAAATATATTTTCATTATATTCAAACTCTTTTAAACTTATTAGTCTTTTAAATTTGTTCTTACTTTATGTTTAAACTTAGATTGCACATAAATTTAGTTTTATTCATTTAAAAATATTTTGACACCATTCTCCTATCATTTTTATATGCACTTTATATATAAGTTTTTCTAAGTCATTAATAAAAGTTACAGCTTTCCCCGTGAGATCGATATTAGGGTTTTTAAAGAAAATCCTATATTACATGAAACAATACATATACTTGGATAGTACTCCTAGTGTGAAGACTTATTATCTATTTTCTTAATCATTTTATATATTCACACTATCCGCTAAATGTAATTTGGGTCAGGTTTTTGACAATCTTTTGAAGTATAAATATCTGTGTAATTGCGGGTCGGGTCAGTTTCATCAAATACAACATCTCTCAAAATGATGATCTGATTGGTTGATAGGTTCAAAACATTTTGTACCCTTTGTGTATGTAGTGTAACACTCAAGGATGGAATTTATGAGGTTAAGTTGATTGTTTCAATGGATAACAAGTGTAGTCGTTAACTTTTAGGTGATTATTTGTGTCAAGTGCTTTGGATTTGTAGTTAAGGGAGGGTAATCTATTAACCAGATTGGTGGGTCAGTGAGTAGAGATTCCAACCAAAAATTGATACGAAAATTTATCTTTGATTAGCAAGGTTCTTGTCATCCCAACTAAGTGCCTATGTTTGCTCTTAGTTACCCTATTTTGTTTAGGGGTGTAAGGACATCTAACTTGGTATTGTATTCCATGAGAAGCAGGGTATTGTTTGAGCATATCAGAGAAGTATTCACCTCCTCCATCAGATCATTGAACTTTTGTATTTTTACTTAAATGATTGAAGAGCTTTTTATGGAAGATGATGAAGGTTTGAATAGTTTTAGACTTGAAATGACCAACTAAACTTGATGTGCCCATATATAAATAAAATATAGTACTTTTTACTAGTTTTGATGGTATATGAAAAAGACCCCAAACATATGTATGTATTAATTCATGAGATGTGTACATTATTTTACTGCAAATGAAAAATAACATGCAACTTTTATTCATACTACAATCACTACATAGAGGATCATAGGCTGATTTTTAAGAGTTGGACTGTCTTTAAAAACGAGAGTACTATTTTTAGGATGAGGATGGCCCAATTTATAATGCCATAGGAAAGATGTAATGATGGCACCAAGTGTTGTTGTGGTAGGGGAGATGAGAACGTGGTATAGTCCTTTTTTAGCTAGATGTTGTAGGTGAAGAAACTTGGTGGTTTGATCTTGGATAGAGAAACCATATTTATCAAATGTTATGGTACAACTTTTGTCTTTGATTAATTGATAAATTGATAAAAGGTTATGGATAGAAGGTTATACTTGGTCTTTCATTGCATATGCCACTATTTGTCACATATATTACCTGATCAAAGACCACGCATGTCATTGCTAAATATGGATACTACTATGTCTTAGATCAAACATGCCACTATTAATTATAGATACCATTTGGTCTTATATCATACATGCCACTTTTAATCACATATTCTACCTGGTCTTAAAGATTGTATAATACAATTGATGATCCTGAATGGTACATTCTTTGATAAATTGATTTCTTTGAGCTCTAATTCAAATTTATTATTTTTTACCAAATTTTGTTTTAGTTTTTATAATTATCTTTTTTAATTGCTAAATAATATTTCTTTGTCTAAATATTCTGACTACATGATATAATAGATGGGTAAACAAAAGGTAGGTGTGATATAAGCCATTTGGGATCGGGAGACAAAAAGCATAATCTTTGATGTATGTTATAAAAATTAATAATAAACAAAACACACACTTCATCAAGGAAGGTTGACAAAAAAATACCAAAACATTCATGAAAACCAAGACGATTGTATGACAAAAATTAATTGAAGAGCAAATAAGATCAACTGAAAAAAGATTAAAAATCGTGGAAGGCTTTCAAGAGAGAGGCTACTGGATTAGGTCAGAGCCATGTTAAGAAAACAGTGGATACATCAAATGAGGGTGAAGTAAAAAAAATCCGATAAGAAGAAAATGTTCTATTGAACTGTAATTTTATTGAACATGCTATTTTATCAATCATAGGTCCTACCCAATGGTAACAAAAATTTAGAATTTCTGCATGTGCCCTAGGCTGGAGGAGAAACTTGATACTCTATTTCTCGATATTGTGTCTATGGGTACCAATGTCTAAGCTACAACATGACCCCACCCGGAATTTGGATGAGCCTGAATATGTTCATTTTAAGGAAGTTCTAGAGAAAGCAACATAGAAAAGAGAATAAATGAATCAAGTCATTCATATCTCCCTACACCCTACACCTAGAAAGGTAAAAAGAAAATGAAGATCGATCAACACATTTATGTGAGCAGATATAATAGCTTGTTCTGACTTGCACTTGTATCACATTCAATGCTCACACAACTCTGCAGGGATACCCAATTATGATAGATGTTATGAAGTTACTTGATTCTACTGTCAAGATATGTGGTGACATCCTGCTATATTTATTTGTCATAAAACTTCTAGAGGATTAAAATAAGCGGAAGGCTTTCTTCAAGTTGGTGCCAGAAGGGAAGATTCCTTAGCTCTGATATTTTTAGACAATTAGTCCAGTAAGTTTGTCTTTTATTATTATTATTTTGAATTGTAGTTTGTAATAATTTATATTTTTATGCTGAACAATATCATGTCTCATGTTTATGTGATTTAAGTATTTATGGTTTGCACTAGTTGTAGTATTTTAGTTATGAGTCATTTCAGATTTTATGTTAAATTCAGGCATAACTCTTTTTTTATATATTCTAACATCCATACAATGGCCAGATGGACCCATCAGATGAAGAGGAAATTATGGAGATAGTTGAATTAGCAATAATTCTGATCACAACAGTGTCTTATTAATAAGTACTATCAGATAAAGTTTTGCAAAAAACTTTTTGTGCCATCGTCATTTATGGGTAGTAAGTGGGCTGGCTAGCTGCTCAAAGCACAACCAAGCATAATTCATAGTTTGGTTTAGATATAGAGAATAATTTTTTTGTAATTTGTTGGATGAATTGAAGAGTAATTATGGTTTGTATGGATCGTCCCACCTTACAAGTTCTAACCATTACACCATATATTATGTCACACAATGAGTCCATTCGTGTTGTTTCCGAGTGATTCTAATACTCCATAGAGACGATTAATAGATATTTTGATATTGGGGTTAACTCTTTGATAAAATCTTCAACCAACATTATAAAACACATAATTTTTGCTTTTGTGCAAACACCAAGTGAAATTCATAGCAAAGCGAGATACATACAATTCTTCAATGTATTGATATTTCTATTTATTTTGACATTAGTATTTTACAAAAAAAATAATGGTCTAATGAATTTTTTAAATATGATTGTATAAAACAATTGATGACACACATGTCGATGCACGTGTTGATAATGATGAGAAGATTACACACATCATATGGCGTGGAGGTTCTCCAGTAAATATCTTAGCTGTTTGTAGTTTCAATATATGTTTTATATTCATGATGACTGAATGGAAAGAGAGTGCTCATGATAGCCAAATATTTAAATTTGTAACCTGACGACATGAATACAAATTTCCAATGCCTCCACTAGCTTAGCACATTCAAGATTATATTATGTAATTTGAGGATATGTAGTATTGGTGTTATTATTTAGGAAAATGTTTGCTCGTTGATTTGAGACATCGGCTATAACGAGGTTTCTTAAAGCCCTTCCCAGACACGAGGCACCGCCTTCTTGATTTTAAGCACAACAATCGACTGATTAGAGTGTAGAATGAATTGTTTAATAAAAGACACTCGTCATTATAGAGTGCTATTGAGAGGACATTTCATGCATAGAAGAAGAAAAGAGTCATACTCCAAATGCCCACATATTTCTTCAAAAAAATGGTAAAAATAATTATTGCAACAACAACACTATATAACTTCATACAGAGGTATCTATCTTGCGGCGATATTGATTTCAGAGTCTTAGATTCAGATCCAAAGTACATACCTATGGAGTATTCGAACATCATACCAATCAATCAATGCTTGATGAAAACTTTAGTACAAAAAACTTCAACACATCCAAAGGGAAGGGTGTTCAAAAGATGACAATTAAGAGAAGATATTACAGATGCTTCGATGAATTCATCAAGTGTATTTATATGGTGTTCTAGTGTCTTGTAGAAGTTTACTATTTCAGATGTATTGAAGATTTGTATTTGCTTACTTTCTATATTTATGTAGCATTTTATATTGAAGATTAGTTGATGTCTACTTTATAT
>NW_018164444.1:24230172-24230389 GCF_001263595.1 Phalaenopsis equestris | reverse complement strand
CCTAGTCATACCATCATGCATCTTCAGCTCCACTGTGCCAAAACCAACTGTCTTGCACACTGCATTGTTTCCCATGTCAACATAGCCAGGCTCAGAAGTTGAAAAAAACTCCTTATGAGGACACCTCTGGTACGAACAAGCTGAGTCCAGAATCCACTTCTCACTGCATCTTACTCCTGCTGTAACCGAAAGAACATCTCCTGAATCTGCACCTGAC
>NW_018164444.1:24226646-24230072 GCF_001263595.1 Phalaenopsis equestris | reverse complement strand
CGTCATTTGAAAAATTGTATGATTTTTTAAGTCTCTAACGAAGACATTTTCTGCCTCCAAGCAGGTCAAGAGGCTCTCCAAAAAATTACAAAATTACCGCCATTGTGCGTCAAACTGTTGTAAGCTGGTGCAGGTTCCTTGAATATAGTGGGGGAAAAGAATGAAAATAAAATTTATAATGAAGTGTCAAAAATAATTTATAATTATTTATATCTCGTATTATTTATATCAGGCTCTTTTAATATCAGAATTTATAGAAGTGATAAAATATATTTGAATATTTTATAATTGAGTTTTAATAGTTCTTAATGTTGACTATTTCAGTCCTCATTTAAAGTGTCGTAAGACTATTTTGACAGTTCTATAAAATTTGGGACTAAAAATGCTACATATAAATAGTCTTTTATTTTTTGCCATTTTGTTCATATATATATAACTAACTGGCTCGTCTAGAAGAAGTGACAATAAAATTGATCTAATATGAGTCAATCAAGCACAGATCAAGTAGCTAAATCATTTTCGGAAGTTTTGAGTGGTTACTTGTAAAGTTAAATGGACCTCAAATTTGACAAGCTTATTGTCAAATCAGACATCTCAATAAAACACATCCAATGAACCCAAGATTGCTCAACGCTGAGGCCATTATGATACATAAATATCTAGAAAATATTCTTCAATCAAAGGAATTAATTTGGGTTGTCCGATGGAGTGATCCATGTTGACCCTTTTTTCAGTCAACCTTTTTTCTTAGCTTATATAGAATCTCATCGGGACATACACTATAAGAAAAGCACTAAAATCGATGGTCTAAACTTACGTCGGTAAGAATATCCTATTTTCAATTGGTTTCCAACATAGCAATAGGACATCTTTCGTTTATCAATATTAATTTTTTTCCAATGACTTTTATTATTATTGACGCATTATGTCGGTTATAAGCAAATAATAACTTACGGCCTTATATTGTCGGTTATTTACGAATCCGCCAATTAGCGGGGTGTTAACCAACGAGGTCTTTTAATAAGTAACGACAAATGTCATCAGTATTAACATTAATAACTGACAAATTTTAAACGGTTTGTACGTCCTCAAACATAAACCTTTATATTGCCGAAATCACAACGCCCCTAATCTTACCCTAATCCTCACCCTTTCAGTCTCAGTCTCTCCCTCATGCCCTAATCCTCCCCTCACCTTTCCCGACGACTCTAGTGCTCCAGACACCCCAGCTCTAGCGACCCCAGCTCCGGTGACTCCACCGCTCCGACGCTCACATGTATGACCAGCTGTCCTTTTGGTTTAGTTATGGATGCTCTTACTGGACATTTACATGAGGATGTACCATGGTGCATGCTTTTTGCTGTAAATATCCTCCATGGATGAGACTAGAGAAAGATTTTAATTATAGGTTGTTTGGTACATAATTTTTTAAGGATTTAAGTTAAATCATGTCAAATGACAAAAAATGCCTCTCTAAATCCTACAGGTTCTTAAATCCCCTTTTTGCTCGGTTTTGCCTTAAATTTATGATTTACCAAATCTCGTAGAAACAAGCTTTATGGGATTTACAAAAATCCCATAGGAATCCCGAAGGAAGCAGGATTTACGGGATTTAGAGAAGTTGATGCTTGTGGGATAAATTAAGGTTTTTGGCATAATCTATTTGAGGTGTTCGGTTCAATTAAGGTTAAATACAGTTAAATCTATTTGACGTGTTTCACTTAAATCTATTTGACATATTTTTTTTCTGCTCTAAATTTGTTGAATCTAGTGAATCATTTTGAGTCAATCAAGTGGACACTCAACCCGTGGACACTCTAAATCAACCTCTTCCTTTCTTAACATAAATCGAATCTAAAATTTCTACTCTCCTAGTCCGATCATTAGATAAACGATGTCTAATGTGACCAAATCATCTAAGACGACTCTCTCCAATCTTATCAACCATTGGAGCTACACAAACCCTATCACAAATATATTCATTTTGCATTTTGTCTATATGCGTCAAGCCACTCATCCGCATAAGCATTCTCATCTCAGCAACACTTAAATTTGTTTTTATACTTGTCTTTTGAAGGCCAACATTCTGCGCCGTAGAAGATTGCATATCTTACGAACATAATTTTCCTTTAATTATATGCATTATTTTCTATCACACAATAGGCTGAATGCATTCCTTCACCTCAACCATCCAAGTTGAAATCTATTAATCACATCTCCTCTATATCACCATCACTTTAAACAAAAGACACGCGATATCTAAAATGTCCACACCTTTTATTGATTTAATCACCTGTAGTTACAACTCTACCGCTAGAGCTACTACTACAATAACGGTTTTAGATCTACTCAAAAAAATGTCTTGAGACTCCAATGTCAACCTCCATAATTTAAGTTTTTGTCAAACTCTTTTTGTAGTCTTTTTCGCAAGAAGGATATCACCGGAGAAAAGCATACACCAAAGCACATGCTCATGTAAATGTCTAGTAAGAGCATCAATAACTAAAGCAAAATCATTTGGGCTTAAAGTCAATCGCTAATGTAATCTAACTCATATATGAAATATTAGGTCGAACCTCCTTATAGTTGCTAAAACCTAAAAGCGTTCTTCAAAATAAATGAAAGCAAGAAGTTACCTTCCTCAATCGTTTTGGGTAGGAGAGGAGCGAGCGGATGGGAAAAATGAGAGCTTTCGGGCATTATAAACCGTGATACCATCGTTTTGTTTCTAGCTAGCTTCTATTGAGACTATATCGTGAGCGTTCAATTACGAAGGTGATAATTTTGGACAAAACAAAGAGGGGGTGGAGGGACATGTGAGGGTTTTGGGAAGAGGAACGATGTAAGGGAGGGGTTCGGGTAAAGGGGGAAGGATTAGGGAAAGGAGGAACGCGATTTTGGTGGAATAAAAGATTATTTCCAACCGCTTATAAACTTCTTTAAAAATTACTCATTTGATATAATTCTCTCATCTGTGGTCTTTCCTAAGTAGTTTGTGACATTAAAAAAAATCTATAATCTTACGATTATGATTCATGTAATAATATTATTGAGATAGGCAATTTTTAATGTAGAAATACATTTTGAGAACAATATTTTATTGCCCTCTTGATTTATTATGTTAGAGTGATGCATGTTGCTATTTTATTTGAGAATTTAGATAGATATTATAGATTTATAGTTCATTAGTTGGCTTTAAAACTTAACACAAGATGCAGTTGACCATATAGGTTAGGTGGGGTTGTTGTCTATTATTTTTGTTCATTTATTAAGTTTCTGATTATTATTGTTGAGTGCTTACTTATCATCATCATCCATGATTCTGATATCATTATTTTAAGTTTTTGACACATTGCATTTTATTAGGATGGCCGGTGACTTTAATACTTTAAAAAAAAATATCATCTTTTCTTCTAAAAAACAAAA
>NW_018164444.1:24226029-24226546 GCF_001263595.1 Phalaenopsis equestris | reverse complement strand
AAAGGACTCGACTCTTGCGAAGAAAGAAAAGAAGTTTTCTCAATTTAGCAACCAAAATCCAAAGTTTTGATGGAAAACTTCCATGAACCGAAGTAATCTCTGAGTTGGTGTAGCCAGATCGAAGGACGAAGGATCTACTACTTTCATGAAAGTTGTTTTTTCACTCACTCACTGAGTTGAGCCTGAACTCAATCTTTCTCTTTCTCGTCTGCTGCCGAATTTTGCATCTCCTGCTATTGATGAATCAATCCTTCCCTTCCTCATTCTATTGAGAGTTTCCCTAACTGATATGTATAGGGCTACTTATTCGACTGACATTTCTTTCTACTTTAGACTCGAATGCTTTTTAGACTCATCCGGTGTACGAGGTTGTTGCAGTTTCACAAGGAAAGTGGATTGGCTGAGGATGAAAATGTCTTTCAGCTTCGTCAATTACCCCAAGATCAACGCATTCCTCCCGGGAATGGAAGATTTTGAGTGCTACAAAGGCCTCAAAGGCAGCCTGCACAAGGAAATC
>NW_018164444.1:24225698-24225929 GCF_001263595.1 Phalaenopsis equestris | reverse complement strand
TTATGCTGTGCTTTTGGTCTAGTCATTCTAATCAAATCATATGCCCTGAGCGGTTAGAGTACATCAAGAACAGCTTAGAAACATGGGATCCCTATTCTAGTGACTTCATCAGCAATCTCTTTGAGAGTTTCTAGAAGACAATGAAGGCAGAAAGATCATCAGTTAGCATGAATGAGGCAAAGTTCGACCCAGACAGCATAAAAATTGAGGATAGCAGTCAGAAATTGAGAA
>NW_018164444.1:24224396-24225343 GCF_001263595.1 Phalaenopsis equestris | reverse complement strand
ATTGGAAGACAAAGAATGAGAAATTAAGTACAAAAATTGTGGGGCATTTGTGGGAGACCCCTAATTTTATTTTTATGAAGCGCACATGCAAACTGAAAAATCGTATAAAGATAAGTGTTGCATCAATTGTCATATCAAATTCCTCAAAATGTTATTTTATTATAAATATCATCATTACAGGTTCAGACAAAATTCTTAATAAATGGGTCTTTTGTGGCTTCAGATAAGGTACACCCCATCTCAAGCAACCTCTGGAGGACCATCTCTCTACCAAGCCTAGTCTGCTCCATCCAACCAGCCTCATTATAGAATCAACTCAGAACTCTTAATACCGAACCGTGGATGGATCTCATCTCAACTCACACATCGTTCAGGGAACCTAGCAGCGACGCGAACTCTCCCTCCAACCGGGCAATGATAGTCATCTGCTGTTGAAAGGCGGCCTCCAGACGTTCGCAACAAGCCGTCCATCCCAGTGCAGATGAGTCGGCAGGACTTTCCGCCGTCTGGTGCAAGGCCTCTGCCATCTCCTACACCCGGCTTGCCATCGACCAAGGAGTGAGTCTGCGGTACACAGGTTGATCCTGTTGAGAGCTTCTACATCATCTGCTTCTAGAACGAGATGTTGTAAGTCGGAAATCTGAAGCCAAAATGTTTAGAACAGCCTTGAAGCGAGGAGTTCGAAGCAAGCGATCCAGGTATGATCTAAACCTGTTTAAACCTGCTACTTTTGCAGAAGTTGGAGATGGCGAAAAAGCACATTCTCGCCGAAGAAGAAATCCAAAGCTTCCCAAAGGGTAAGTCCGAATCATCCAACCACCCATCAAAGAATCAGAAAAAATGGGGGCGAGGGCGAAGAACAATCAGTCTACCGGTCACCAAAACAGCATCTCTCGGTCCCATGATCAGTGGAGGAACGACGGAGGCAAGCATGACCGAAAGCAGCG
>NW_018164444.1:24216257-24224296 GCF_001263595.1 Phalaenopsis equestris | reverse complement strand
ATTATGAAGAATGTAAAAATTCATAGGAATATCAAAGATCAAATAAGTATGTTACAAGTCTTAATCATGGAGTTTCAAATAATTACATGAAATCAAGCATTTTATCTTTTCATGGATAAGTTATTTCATGGCCTTTCTTAATTTTGAAAGAGAAGCAACATCAAGAATAATTTAAATTTCTTAGGAAAAGCTACATTAAAATCAATCCAAATATTCAAGGAGGTGCTACCTTACAATTACGGCACCCTTCATAGTTGGTCTTAATTTGCTTCAAATACCAATTTTACAAATGAGGAGGCTTTCCAATTAAAATTGTATGATTTTCATGCAAGTTGAGTAATTTTTCATATAAGGTGGTGATAATTTATTTTTATATATGTATACTCTTATTCTATATTTTTTCATAGTTATAGTCATAACATAAAATACCTTAAATAATATTTTAAAAAATGATATTTAATATTTAAATAAATATTTCATTGTTTATATGAAAATGGTGCTTTAACATTGTTGAGTCATCACTCTAGTGAATTTTATAAATGCAATGAGAGCTACCAATAAAGCATTAAGCCCCTTAAATACAAAAAAAAAATCTTCTCTAAAAAGTTAAAGCATAAATAATTATCCATCAGATCATGAACTAGCATCTATAACCCCTTAGCAATCAATTAATATTTTTTTTAGAAGCAGGTTGATCTTCCTATTTAATAAAGGATCTATACTGAACAATAAAATCTATAAAAAAATTATTTGATATAGACATGATCCAGCTTAAAAGGTAAGTTGATTTGCTACACAAATTTAGATAGATGCTCATCTTGAGCAAGATCATTCTCCAAAATTGTAGACCACAAAGATCTCTTGTAAGAAGACAAATCTTTTGTACTGAAAGTTGAATTAACATGCATATCTAATTAACAATCACTTGGTCCAATTTTTTATTAATCTTAAAAAAACAACATGATATTATTTGCAGTTTTTCTAATCTATGTAAAAGAAATGTTTTAAGTTGTGTAAACTAATATAAAGTCATATTTATTAAATTTTTTTAAAAATTCTGTTCAAGTTAATTTTTCACCTTATTTGATATTATTTTGTTCTATTTTTTGACATGCTACTTGATGAACATAAAAAAAAATGTAGCAAAAAGTGAATGAAATATCTGAAATTATATGAGATTGTGTGTGTCATGTTAAAAGTTCTTTTAAGATTGAATTCATATATAAATTTTTAAATGGAGTTTTATGAGTTATTTTAGAGGTTCTATTATGAGAGTTTTTATTATTTTATGTAAATTCAGATGGGGAGATAAAATCTCCTAATTCCCAAAATATTTTCCACTAAATACTTTAAGAGATTGTCTAATATTAACTATTTATATTTGCACATTAGTTTATTGATGAAATGCATAGAAAATTTTTATTTTGATGCTTGCCGACATTCACAAGATCTTTTAAGAGTTTGAGATGATGAAAAATTCTATCGTAGTCAAAAATAAATGTTAAACTTTCAAGCTTAATAGTTTCTTTGAAGAAGAATTTTTCATCAGCAGGAGAATTATCATTGATTTTATTACATGACAAAAAATAAGTAATTTTGAGAACTTTACGATATCAAATTCTTTTAATATCTTAAGTAATTTTAAAATTTAAATTTTAGAGATATCTTCTTGAAACTTTTAAAGAACAATCCTGACCGTAGATCACGGTGATCTACGGTCAGGATTGGACCGTATGCAATAATTTCTCCCCAACCACACAATATAGTTAAGAAATAATGAAATTCTTAAGAGAATTATTAGAGTTACTCAAACCTTTAAATAGAAATATGTTAGATATGAAAAAATAATTAAACAAAGATAAAAGGTTTTAATTTAAACTCCAAAAAGATACGAATTAAAGCAGTAACTATAATCTCTTCGATAGAAAATTTAAAAAAGAACTTATCATAGATATTGTAAACAAAACATTGATAAGTTTGTTTAGAAATTTAAGTTTAAGATTTATTATAAAAGAATAATCATACAATAAATCTACCTACTCAACATGTTTATGTTGCATTTCTTTTGTGAATTTATATATTGGAGTGTTTGTTGATCAAATTTTGCATATAATATCTCTAGTACTTCAATATTTGAATTATTGCATGTTATTCTTTATTATATATAAAATATTTCTCCTGAACATCATTTTATTTCTCACTGAAAGAAATTTTATCATGTGCTTATCAAAAGTTGGTACTTCATCTATTACTACTCCAAGTAGATCACAAGCAACCTTAAAATTTTTTTGAGCAATTTAGATAACAGTAAAGTTATGAAAGAAGACATTATAATTTAATTTCGTTCAAAAGCTTTTTGTACTTCAAATTTCCATGCAACTTTACCTATTTTTTTTTAAATATTAGTTGAAGAAGCGGTAAGAGAATCCAAAAAACATATTTAACTTCTTCTATAAAACAGGCTAAATAATAAAAACTTCAACCCTTGTAAAAGATATATTGATATGATAATTAAGATTAACATATATTTCAAAAAAATATGCTTAAGATTAGATAAAATATTAGAAAGCTTAGAAAGTAATTTCTTGATTAAAACATAAACATTTCTTAAGATTTACATAATTTTTTTTCTAATTTTAGTAAAAATAAGCCTAAACCAATGTTAATGTTACTCTTGAATAATGCTAGACACAAGTAAGTATATGACAAGAAAACTATCACTAAGTGATTTCAAAATATTATTCACCAATCTAAGAAAAGTGTTAGATGCATTAAAAATGCCTAAAAGTATCATTAGCCACTCATAAACTATTAAGAATATTGATAGGAATTTTTCGCCCATCCTTCAGTCTAATTTTTATTTGTGATAATTATTCATGAGATTTATCTCAAAGAAGAACTCCTCAAATATAGTTTAATATATTATCAAGTTTAATTATAAGAAACATATATTTGATGAAATTCTTGTTAATATCTTCATGAGTAACACATCTTCTGAAAACATATTTTTTCAAATTAATAAAACGCAGACCTTATAATTCATATATTTGTCTTTTAAGTTCAACAGCTCTACAAGATTTATACTATAGTGCAAAATTCAACAATTATAATCCTAGAATGAAAGAGATTGTATGTTGAAACTTTTGCATAAGAGAGTGTATTAGAAAATCTTATAGGTGCAATATCAAAAGCATGGGTATGATTGGGGGATTTATAATGGATGTCCGAAGATTTTTTTTATTATTATTGGGGTTTTCTTTTGAGATTTTTGTCTAAAGGTTTGGTAAGAAATAACCTAATTATTTTGTTATTAATCTATGTGTAATTCAAATACTTCAATTTAATTCTCCTTAAAGGTCATTAAACACATTTGAGTGTGTGTGTGTGTGCGCGGGGGCACATTCCCACATGCGTGTGGGTTTGTACTTATACGAGCGTGTGTCTGTGTGTGGGCGTGTGTGTGTGTGTGTGGGTAGGTGTGGGTGTGTGGGAGTGTGTGCGGGAGTGGCGTGTGTGTGTCTGTGGGTAGGTGTGGGTGTGTGGGAGTGTGTGCGCGTGTGCGTCTATGGGTGTGTGGATGTGTTGATCATTTAGAGAGCAATGTTTTTGGAATGACCTTATGACATGATACCATTCACAATTTGTAACAATTGGGCAATAATTTGAGTCAAATCAATCCACCCTTGTATCTAAAGCAAGCATTGTGGGTAGAAGCCAACGACCATCAAATCTTTTACTCATCATAAAAAATGGTACAATTTCACCAAAAGTTCTAATAATATATTTCCAAATTAATAAAACCAGAGGGCAGCAATTTTCCAACTTTTTAATCTTTGTTATGATAGAATGAAGTTCTTGCAAAATATTTGAATTTTTCACTTTTGGCATCTTTGCCATGGAAAAAGAAACTGTCAAATTCGTCATTACAAAATACTCATTTGCGCCAAAAGAGGATCAGAATTAAATATTTCCCCTAATTTTTATTTTTTAAGAGAAAACTTATCAATCACATTATTCTTGTATATTTATATATCAAACATCTAAACTATAATTTTTATATGTATAATGCTCAATTCTTTTGTATCGTATAAAAAAACATCAATATATGTGTACAAAAAAATAGTTCAACACGAGTCTCGAGACAATCCAGCAGCCCAAAAAAGAGTGACATGGTAAAGTTGGATCCATAAAAAATTGACCTGATGCTCTAGCAGAACCTACTGGTTAATGCAAGCCAAAGATCTTAGAGCTAACTCAATGATACACGCCTAAATCCTTCGGGAGTCTAACTTTACTCAGCCATCAAGAATTTCCTCGACGTAATTTCAAGTTTGATGACTGGCCCAATGTAGTCGAACAATTAATATTAGCTGACCAGAACAGACGTGTCAACTATTTTCAATAGTCTAGACGGCTACCCATACCTGAAGGATCGACCGATTGATGGTCCCCATCCAACATAACAAGCAGCAATACTAATCATTTCACCTCTATCTTAAATCGACCGAGCCTAAAGACAACAAGGCTCTCGGCCCACAAGGGTGTGATTCCTAGAATTACATGTACAACCCTCCTTAAAATAAGGTTAGAAGTGTTATTTTTCTTTATTGAATTATCTCTCCTATAAATAGAGGTTATTTCACGTAATATGACTTTTTCCTCTTCCCCTTCTCCATATACTAAAAATATTTAACTATATAAAAGGGTCACAAGAGCCCGAGAATACCCATTTGCCCAGAGGGGCAAGTCATTGTACACTCCTCTGTTCTCTTTCCTCTCCCTCTCTCTCTTTCTTTCGATTTTTTCAATTGGTTTAAAGGCTATAATCCCTTAGGTGTGCCTCCTAGAAAATTTTGATTCAACATCCTGAAATGTGTGGTAAGTGTGGAGCATACCACTAATAAGAGGAAGAGTAACACCAAGTAGGAGAAACCCACTACAGAGACACTCCTAGCACAAAGTATGTCAAGGAGTTTATACAACAGCAGATCTAAGAGCCAAAAATCACCTTTATGTTCTCTTATGAGAGGTTTTGGCTTGGAGAAGAGACCAACCCCAAGATGTATAGCCGACTCCTCACGATGGGAAGCTAGCCAATGGTACCTGGACAATGCTTGACTGACTCTGGATGACTGATGTGCATCCAAACATAAGTCAAAACACAAAGAATACAATTGCCCCCCAACTTGTTGAGGGTTGACTATGGGAACCCGAGCTTAAGCACAAGCCCCACCATACGACGCCGACAAATGAATCAAATTTTATACATGAACTGATGTCTAGTTTGGCAATGAAAAGGGATTATCATTTAAAGCATTCTATAGTTTTTCTACTACAAATTACATAATTTTCTAATTTTTTCATGGATCAAATCGAGACTCGTGGAACTTCATAAGTTCACATGCTTCAATAGATGACCAACAGTCGAGGAACTCGAACCAAGTAGTGAAGCTGACAACTATGCCAAAGACTACTGGCTGACAAAATACATGAAGATTGACCCACAATGTCCCCACATCACGAACCTTGGTCTCCAAACTTGAATCATATAGCGACAAACTCCGCGAAAGAAGTGGTTCTCCGTCGAATAGCCACAAGCTCCGCAAAGGGTGTCTAACAGATCTCTATAAAGTAAGCTTCGATGGTTACTCTTGCGAAAGAAGTGATAAGTTCCACTTAATAAGCCTAGAAGAAGGGGCAATCTCGCTAGAGGAAATCCAACCAAGCAACAGAGTCTTGAAAAGGGTAAAATATGAGTCAAACATCAATAATAAAAATCAACGATGACATAAGAAGTCTGATCGGTACAAAATTTTTTAAATCCAACAAAGATGCAAGATGCCAAATCGATATAACTTTGAAGCTTGACCGACAGTGATGACTAACCCCCAACTGACAAGCTGCATGAAAACCAACAACACCAAGCGTAAAAAAGCCAATATCTTTAAACTCAACATGGATAAATCTCTAGATGTGGTTCCTTACCAAGTAGCGACAAGCTCCGCAAAGGGTACTACGCAACTCACCCTGGAAGCGAGTCTCGAAGGTTACCCCTGTGCATGCAGTGATAAGATCTACTTAAGACCTGGTGAAAGATGCTACTCGATCAAGGCAATAACCTGACTTAGCAAAAGTGACACTAACAGTATAAGAGTTGTGTCGAGCGATCAATACAAGTCAAAATCGACATAAAACAACTCAAATTTAATGGTTTTATCACATACAACATTGCAAGGTATAGTGGGGAAAAATAAAATATGATAAGGGTAAAGTGACACAAATATAAAAACAACAAAAACTTTTTGTTATAAGAAAAATTTTATACAAGTTTCCTCCTCTAGGACCAGATGGGCCCCTTATTTTTTGCCTCCTTTTCCCGGCTCTCAGTAGATAACCTTAACTTCTTCTTCATCTGGATGGACTTTATTTTTTTCCCACTTCTAGTTGACTATCTCGATCATTCTTCCCTCAGCGGCCACCTTCTTCTCCTCCATCTGATGGAGGCCTTCACCTGATGGTGGGCAGCCAACCATGCCATCAAGTGGCACCCGTCGCTGAGCTGGCCAAGGTCCACCCTGCCCAGCCTTAGCAGTAGCCCCTCAAAGGAGTTAGATCGGACCACCTCCACTAGAAGACAAGGATAGTTCACGACCATGGGAATCTTCATATAACAGTCCATATCAGTATCAACCATTGCATAGTGCCTGACAAAGCTCAACCGAACATTAATGTCCTCCTTGGAAGGAATCCACTTACGAGGTGAACCTTTTTGTTTCAGCGGTGGGGAGACGTCCTTGGTGGGAGCTTTACCCTTCCAGTTGGGAGTGGTTTCCTCCTGGTGGTCAAAATTTGCCTCATCATTGGCCTCAGTGTCGGAATCTGTCAGGGAAATTGGCATTGGCTCACTCGCCTCACCTCTTGACCTGACATCAATGAAAGAACACTGAGCGGCTTGGCTAACTCCCCGACCCACTTCAGAGATGTCTCTTTTTCCTCCCTAGTAAACTACCGGAAGAAGCTCGGTGCCTTGAGGGAGCTTTTTCTGTGAACTCCATAAGTTTTGGCACCTGACAAGGCAAACTGCTCGGTTAGCTACTCTCCAATGGAAATGCAAAGTGATCATGTGACTTTTGATGTGAAAAATAAATGAGCCACACTCCTTTTTGTTTGCTCCAACAGAAACCGATGATTTTTTTTGGTCCAAGAGAGGTGGTTGCCTCTGGGCGAACGACCCACACCCTTGGCTTCTTTCTGGCTACCTTTGCAGCAGCCTCTTTCTTCCTCTTTTCCTCCCAAGTTTTGGAGGCCTTCTATTGCTCGTCGGTCATGTCAGCAAACTCCTCAAACCACATTAACCTGTTAAAAATAGCTCTTCCCCTCGATCATGACCCATACTCCTTTAGGGGTCCCGGTAGGGACTTGATCTTTTTAGGGGCAATTGTGACGGGCTGGACATCGATCCCCCAACCTCCTTGATAGAACCGACCAAAAACTTCCACTTTCAATTCTTGATCTTGTTCTCAAGTCTCACAAGCGGAGTCTAGGTAGGGCCCACCGAGAACACAACATAGCTATTCCGATTGACCTTTAAGTTGAAGAAATCGGAGAAGAGATTGGGCGACCATGTAATAACCAACCAGTGGAGGAAAATGACGAGTGTCATGATCGCAACAATGGAATTCAACTTCATCTACATGGGAATGATACTGTAGTGGTTGAGGAGCGCCCACATCACCCAAAAAAAAGCAGCCTCGGTTCACACTTGACCTAGTTATCTACTGAACTGGTCCCGGCAAAAGACCAGGTCATTGTCATAGACATCGGTCGCTCGGTTACTATTCCTAATAGTCCTCAAGACTATTGACTTGCCATATATGCACGAATCTTGAAGTTACTCCACCTAGCATGTCGAGAGGATCTACACTTCCCAAGATATGATGGAGTGAAAGAGATCTTGGGAATAATTGGCGCCTTGAAAGGAGAAAAAAAAGAACAACAAATAGAACAAAAGAAAACAGAAGTAGTCGCGTGAGGGTTCC
>NW_018164444.1:24210023-24216247 GCF_001263595.1 Phalaenopsis equestris | reverse complement strand
TCCCTACACCTTCAACCTTATTTATAGAAAATATAAGGAAATTAAATCATCACGGAGGTAGCGAAGTCATTTGCCACTCAAAACTATGGATAGGGAGTCAAAGCAAATACATAAATTGAGATAGAAAACTTTAAATTTTATTTCACAATAATGATATTTACATCAGTCGCTTGGTGCTATTCAAAAAAAATCTTTACAAAAACGGTTAGTGGTTGCTTCAACCGAGACAAATCCTCTCAGTAACAGCTGTTTGCACAAAATTTTTCTCTATAATCTAGACCTATCTACCTTTTCTATTTCACTTTGTGATCAGGAGGTCGAAGACGCCTCCCGGACGACCAATAATTTTGCTAAAAGAACCACAACTTCCTCGCAGAGGGTTGCCTCTCGAGCACGGATGAAGGCCACCTCTTCCTCCAGCCCTGCTCAATCATCAGGTGCATCTCCTCAACCTGAGGAAATCTAACTGCCTAGATGAATGAGTCTTCTATTTCACACAGCCACATTCTCTCGAGTCGGGAGACTCTAGTCATCAGGTCTATAAGCCACCTTTGCTTGAGCCTCCTCTAGGAGACCCAAACGACTACTTCCAATCTCAACTTGGCTTGGATAACCCTTGGCAGACCCCCGGTCCACCTTGGTGATCGGATCAGCACTCTGGCTATTGGGTTGTCTTCATCAAAAGACAATAAAAAGCAGGACTCAGAAAAAAATAATTAGCCCAACATACACCCTCCATAACCAAGCTTTGATCCCCACTCCAAAGTAGTGAAAGAGAACTCTTCCTTACTAGTCCTTCGTCCCTTGACTGTTAGAGAGAGGATGATGACACCCTGCATGACAGACGATGCTGAGGCATTAGCGACCTCTCACACAATTCTCACAACATCTACTTTTGGGGCCCCAGGCAATGCCAAAACACCAATAGCTACTTGCTCTGCTCGCGGTGTTGGAGTCTGAGCAGGAGCCGACAGACTGGCCAATCATTCCTTTGAACAACCACTTTCCTTCACCCGAGACACTTCTCCCAGACAACTTTTCTTCTCTTGGGCGGCTCTCCTCCACCCACACCTTCTCATCGAGGTGACCAAAGAGCGAGTCTAATGAGCCAACCTGATCCTGGAGATAGGATTTCTTTCGCTTCTTAGCCAACACCTTCTACCTCCACTCCCTTTAGTAGGCAGCTCTGTTGTACTTATCAGCTTTGGAAGATGACTCGTTAAACATGCCGTCGATCGGAATTCAGACAGACTGAGTGAAGAAAGTCAAATGAAAATGGGAAAATTGTTCCCCATACTCAATATTTATATAAATTGTAGGCATGAAATTCAAGAGGAGTTCAATTCTTGCATTATTAAGTAATCATAAATATTGTTCACTTTTCTGCACTAAATTCTCTTACTTTTAATGCAACCTAACTTTCAAGTAGCAAGGGAATCAATGAACAGAATATATATACAAAAAATGTGTCAGCATGAATCTCGAGGCAATCTACAGTCCAAAAGAGAATGGACACCGGAAAGCTACCCGACAACCCAAAAGAACCGATCGGCTAATGCCAACCATAGATCTCCAAACCGCTAAACAATACACGCTCAAATCCTCTAAGCGCTTAAGTTTACTTGGTTAGCATGAATTCAAGATTGACGACTGGGCCAATAAATCCAACCAGTTACATCTCACAGTCTATCTTCAATAGTCCAACCAACTACCCTTACCTGAAAGATCGACTAATTGATGGTCCCCCTCCAGCAGACCAACTGACAATGATAATCAATTCTCCTTTTTGGCCCTAATCGATCGAGCTAGAGGATAGCAGGCTCTAGGTCCCAAAAATATTCGATTATATAAAGAAAATCACAAGAGTCCGGAAATACCCTATTTTGCACCTCGTTGTGCACTCCTCCCTCCCTCCCTTTTCTCTTAGCTCAAACACTCTAATCCCGTAGGTATGCCTCTCGGACAAATTCAGATTCAACATATGCTAATCTTTAAAAAGTGAAATACATAATTATGCCACCATTTTAAAATGATAACTAAACAATCATATAATATGTGGTTCATGAAGAAAAGATTATAGAAAAAAAAAAAAAAAACAACACATATTTAATCTTCTACATCCAGGCCTAATCAGTCAAAACAAGCGTGTTTGTGCACCACAACAGAATGTTTTATTCAGTTCACGCACTAGACCTTATTCATACATTACACAGATTAATAATCACCCTCTACACCTTAGACAAATAGTTCTCCAACAAACAATTATATTATTACAAGCGCAGGAGATCAAGAACAGACTTATCCATCAACTTGTTGCTTTGTTGATGCTTTATGAAATCACCATATTTGATGCCACGAAATGCAGCAGGTTGTTTCTGCCTTTCAACCAGTACTGGCGAAGGAACGACCACAGCATCCAGCGAAGGCCCCATCGCAGCCGCAACAGAGATTCTAGTGCTCAGGCTGTTCACCTTTGCCCTGTGCAACACGCTCCTATACCTTCCGTTGCTGATTATCTGCAGCACAAGAATGGAGTGGAGAGAATAAAAAGTGTGGGGGTATTTGATTTGTTTAAGAAGTGGGTCAGAAATGAAAATTAACCAATTTTCTAGTAGATTTGAGGCTGTTTGGGACAACTTTTATTTTTTATTTTTATTTTACTTTGTTAATATTGTAATTTAAAAGAAAGCATGTACGACATATTTGATTAAGATATGATTATTTTTAAAAGCACTCAAAACATTTTAAATTATATTAAGTGCTTTAAAAAATGTGTACACAATTCTTATGTATTTACATATCTCATATTTACATTTTGATATTTACATACAGAGCGCTTTAGCGTTTTAAACCTACATGAAAAGGTGTATTTCACTTTTAAAAGTGATCATAGTGTTATTTTTTATGTGATATCAAATACTTGAGTGCCATGTATATAAATATGAAAGTTTAGGTGTGAGATATGTAAATACATAAGAATTGTGTGCTATGTATGTAAATGCCTCTAAAATGGGGAAAGCAATTTAAGAGTAGATATCAAAATTTTGAGCTAAAATAATTTCTCCTTGTATGCTTGAGGAATAGCTACATGATTTCAAAACCACTCATGACTAGCAATGGAAGCTCTAAGAAGTTGGAAACATAGTAACAAAAGAAGAAAGCTACAATTATGTTATTTTGGCATGCATACCTCCATATGATCACCGAGGTTGACGACAAAAGAGTTGGGGAGAGGCTTCACACAATGCCATTTTCCATGTCGCAGCACCTGAAGCCCATCTGTGTCGTTCTGCATGAGAATTGTGAGAAGGCCGTGGTCCGAGTGAGCAGGCAAGCCCATCGCCAGCTCAGGTTTCGGGCAAGGGGGGTACAAGTTCACCACTAGAATTTGAAAGCAAGACTTGAGGCTTAAGGCCACCTCCATATCATTCTCCTCTAGCCCAAGGCTTTCCCATATTGCGTTAAGAAGAGCTTTACCGAGCTGTCTTACACGTCTAGAATAGTCCTCAGATACCTCTCTGGTATTGATGTTTTTATTTTTTTGTTGAAATGCATGGGAAGAAAGATGACAAGTAAGATTGGATTTTGAAGTAAAGTTTATGAGGACAGAAAGGGTCATGGTTTGCTAATTGAGAAAAGATTTTACCTTCATAAAAATTTGGAAATTTAGATACTGGATCATGATAAAAAAATTTGCAATATACAGGGAAGCAAACAAAACTGGATAAATGTTATGGTCGATGATATGCTAAGCATGTGCATTACAGTTTGCTAAGATCAATATGGAGGTAAATACATAAAAAAAATTAATGTTTGACAAATTTGAGAATGTGATGAAATTATCCTCAAGATTTTTTTCCTTTTTTATTGTTATTTGGGCTTGGTGAGTGCTCCAATTCCTAAATAAATTTTGGCTCCAGATCTTTAGAAATATAAACCTTTGTTATAGAGAAAAATTTTGCATAAGGTAAGTCCAAAGAAATCACCTCTCATGTCAAATGGAGGTGGTCATTTCCTCTTGTTAATATTCTTGCTAATTATCAATCACTATAGTATCATAATTTTTGTAAAAAGGGTGGCCCTATTTAGACCGTAAAATTGAGGTATTAGAGACTCTTTGATAAGGCATGTCAAGCAATTGCACTTTAAGGGTGCATTTGGGAGCCTATTTCTTCGGTTTCTTGTCTCCAGAATGACAAACAATATGTTTGAGAGCCCAATTTTTGCGTGCATTTCACGGACAGAGGGTCACGGATCAGCAAAAGCTGAAACGAAGGGAGGCCACTGCGTTCCGCCGCGGAAGCTCCATTATGAGTGGTTTTTGACGTTCCTGCCCCTCTTCAATTTGTGAAATGCCTAACATATATCCCCGCAAATGCCCCCACCCCCTTCCCTCAGTTGTCACTTGTGTCTTTAGGTTTGATACCCAATTGCGCTAGCCTCCCTGATGTGTAGAGAAGAATGATTAAATTCCTTGATATTTTACACATTTTTATGGAAAAACTTGCACCTTAAAGAAATATATTTTCATATTTTTCTTGCAGATATAATAGATATTGGATGTAGAGCAATTTGAATGAGATTTGGAGCAAAAGAGTTTACATGAGACTGGCGCCTAGGCGCCAGACCCCTGGGCGGTTAGACGCCAGTCCCGTACCTGGAAACTCGAGTGAGATTTGGAGCAAAAGAGTTTACATGAGACTGGCACCTAGGCGCCAGACCCCTGGGCGGTTAGACGCCAATCCCCTACCTGGAAACTCGAGAGTTTGGCGCCTAGGCGTCACCCACTTGGCGCCAAGGTGCCACGACGCCTAGGCGCTAGACCCATGGGCACCAAGACGCCCAAGCTGAATTCTGCAGACAGAGAGACTGGGCGCCTAGGTGCCAGCAACTGCCTGAGATAGTTTGGGCAGTTCGATCATAGGTCGTAGGGAGTTATTTAGCCAGCTAAGCAGGGGTTTGGAGACAATATTGGAGAGTTTATTTCTGTGTTAATGCAAGAGGGATCCCGGGGTTGCTGTTACTTGCTTAAGGATTAAGAGAGATAGAGTTTATGTGAGGATTTGGTGAGGACTTAGATATAAGGGATTCTTCAGGATAGCAGCAAGAAGTCATGAGATCTTTGGGTGGAGCATCGTCAAAGCTTTGTAGAGGAGAAAAGTATTTGAGTGCTTGTCCAGTAGTATTTCTTTAAACATATCAAATAGTAGATTTTCATCATTTTTGAATGAATCTTTGTGGCATGTTCGTCATGCTTTTTGAATAGAACTCTTTACCTTACCATGTGATGTTTGAGTAGGATGTATAGGAGTGCAAAATATATTCAAATTGCTTTTAAGTATTTAATGTGATGATTAAGCTTCAGCTTTTCATTTACTTTTCATTCTGGCCAAGTGAAATGTTAAAATATGTTATGAACCATAATTACTCGGGAGAGTTATGGTGGAATCAACTAAGTTAGTCACGTTGAACTGTGAAGTATAGGTGGATATGCTTCATAGAGAGAGGTAGATGTCATGGAAATGATCTTCGTTGGGTTCAAAACAAGGTTTAAGAAATTAAAATCATTTTAACCAATCATTTCTATGTATTCGGAAGAGGGTAAATAAGAGAATTGCTCTTATTTGTCACTAGACACATTTAAAATTAACACTTTACATTTCTTATGCTCCACTTAAATTATTGCAAGGGAGGATAACTTTATAACTAGATATTCACCAATTCAAATAGATTAAGTAGGATTTATGTAGGATTTAACATTTAAAGTAGTTGGCAATTCAGAAGTAGTTTGTAGAACTTTAACCTAATCTCAATTCCACACTAAGAACGAAAGCTAGTAGCTTGAACTGTTCCCAAGTCTAATTGACCCATTCCCTATGGGATCAACATTATAGACTCAAAAAATCAATATTACTGATACGACACATCCACTTGCGTGAGCCCCTAGAGTATAGTTGCACCTGGAGCTGGGTATAAAGTTTTTGGTGTCGTTCCCGAGGAGCCACGACGTATTTACAAAAACAACAAAACCTTTATCCCACTAAGTGGGGTCGGCTACATGAATTTTTTCTCTCCATTGAGTCCTATTTAGTGTCTTATTTTCATTTAATTCTAATAAATTCAGATCATTTTTCATACAATATGCCCAAGTCATCCTAGGTCTATGACCGACCTTTTTCTTTTTGTAAATCGACAATTACAAGAATTTGATGATGCTACTAGAA
>NW_018164444.1:24205548-24206243 GCF_001263595.1 Phalaenopsis equestris | reverse complement strand
CTACGCACTTGCACGATTCCATCTTCAGCATAAATCACATTGGCATAGAACTCCTTCACCACATTTGCATTGGCTTTATTGGTGGTGTAACAAAAGTTTTCCCACCTCCGCTTGGCAATAACCTGTTCAATTTCTCCTCCCGGACTCTCAAAAACTCGATCTTGAATACAATTTTTTTCCTTAAAGTATTGAAGTGAATCGAGTTTGAGCCATCACATTAACCAAGCGTGAAACGTCGAACTCAACTCTTCTCTTTTGACGTGGAGCCATTTTTAATCTAATCCAATCAAAGAAAATTTCCAAAAATTACTTCTAATATGTAAATAATGGCATCCAATGATAATTCAAAGAGTTCAACATTAAGATCCATGAATTTCTTCCAAGATTTTCTTCACATTTTCAAATTTTTGGGTTTCCACAATGTGGAAGAAATACATGGTGAAAATCAAATATTTTTAATTTGTAGTGAATCTCTTACCTAAAGAAGATCAAATCCGGTGTCAAAAAGCCTTGAAATTGTCTCCCAATCTAAGATTTACCAAGCCCTAATTAGAAAATAATGTTTTTAGAAGGAAGGGGATGATGAATAGTGGCGGTTGACCGGTCAAAATCACGGTTAAAGAGGTATTTTTGTGATCTCGCCGACGGCGGGGTCAATGGCGCCGTCAACGCGCTCTATTATGTTTTTGAACCTA
>NW_018164444.1:24188126-24205448 GCF_001263595.1 Phalaenopsis equestris | reverse complement strand
GGAATACTAGACCTCACGAAAAAATGAGGTCAACATGAAGCATACGGAGTTCTCTTCATCTGTGTTTGCTTTGCTTCAGAGTTAGGCGATAGCTCCTTAGATATTTCTAACTGACTACCTAAGGGAGAGCTAATTGGTTTCGCCTCACTCATGTTGATCCTCTTTAGGATTATACTCTGCCTAAGACAACTTTAGTATTCCTACACTCCCGTCTCCTTCGATTCTCATCTCTAGGATTTTCCTAGTTTGACCTAAATTATTTATCTTGAACTCACTTGATAACTGATTCTTCAAGTCCCTGATTTTCTTCATATTTGCCCCTTCAATCAGCATGTAATCCACTTAGAAAAGTAGCAAAATATAACAGTTACTGAAGTGTTTGATGAAGCAATTGTGGTCTGCCTGACATTTCAAGTACCCATTTTTTGACATAACCTGTCAAATCTTCTGTACTATTGTCTCGGGGTCTGCTTCAAGCCATAGAGACTCTTGTTCAACCTGCAGAATAAACCTTCTTTACTTAAAACCTTGTAACCTTGTGGCCGCACCAAGCACAATTCCTCCTACATAGGACAATATCCTCTTATAAGAAAGTTGTTGTTACATCCATTTGGTCTATATGTAGATCTTCTGCTATCATACTCAGCACAACCCTCATAGTCGTCATCTTCACCATCGGGGAGAAGATCTCTGTATATTCCACTTCTTTCCTCTGTTGGAAACCCTTCACAAGAAGTCTTGCCTGTAGCGCTTGCTACCATCTGACTTCTCTTTCAGTCGGTAAATCCACTTGTTATGCAGTGCTCTTTTGTCATTTGGTAGTGTCGTCAAATCCTAAGTGTGATTTAACTCCAAAGATTGCACTTGTTCATCCATGACAAGCTCCCACTCCTTCTCCAAGAATTCTGGCTCACCACTATTAGTTAATAACAAATAGTGTGAAGAAGCATAATACTTTTGTATGGGTTGTTTCACTTTGCTGGATCTCCTGATTTCTGTAGCAGGTGTTTGAGGAACTTCCAGTCCTCCTCATTGAGCACTTCTTTTTTCATCCTCCTAATAACCCGTATCATCTATCTCCACATATCTGAATTCTTCAGAAGTAGCTGACTGAATGTCCTGAGTTCTATCCCTGTCCTTGTACATCTCCATCTCGTTCAATGTGACATCCATGCTCCTGATGAATTTCTGATTTTGGCAATTCCTGAACTTATACCCAAACTCATCTAAGCCATATCCAATGAAGGTGCGCTTGACAGATTTCGAGTCAAGCTTGCTTATAGAACCTGCATCAACATGCACATATTAAGAACACCCAAATGCTCTTTAATGAGATAAACATGCTTTTTTGTCACTCCAGGCTTCTTCAAGCAAGTCTTCCTACAAAGGTACTAACGCTACGGTTGATCAGATTAAACTGTAGTGTTGGTTGTTTCAGCCAAAAACTGTTTCGTCAAGCCTTCATGCAGCCTCATGCTCCTAGCACGCTCCATGATTGTTCTATTCTTAAGACACTGAACTCATGCCTGACCCCCTTTATAGCACAAACATTAATGAACTTCTTATCACGATACTTACCTCTATTATCTGATCTGAGATACTTCAGCTTTAGGCCTGTCTCATTTTCTAACACAGTCTTTAACTTCTTAAAGATTTTAGATACATTAGATTTCTGCTTTAAGAAATAAACTCATACCTTTCTCGTGTGCTCATCAATAAACGTGAAAAAACAAGTGAAAAAACAACGAGAACCTCCAATGGACTGAATTGGAGTAGGACCCTATACGTCAGTATACACTAACTCTAGTTTCTTTGACGTCACCACTAACCCGCTCTTGGAGAAAGAAACTTTCTCCAGCTTTCCATATATACAATATTCATAGAAATTCAGATCAACTGATTTCAAACCCTGAAGCTTATTTTTAGAAAGTAGGGACTTCATACTTTTCTCACTCATATGACCAAGTCTACGATGCTACAGACCTGCATCCGCTTTGGTTCTAGCCATATCAATGAAATTAGCCATTTCATTGATTAAATAAAGGGTGCCTTCAATGTTGCTTTGAGCCATTGCTAATGCCCCCGTGGTCAACTTCCATGAATCACCCGTGAAAGTAGTCACAAGTCCCGACTTTGTCAGTTGGCTCACAAAGATAAGATTTCTCTTCAAACTAGGAACATGTCTGACTTCATTAAGCTTCCAGACTGTTCTATTCGACAACTTGATATCAACATCACCCTTTACTATTGTACTGCAGGCCTTGTTATCTTTCAAACAAACCTTCCCTAGATCACTCTAAGTGTAGTTTTTAAATATATTTTTTTTGGGCAAGCATGAAAAGAGACACCTGAATCCACTATCCAGGGTTTAGTACTGACTTGGGATAACACTAGGGAATCATTTTGGATTTTACTAGTGGAGACATTAGTAGAGAAAGTACTATTCTCTCCTCCACCACCAACTTTCTTTGAAGCTTTGCAGCTCTTCTTGAAATGCCCATTCTTATTGCAGTTTCAACATTCTCCTTTGCTTGACTTGAGCTTTTCTTTCTTGGACTGGGATCTGCCTTTGCCTGTATTCTACCCACATTCATTCTCTTGTTATCAACATTCAACGCAGAACCTGAAGATTCACAATTTACTGCTTTTCTGCAAACTTCTTCATTCAACATTAGATTTAGCTTTAAAGTTTTTGAAGAATTACTCACCACCTTTACCAAACTATCCAAGTTGTCCGACAACGAAGATAGTCTCCGATCTCATCATCAAACTTCATGCCTACATAACACAACTGACTTGTCACAGTGTTGAAGTTATTGAGATGCTTTGTCGCCGAACTGCCTTCCACCATCTTCATATTGAATAATTTCTTTATCAGAAAAATCTTATTAAAAATAGAATAATTTTCGTACATCTTGGCCAGTGCCGCCATGAGATCCACCGTAGTTTTCTAATTCACAATGTAACACAACAGATGAGGAAAGTGATAACCTGATTAAACCCAGTGCCATCGGTCCAACACTTATCATTCCTCCATAGGCTTAGACTATGGCTTCCTTTTGATTCCTTGTAGTGAGAAGTACAATATTTTCTTATACAAAAAATCCTTCATCTGTATCTTCTAGAAAGCGAAGTTCTCGAATTGAACCCCACTTTGATACCATTTTGTTGGGAGAAACTAATCCGAAAGAAACTCCTAGTTTCATTGCTAAATAGGATCACCAGATCCGAGAAAATCAGAACAATAAATTTAAGTACAAAAGCAAAATCAAAACAACTAGAAAAACACACGAGAATTTTATGTGGAAAAATCAAACAATGGAAAAAACACGGAGTCACACCATCACAAATTCACTATGAAAATCAGATAGTTTTACAAACGACTCGCACCAATTTTCTATCCACATACTGGGAAACTTACATGACTCGGTTTCCACAATCTTCCTTCTTTGATCCCATGCGAACAACACATGCCGAGATTCTAGAAATCCTCCTCTTAAATTCTTCTCTCCTTCACGAAGAACTTGTTGGAGAACACCGAGGAAGTCTTACATCCAGCACATCATTACGCCGGTTGAAGTTGGTTCAAAAAACCAGAAAGCTAAGTAACTGCATTGGGCACAAAAACACGTTTCTCGGGTAGGAAACAATCACGCCTAGCACATATGGGCGAAAAGGCGCCCAAGGGGAAAACAAAGGTGCTCCCTTCTCTTTCGAGTGCCCAAGCATAGGAGTAAAGGCGTTTCGCCCCCCCTTACAAGCAGCGTATAAACATGGGCGAAATGCGCCGACTTCTCTGGTTGGTTTGGGTGTTGTAGGCTCCACAATCACAATAAGGGCAGAGTTTATAAGTGAAATATTTTGACTAAGTTTGTCATCTGGTCTATGGTCTCTGAATCTTGGTTCTATGAAAGTGACGAATTATTAAAAGCACTAAAATCATAAAAATCAGAAATCATACAACTTTGAGCAAGAAAACAAGATCTTGATGATTTTTCTAAGGAACTGAGAGAATTTCTTAATTTATAGAATTCTTTTGAATTGAATCATTCTAACTCCACTAGGTAGGGGTCGGTCCTTTTTTTATTTCCGTCTTTGCTTCCTCCATTGTCTTTGTATTTTTTGAGAAGTTTATAGAATTTGTCGATTTTGTGCTATTTTCTTTTGCACTAGTTGCACCACAGATTTCTTTTAGGAGAATATATGTGACAGAAGTTGTTATGATTGATATCTTAAGGGCAAGAATATTGATCATCACCATCATTTTTTCTATTTCTGCTCGAACGAGAGAGAAGACTTCATTAAGAGGAGAGATATTCTCTGCTTAAAACTTGAATTTGAATTTGGTCAAATTCATTATTGAGTCCTGCTAAAAACTCAAAAGTTTCTTTCTCGTTCGATGAATTTTGTAAGGATCTCAACTCATTCACAGCAGGACATCTTGAGATCTTATCAGTAGCCCAAATCTAACTATTAAACCTTCATGGTGTTAAAGTATTCAATGTTAGAAAAGTTACTTTATTTGGTAGTGGCGAGCTTTATTTTGATTTCATAGATGCACGCAACATTTTTAACCTTTGAGTAGGTTTGCTTGACTGTTTCACAAACTGCTTTTGAGATGGAGAGAAACATAGAAGGTCCACTGATTTTCAGTAGCATGGTGTTCCACAATCATGTCATGATCGTGGAATTGGTTTTCTGCCAAAGTAAAAACTTTGGGTCTTTGGGCTATTGAGGTAGATCTACAAGGTGTTTAGTGTTTCCTTTTCCTTTTAGAAATGTTTTCATAATTTGGGATCATTTAAGATAATTTTTTTTCCATTTAAGTAATAAGTTGCTCGCAATACCTGAATTCTCCTTTGGTTTGATTTTCACCATTACTCATGATTGATTCCTTTGAAAGGAAGTTAAAGAGCCCAAACATTGTGAAAAGAAGTAGAATTCGACACGAGGGATAAAGTTAGCACCCTAACTTGATGATGGGTAATGTGGACAATCTGCATTAATTTCATATTAGCATTCTTCTTTATTTTGTTTTTGGAAAACCCAAGAAATTGACTGTCTTGTATCAGCTAAATCATTTACTAACAGAACAAACTATTGATTTGGCTGTCCTGTATGGATAGTTGAAAGACTTGCATGTTGAGCTGTAAATTTATGTTGTCAAGGAGGAACCATTGTTTGCCTTGGTTGACATATGCTTGGTACATTAATTTCTGTCCAATTTATAGCCACGAGCTGTTGATCTTTCGAATGTTATGCTACTACAATCATGTTTTTAGCAAGCGATTTCAAGAGTATTTGTGTCTAAATTCCTTGTCTTTTACTGTTTCGAAAATTTGATCCTCAGTGTTCGTTATGTAGATCAGTGTGTGATTGTGGTACCGTCGAAGTAGTTTCTCCATTAGCAGCCACAGTTGAGGATGCCATGATTGTGTAAGTTTATTTTTTTCATATTCAAATGCTGTTTTGTATTCTTTTTGCCGATTTGTTGTCTCCTACCAAATAAAGCTAGAATATGCAAGTCTATTTAGCTTTTGCACAGCGCTGAAAGAGCCATCTTTTCATGGTGACAAAATATAACTAATCTTTCTATTATCTCTGATAAGTGGTTTTGTGTTGAATATTCATGTTCATTTGATGGATTTATTATATTGCTGGGTTATTTTTCATTTTTATACTAAACTGTCCAGTGAGAGTTTATTAGTTGAACAGTTTTACAGCTTTTGCCAGAGAGAATTTGTTCAGGCTTTCGTTTTATTTCGAGGGAAAAATAATGAAAAGCATTCTGCTGAGCCAGATCATATCTTGCTGTTAATATGATTGGCATTTGGCCTCATATGCTTGCTTCCATGAGTTCTCCTAGGAGATGAATTTTCAGTGTTTGGGGCTTGAGGATTTTAGCATGGAAGTTATTATTATTGCAGGAATGTTTTTTTAATTTCACACACTGTGTCTCCGAACGAAAAAAAAAATGTTATGATGTTTGCTCAGCTTTCACAATACCTTATTGCAGAATAGTCTGGAGATTCGTGGTTTCTTGCTGCTGTGCTCTTTCTTCTGGTTTTTATTGCTAAAGAAGACATTATGTTTAATATTTAGCTGGCCAGTTATAATTTTTGATTTAATAAATTTTTTTTTCAACTTTATATTTTTGTCATTTACCATCATTTTTCAAAACTACTATTATACCACTCCAAAACTAGCTAATGACATCCAGATATTCTTTTAGCTCATTCTGATGTTATTTATTTTACCCGAAGTTAACATGGATGAAGTTTGAGCGCACATTGAAGTGGAATAATTGCAAGACTGGACATTAGATTTTAATAAAACTATTTGGAAATGATTAATTTGATTAAGAAATGAAAATCGACAGGATTACAACGTTTGTAGGTCTATATATAGAAGGATGGCTTTCTAAGAAATTTCAAGAGCATCTTGAGGAATTCAGCCTTTAGAAAACAGATTTGGGACTTCTGGGGACTGCTAGGAAAATCTGGTAAGGCTGAGCCCCGCCAAGTCATGCAGGTGACTTGACAGTTCCTTGCAATGGCTGCTATCTTCCAGTTCCCCTCTTGCATAATTTAAAACTTGCTGGAAAATGTCCAGAAAAGGAACCAAGCAGGAAAGGTAGTTGAATGATCAATAACAAGGCAATAAGATAACAGCCACATAAACAATGCCTCGAAGGCATTTTCTATTGAATTCTTGTTGCCGCTTGGACTCACTGCAAAATTACACTTCTAGTTTCTCGTGGATCCAGGAAAAGGTTGTATCTTATGCTTCCAATATGCACTTGTAGTTTTCCTCTTCCCCTTGCTTGCCGTCTCATTCTTGAATGGAAACACAACAAGGGACCCAATGCTAAAGACTATCACTTCTCTTCACCGGGGAATTTAACTACATGCTGCACAGCTAGCCGTAGAAAGGCACATAGGTCCTGCGTTAGCTTGATAACATTCCTACTTATGATCTTGCCGTTGTTGCTCAACCTTCAGCTATAGGATGCTTGCTATAGTCCTGAAAAGTAGCCTGAAGAGGACTTCTGGAGCTCTGACACCAATAGTAATGGAACACCCGATTGTACTTCATACACCACACCATCTCTCTAGAAGAGAGAATTCTCGCTCTCAATGAGGAAAACTTGAATTCTAACTTGTAAAAAAACTTAGTTCTACCTGAGGGTGCTTAAACTAATAGCTTCTATTAAAGATTATAAAACCATATTTATAAATATACCCATTCAAAATGATTGAAAAGAAAAATAATAATGAAAGATAGTTATAAGAAGGATCCTTCTAGATAAACGACAAGTGTCATTCTCTTTAGTTAAATGAGACTAATTTGTGCTGGAGCAATCTATCGTGGTCCTTGAGATACCGTCGTCGCAGGATTAGATTGCAAATGATCCACGGAAGCAAATTCCCATCTTGGGAGTTTGTACGGGAATTTTCCCTCCCCTAAACTGGATCGACCCTTATGTGCTCACCTTTCTATGTTAATTTTGAATTGAATTAGGGCTAAGTTGAACTTGAGACTATTTATATGCTGTTATTTCTTGTTTTTGAGGATTGTTGTTTTGTTTTATGTATTTTGGAGAGTGTATTCTCTGATTCTGCGCTAAGGAGTGTTGTATCATCTTCCTTTTATGGATGGTGTGTCTGTAGCTTGTTTAGGAATAGGTGATAGGACCTTTTCACTATCCATACCTCATCATTTCATGATTTTTTCTGCTGTTTGCAGTCGGGACAGCCGTCAAAAGCCTCTTATTCCCTTTCAAACACCGTCGACCTCACATATTAATATTCTCTTGCCATGCCACATGCACATTTCCACTAGATCGGCTTCCTAAACACCTTGTAAGAGTCTTAAACTGGTGTCATTTGGTATCAGAATCCAACAATTTAGGGTATTGACTTTCTTGCTCTCAAATTAAAATTCCAAATAACCTAACATAATATCTCAAAAAATGAATTTATCCCCACATCCAAATGAATATATCCCCACATCATCCACCTAACCCTAACCCTAAATCTAAACCCTCCTTTATTTTTTAAAATGAATTTATCCCCACATCATCCACCTAACCCTGACCCTAACCCTAAATCTAAACCCTCCTTTATTTTTTAGTTGAAATTTCAATCGAAAGAACGAGATGATCATGCCCATTACAGAATTTAACTTATTTCTGACGGTCAAATACCGTCGTTAATAACAATTAACCGTATTTAATAAGGAACTATTTGGGACAACTGTTGATTATTTATAATCTGCTGATAAACAGATATTCTTATACTCTGATAATCTGCAGATTATCAGAATAAGCTGACTTACTGTTTGAGACAGCTTATTTAGAACAACTTACTGGCAGAACAGCTTACTGGGAACAGCTTACTGGGAGCTGTTTTTGAATAAATGATATTATGCCCCTGTTTGGTTAAACAGTTTGCAACATAATTGTTTATGGAAAATAATAGATAAAACAAATGTATCAAAATATTACAGTTCAGTTACAAAAAATAAAATACATTGCTCACCACTTCGTGAGTATCAAAACAAATAAAATAAGAAGAAATACAATTACAATTACAAATAAAAATATTAAAACGTTCAATTTAAAACTCTGACATCGTCTGTCTTTAGTGGCACTGTCTTCTTGGGAAATCATCGTAACATGATCACTGTCGGCATAGGAGCATGTCGGAATGTCGGCCCAACGGAAGAAACCGCAGCTTGCTGAAACATCCCTATGACAACCGTAAAACTATCTCCCACTGCTATGCAGCTGGCGTGACGTAAGGGAGCCGGTAGTCCGCAGTAACACAACACAACTCGGGTGGTTCCTGAAATCCTAGAGCTCATACTGCTACTGAGATAAAACAATCAAAAAATATAATCATCTGACAAAATTAAATTAAGCTTTATACATGAAAATCCATAAAAAACTAAACAAAAAATTAAACAAAACAAAATAAAACTAAAACTAAAAAAAATAAAATAAATAATTTAAAACAAAATGCAAATTCATACTACGACGAATTACATCCCAAATGAAAGATATAAAATTCTTAATAAAACCTTAAAATATAAATCCATACTACATTGAATTACATCTCAAAAGAATATGTAATAAATAAAAAAGCGTGACTGAATCTAGGGGTGTAAACGAGCCGAACATGAGCTAGCCTAGACTCAGCTGGTGTTCGACTGGTTTATATTTCGAGCTCAAAAAGTGTGTTCGTGTTCGGCTCGTTTGCTTAAAAGGCCAAACACGAGCCGTTTAAGAACAAAGAGTCTTTTTGACAACTCTAATCACGTAGCCATAAAATGTTAATGATTGGAGCAAAATTTAAAAGATTATTTGAATCTAATTTAATAATTTTATTCTATTTTCGTAATTAATACTTTTAATTTATTATAAATCATTGTAGTCTTGTAGTCAATTAAATTTTTTAAAAATACTACTCATCAAAGATATATATTTCGAGCCAAAACGAGCCGAACACGAACGAACAAATATTTTTTTGTGCTGTTCTTGTTCGGCTCGTTAACTTAGCGAACGAGCCGAACACGAGTCGTTCACGAACAATGAGCCGTTTTGACAGCCCTAGCTGAATCAACATCCAGATATAACATCTGCGATAGACTCTCTCGAAGCAGCCATCTCGGCCGCACACTCACCGTCCTGAGTTTCAAATTTAATCGACTCGATCTCATCTTCACGTAATGATTGACCAACGAGAGATCCTGAAGGTTCCAGAGAGTCAATAATTTGATCTTCATCAACCAAAGTGAAGTTCGTATCTAATTGAGAAAGATTTCGTCATATGAAGTTGTGAATTGCCATAGTGGCCACCACAATATGCACCTGTTTGGGAAATAGATATGAGGGAATATCATGTAGGATAAACTATTTCTTCTTCCACACCCAAAAGTTTTTTCAATAACCCTGCGTAAAGATGAGTGTCGTTTGTTAAACATTTCTTTTCTGCCACGAATCGTGCCACTTGCTCGCTTAAAATCAGAAATATAATATCTTGTGTCTGGATAGAGCTTCAGATAGTCCCTTAGTATCGGATATCCAACATCTACCAAATAATACTTCCTTGTTATGAAAGACAATATTAATGAAAAATAATAAATGTAATTAACTTGAGGTTTAAGTGAGATGAACAAACCTAGAGGTGGGTGAGGGAAATACTGTGTTCTATTCCTAGTTGCATAGGAAAAAAAATGACTGTCATGTGCACTTTCTTCCCAACCTGCCATTACAAATGTGAAACATATGTTGAAGTCACACACTGTCATGACATTTTGGGTAGTTGTATCACTCCGACCAATGTACGCAATCTTTTCGTGGCTTGGTAGTCGGGCATTCACATGCGTACCATCGATTGCTCCAATGCAGTTATGTTACTCATAGTTAGCAATTCAACAAGTTATGAAGTTAAAGTAACAAACTAATAAAACTTACTTTGAAATACGACATGTAACGGGGATCATTTGCAATTTATTTAGGAATAGTTGCGAATGATGGATCTGATGATTTAATGTTTTGCGCTGCTAAACTCACAAGTGCTTGTATACCTTTGGAGAAGTATCGACTAATTGTTTCTGAGGAATGTTGAAATCGCTCCATAGCTCCTCTAACTGATTCATTCTATGAGAAAATGTATAATGTTATAGGCAACACCTCTCTCGTGGTCATTCGAGAATAACCTTGGAGGTTGTGGTTACGACATAAGTCATGTAGAAGATCCATAAAAATATGTGCAGTTATTCGAAAAATGCTGCTGAGCCTTATTGGATGTCCAACAAACATCTCACCCACACATTGTCCCCAACGTATGAGGACGTCATGCGTGGTATCCATCTAGTGCTGGAGCGGTAATATTCCAACAAAAATATCGCTATAGCTGCAGCCCATGCCATTTTTTACGATGTTCTCGATGTGGATCCATCCTGAAATTTGAAATGCATTAGGATGAAATAATTTATGGAAAAGTGGTGACAGCAAAATGAAACAGTAGTATGAAATACGTCTAGTGATCAAAGCATCGGGAAAATGACATAAATTGTTCCGGAGTACAAAGCATCAGAAAATGAAATATATAAAATGAAATACATTTAATAACAGTTAAATACAAAACATATCCATTTTTCTACTAAAACACGTAAATATTCAATGTGCAGCTCGGATCGAATGACAATGAACATTTGTTTACGAGTAGGGTCCTCAAGTTTTTTAACACATTTTGCTTGAAAGCGCATATCAGCAGCTACTTCTGGAATAGTATCTAAAATGACAATGCAGTTCCAGATGGTGCTGTCTGGGGGAGGCGGAGTTGTAAAAGCATCAATTAGTTGATCAAATAAACTTTTCACGAAATTATCATTCTCTTTCTTCCTCTTGCCAAGCCTAGGCCTTTTGGCATTGAACTGGACTCTCCCATCTCCTTTTGATTAATTTAGACCCTTCTTCATCAGCTATGACCTATTCAGGTGGTCTATTCAGGTGGCAAGTCATCTGATATTCCTGCAAATCCCAACTCACTTGGGTTGCATGTATGTTTTCCAGTCGCGATCATGCTTTCTAGTCGCGACAATCCCCTTAAACATTATGTTAAGTTTTTCCTCGAATTCTGGCTTAATTCCGCACTGCTTATATTTTTTTGGCTGTTGGCATGACCTGCAACATTGAATGGAATTAGAGGGGTTTAGGAATTAACCAAAAAATAATGGAATTAACAAAATAAGTTTGTATTTATTACCCCTAATCTTTCAGCCCACAATTCATCTGAAGCATCGATAGTTCGTTTAACGGGATCCTAACCCAATCTTTTATAGTTTTTTTTTAGAACTCATACTCCATTTCCTAGATTATATGTTTTACAACATATTTTAACAATTCAATTGGCCAGATCGAAAAGTAAATTAAGAGCGGAGTTGAAAAACTATCACTATTTATTTTAAATGTTAATATTGACACATCTAAATTATCTCTTTATTTCACCATATTTCATAGTAGGAAGAAAGATAAAGGAAACTACTCAGATTTTATGAGAAAAATATAACAAAACACAAATTTCATATATAAAAGAAAGTTCATACAACAATAATAACAAACAACACTAATCTGAAACTATTTCTCAAAAAGCAAATCCCTTGTAACCTCTTTTAGGAAATGTAGGAAGATGAAATCTCTCATTTCTCTTCCTCTCCAACACTTCTTAGAGAAAAATTCACACTTAAACTCACCACAAAAACTCAAAACTATAAAGACAATAACTAACTAATGGTGTGAAATGACGTTGAATGTAGGTGTGTGAAGAGGAAAACTGAAATGAGTGGAAGAACTCGAAATTGTGCGAAGGGGGGTTTTCTGATCAAATTTCGGCTCTAAATAGAGCCTAGGTCGGTTCTCCAATAGGTGCATCCAAAAACTCTTGAGAAAGTGTCTAAATTCGTCGAATCTTCTAGAAACAGGGTCCGCTCCGACACTGGCGTTGTCGACGCCAGAGTCTTCAATTAATTCTGATTTCTCTGTCAAACGACACCATCGACGCCCAGTCTGGCGCCGTCGGCGCTGAAATTTTTTTTAAATTTTCTATTTTGACTCTAAATTTCATTCTTTTTGCTCCAAGTCCTAAAAATCAACATCCTCTAATAAAACATAAAAAAATACATTCCATTAAAGTGCAATATCACCAAAAATAAGTATAAATTAAGTATAAAATTGCTCCAAGTCCTGAAACTAGCTGCCACTCTCGTCGAATGTTCTTCGAACCTCCCCACATGGTAGCGATCCAACTAAAGATTTTGATTCCAGTGGGGGAATGTCACAGTCTTCAAGAAATCCCGATTGGTACGGTCGACACCGTTTGCTCTGGTGTACGGGTCCGAAGCCGTACTTCCGCTCGAGGTCAACGAGATCTCCCTTGATCCTTGCCGGATGTGCTTGACGGTCCCCCATAAGACGCTAACTTGGGGACTTCTTACTCCAGCTGTTCTCGAGAGGGAGAATCGAGCTCTGATCTTGCTTGCCTGGGATGGGATAGATAGTCAGACGGAAATCGGGAAGGTTAGCCCTCAGTTCTCCCTCCCTACAGGAATGGTTATTCTTCTTAGGCGTGCTACATAGATCTTTTCATGGAGACGGACGGAATACTTTTTTCTCTCTTTCTCCGTTGATCTTCGCTACTAAAGAGGAGATGTAGCTGGGGATAGTCAGTTCAGTCGTTAAGGTAAGTCAGGCCCATTGGGGCTGTCAAGCAGAGTTATGTACGAGATTTGAAGAGAGGTAATGGACTCAGTGCCAGCAAGACCTTGCATGCGTGGACAAACGCCTAAGCCGCTTTAGTAGGGACGGACTGAAATATCCCATCATAGCACTCTAAGGTTCAGCAGGGAACTCTTGAAGCTTCCAGCTTAAGCCAGTCGGAGAGTCTTTTCTTTGCTGCACTAACGCGTGTTCTCTTGCGAGAGTCCCGTTGGAAGGCTTCTAATCCATCCTACTATGTGAGAAAGTTGTCTTTTTAGCCAGTGGAAGGCCAGGCAAGTTCCCCTTCCTCCAATAAAACATAAAAAAATACATTCCATTAAAGTGCACTTGCGCTTTCTCGGAAGCTATCTATTCTGCTTGTTGGACCTTGCCTAAAAATGCATATATATTTTTTGTGTATCACCAACGCTTCCCAGTAATAGCATTTCCCAACTCACCATAATTCATACCATCTCAGACAACGACACAAATAACATTTCTCTACAGGGAAGATGAGATACCTGCAAAAATTTCAAACAACTTTTGATCCACCAACCTAATTCCAGACGGGAAATGAGAGAGCAGAGGGGTGCATGGGATCGAAGAGTTCGATCACAGATGGAATCGAGGAGTAGAGACGAGATCAGGGGAGTCTGATCGCAGATCTAGTGCAATGACGGCGAGACGGGATCGAAGGGCAGCCGAGTAATAATCTATCCCTAAACGCGGAACGCAGGGTAACTAATAGAAGCGGCGAATGATTCGGTGAATAATAGCATAAACCCTTACGCGCGTATTTTTACCGCTGACCTGAACGCGTTTTTCAAACGCCACCCCGGCGTTCCGAAAACGCCGAACGCAGGTATAATTGTGTCAAACGGGCCCTAAATTTACCGACGGTTTAATTAAAATCAAATTTTCAAATAATCTAATATAATATCTCAACAGGACAATTTATCCATACATCATCCACCTAACCCTAACCCTAACCCTAACCCTAAATCTAAGCTTTCCTTTCTTTTTTAGCTGAAATTTCAATTCGAAGAACGAGATGTCATGCACATTAACAATTAAACCATTTTCAATAAGTTTACCAACGGTTTTGCTACGATTTACTCGACATAGCAAAATTGTTTGTCAATAACAAAATAATCGACGAATTTATCGACTGTTTATATGTGTCGACGGTTATTCGATGTATTGTAATCGTCACTTTTGATACAAAATCATCCTATATTTAACTGTAACTTGTCCGTCGGTACTATAACCGACACATATTGGCTCCAAAAAAGTGTTACACTTCCGTCGAAAAACTATCGCGCTTTCGTCAATAAGGTGCCACACAATCGTAGATTAATCGTGGAAAATTATCGACAATAGTTTCATTCGCAGAAGTACGACACTTGCATGGTTGTCGTTTATTCTGTACACCATCGAAAAGCCGTTGAAAATCCGTATCATAAGAAAACAAATTAGAGCTCTCCTTTAAGACTACAATTTACACATGCAATAATAAATCTACTCACAACACAACACATTAATGAAGCTAATTAACACATCAACCATACGCAAAAATTAATGAAAAAAAATTCACATTAAACCAAACAAAATGAACTGTCCAATAAAAAAAATTGTTCTCAACCAATAAATTGTTTAAATTAAAAAAAATCCTTACTTATTCCCTCCTTGTCCTCTTGCTCTTGAACTGACAACTTCCCTTTCTGTAGTTGGGAATGTAACGCCGCTTTGATCTCTTCTTTCATCTTCCACACCATCCGGGAATGTAACACCGCTTTGATCTCTTCTTTCATCTTCCACACCATCCCCGATCTCAGGGCATCTAGGTGGGTAACGACATGGGCATCAACTGCAGCAGCAACCTGGGCATCAACTTCAACAACAACCTGACGAAGAATCTCATCCTCTTGTATTGTGGAAGAAGATGCAACATATGTGCTAGAAGTTGGGAAGGCATCATCATATGTCGACGCCTGAGACCCTAACCTGTAGACCCAGCCCTTCTTCTTACAGCCGATAGCCTCCTTTCATAGGTCGTACTCAGAAGGATAGTGAGCTATGACAGAACCACTGCTCAATTGCTAGGATCGACTTCCTTGACTCTCTGAAAGGCATACAAAAAAAATATGATTAATAAAAGTTATTGATTAGATAATTTTTATGGATATTTGAATTTAATACTTAATAATATTATGAATTACTTAGATCGTGTGGGGTTCGCTGTCCGCCAAGGGAAGGTCCGACTGCCGCGTGTGAGTGCGCTTGTGTTGCTCTGCAGATGACTGCCTTCTTTTCTCTAAAGTATGTTAGTGTAATTTAACGGTTACATATATTTAATGTAAAATAAGATTTACTGCATAAAGTAATTCTCCTTAGTCTCTTGTACTTCGTATGTGGGAGCGCCCCACCAGTGAGGTTTGGGGCCCTTAATGCCCCTGCAGTCAGAGCGAAGATTCTGTTTGTATGCTCCCTCTTCTTCACATACTCGGAGAATCCCAGGCTCCAAGCAGGGCAGCGAACACATCCTCGCCGGGCCACAAAAGTCGCTCACGCGTCCGATGTATGTCGGTGAACTGGTTGCGCGGTCACTCGCCTTGCGCTCAAAGTTCTTCCGGATGTGAGCCTCCTCATAGGGCCAGGACTACTTCTGTAAATTGAATTAGAAAATGGTAGATTCATAAAAATAAATACATAACTGAAATTACCGTGTTTGGGGTTTTTAGTAAACTCTTGAAACCAGATATCCCGAACTGCGATCAAAATCTCTCTCCAGGATTAATACGGGTGATCATACTTGCTACGAATAATTTCTATAAAGAAATGGATAGCTTGTACGAGGGGAGTAAATCATGAAAATAACATGATCTGTATTAAATTAAAAAAAAACATAAAGCAGTAATGCTAGTATTAAGTTAAAAGGGTGTTTACATACATAGCACAAAATTTTTATATATTTATATATCTTATGCCTATATTTTTTTTTGTGCACACAACACTATAAGCATTTTTATAAAGCACTAGAGTGTTGTATTTGTAAAAATAAAAGTTTAGGCAGGTGATATATAAATACATAAGAATTTTGTGCTAGGTAAGTCAAATTCCCTAAATTAAAACTTACGTGTTCTCCACTGCCTGAGCTGATAACGGTTGGCTGCGCTGCTTGAGCTGGAAGGCACATCAACGACAGCTGCGGGTGGTGGTGCTTCCGTGGTGGGAGTCGAGATGGTAACTGCTAGTGACAGTGCTGGTGGTGTTGTGATCGCAGGTGGCGGTGGAGATGTTGTGGCTGCGACTGATTACGATGGTGGTGTGATGCTTGGGGCTGGAGACGGCGTTACTGTGGTGGGAATTGAGGTGGCGGCCTGCTTGGGCATGTTGACAGGAGGGGAGGGGATACCAAAACCACAACCTGTTTGCTTGCAAACTTTCACAAAGCACCACGTCCTCGGACAGGGGGGCGTACCATCCACAGTAGCCATCTGCAAGTAGAAAAGTGAAATTAATTAGTGCAACTACATACTACTAAAGCTGAAATACAATAATACTCAGTAAAAAAAAAAAATAGCAACAGTAAATTACAATCAACACACTACTAAAATTGAAAACGGCGGAGTACACAATAATTGAAGGGAAAACAATAAAGTGCAGTCTACAAACTACTAAAACTGAAAACACAGAAATACAAAGTAAAAACAAAATAAAACTGATGATACTGGAGTACGCAAACCACAATCCCAATGCAAATTTTCGCTGCTTAAACTCAAAAAGGAATACAAACACGGACTCTTGACAATAGGAAAAAAAATAGGAAAAAAAACAACAATACAAATGCGGATAACGCCCTATAGTGGCGGTGAGGGTGGTGGATGACGGCTGGACAACGGATCAGGGGCCTAAGATTGGTTCTTGTAGTGACTAGGAGTTGGGGAAATGTTGCTGCAGGGTTTGGGAAGAATTGAGGCGGCTTGCGACAGGGCAGAAAGGGGGTAGTGCGACTGGAGAAATCAGGTGATGGGGCTGAATATGATGATAACGTGGAT
>NW_018164444.1:24112243-24188026 GCF_001263595.1 Phalaenopsis equestris | reverse complement strand
AGCCTCAATCAGAGATTCTTCACACCTTCGTTATGAAGGCCAAGTAGTGCTAGAGGTTAAGACCAACACTCATAAGCAGGGGCTGCGGTAATTGATTTCTCTTCTTTCAGTCATCCTTTTCTTCCGGTCGATTAATAACAAAACGGATTCTTCCAATATATAAAATATAAATTCCAATGGCTTTTGCGACTATGACCTTCCCGACCACGATTTTTTCTTTCTTCAAGGTATTTCGCCTGGAAATAATAAATTCGACTGCTACTAAAGAAGAAAGAATAGTGGGTTTCCTCGTTTCTATGGCAACTTCTGAAACGGTGAGGGCCGCTCTATCCACCGGAGCCTCTTCTTTCATTTCATCAAAATTTCTTGTGAACTTGTATAGTTCACACTCTTTGGCTCTACCCATCCATTTTTAAATTAGAATTCTTTTTTCAATTCTAATTCTAAAGTAATAGTCCTTTTCACAAAAAAGCTATCCATACAGTGACGGTATTTAATTCTGAAAGTTGGCTAGGTAGCTGACCTTGTTAGTCCGTTTTTTTTTCAAGAAAAGGAATAGGAGCATAACCTTTTTCCTCCGCTTAATGGATAACTATTTGTTACCAATGGAGAATTCCTTCTCATCTCAAACGGAGTGATTGGATTTGCACCAATAGAAACCATAAATTCATAACATAATTAAGTAGATAATAGATCTTGATACTAGTCAATCAAAAGGCCGTGTTCCACCCTATCTATCCTAATTCATTGGTAGCGGTCGTTGATACCGGAAAAAATTTTTGCATTTCTTCAAACTCATGATCTGAACTTAACGAGTCGCACATACACCCTAGTACATGTTCCTCGACGCTGAGGACATCCTCGAAGAGCGGGAGATTTCGTGACATTTCTTATTGGCTGTCTTGCGTTTCTAAGAAGTTGTTGAATGGTTGGCATGGCGTGTCTATAGAATCTCATTCTAGATAGAATAGAATAGAGCGGGTTGGCTTAGATCGATCTTAACCTGATGATTGATGATTATGAATGATTTCTATTCACACCTAAATTTTGAATTTTTAAAAGGAATTCATATATTTATATGGAATTCCCTGTATTTTCATTTTCGATCGCGACAAGATCAACGATGCCATGAGCTTGAGCTTCTGTTGCTGACATAAAAACATCCCTTTCCATATCTTCGGATATAACCCATAAAGGGTTGCCCGTTCTTTGTACATAAACTTTTGTGAGAGTTTCGCGAAGCTTCAATAGTTCTTCTGCTTCCAGGATAAAATCCCTTGCTTGTGCCTCGTAAAAAGAACTAGCAGGTTGGTGAATCATAACCCTGATGATATTGATAGAACATCATGAATGGTTCTTCTATCTATATATCGCACGATTGGATGGATTAAAGTAAGGGGAATCAAAATAACAATAAAAAATAGAATTAAACAACCGTACAGGCATCTTTTGTACATTGCATACGGCTCTGCAATGGATTTTCTTTTTTTGATATAATTTCTTTTATCAAAAAGAAGAAATAGAACCTATATGATCCAAATCATTAAATGATCCATTTACCACCCTTCCTTTCGTAGTAGTTAAAAAGATACTATGATGGTTCTGTTGCTTTATATATTTATCTCGTTTGTGGTTTAGCAATCCCAAAGTTTCTTTTTGATAAGATCTAAGAAGGAAAAAATGATTTTTTCCTTTTTTTTTATTATTTCCTCTCATAACATAAAAATAAGAAAGAGACTTCTGTTGTGGAAGAATAATGGTTTGTGACGCTGAAATTGACTCTTGCTTGACACAGAAAATCAAATTGGGAATAACCCTTCTTTCATACTACTATTTCGATACAAAATCTCATGTTATAAAAAAAAAACAATAATGGTTTGTTCATATCGAACTCGAAGTGCCATGCTATTATTACTTATTCTTTATTTGATTCATATTCGATACAGCGAAGGCATAGTATTCTTTTTTTTTTTTTTATCAAATAAAAAAAACTCATTGGCGCCAAGCGTGAGGGAATGCTAGACGTTTGGTAATTTCTCCTCCGACCAGAATGAAAGATCCCATTGAAGCGGCTAATCCCATACATATTGTATGTACATCTGGTAACACAAATTGCATAGTATCATAAATGGCTATTCCTGGTATTACCCATCCACCTGGAGAATTTATAAACAAATAAAGATCCCTAGTATCATCTTCTATGCTGAGATATACCATGAGACCAACAATTTGATTCGAGATCTCGCTATCAACCTCTTGGCCTAAAAAAAGTAATCTTTCTCGATGAAGTCGGTTGATTAGGACAAAATTGTATCCCTGAGGAACCGTACGTGCACCTTTGGATGCATACGGTTCAAAAGAATTGTGAAAAAAAATCAATGTGTCGATTCCAATCCTATTTCTTTTTTTTAATGAGTTTTGCCCCCTTCCCCTTACCTCTATTCTATAATGTAGAAAATCAAAAAGAATTTTATGAACTTATTGAACTAACTTCTCATTGATGTATTGTTTCATCGAAATTCAAATTACGATGTAATTTTCTTGTTCCTGAATGGGCCCTTTCAATTCTTTTAGGTTCTTGTTCTACTCCGGGGGAAGAATTGCCCGAATTCCATTTGCGCATATAGGTCAAATGTTTCCAGTACCACTTCTTTTTTTTTTTCAATTGTTTCATACCTTTCCCCAAAATATTTGATGTATTAATCATACTACTTCATTGGTAGGTAGTTTGATATTATCCCTATAGTAAAAAGAGTCTATTCTATATTATACAAGCGGTAATTGTGTAATCATAATCATCATATATTCTAATAATATATTCTATTCTAAGATTCTATTATCTTTCTATTATAGTAAGTTATATTATATTCATATTCTATTTAATTACTAATGAATCTCAAATTTATGAAGAATTTCATGAAATTTCTATTTTATCTTTCTTTATTATATTATTATTCTTTATTTCTTATTTCATTTATTTCTTTAATATTTATGATTTCTATTACTACATTTTACACTCCCATTATTACTCTTACCATTTCCAATTTGGTATTATATGAACGGAGCCTGGATACTTTATTTTATCAGTCCAAGTAAACCATCAATTATTTGAATTGATAATATTGATCCCCAATAGGAATTATTGTGCTTCACGCTCCAAATTATTGATGGTTCAATCAATAAAATATCCAATATATATTTATTGGATTGGGCGAAACAGAGAATACTCGATCGGGGGAGATAACGGGGAAATACCATATGACCAATATGTCTGACAAGTCGCACTATACGTCAACCCAAACTGCATCTTCCTCTCCAGGATTCCGAAAAGGCACTTTTGGAACACCAATGGGCATTAAGATAAATAAAAAAATGAAGTACTATACTTTACTTTAATATGAAAACGTAACAATGGTTTTATTGTCTTCATTATTTTTTCTCTTTATTTTCCATTTTTATATATTTTTATATTCTATAATATTCTATTCTATTCTTAATTTTATATTATAGATTTTTTATATTTTTTATATTCTATTATATATAGAATGTATAGTATAGAATATACAGGAGTAGAAGGTTCATAGAGGAAGACAGAATGAATAAATAAAAATTTTGATGAACGGGATCAATCGAATCAGCCAACTGTTCGAATGATTTCAAATTCGAAAAGAGTATCTATGCATTTTTTCCCTCAAAATCCTACCATTGCGTATTGGTATTTATCGGGTATAGAATATGATCTGTTTCTCTTTGTTCTTCTAAATAGAAAGAAATAGAATTGTTCTCTCCTCTCTCTATTTCAAATTCTTTCTATTCTATTTCATTAAAAATAAAAAAATAAAAGAAGGGAATACAAAGAAATAGTAATCCTTTCCTATACAAAATCTACCAAACAGGTGAAATACATGGTCTTAGGCCAAGTAGTGTGAGAGACGAACACACCCGGGGTCAATCCTAAGGCCAAGTAGCTCTACAGGAACTCTCCTTGAGCTCCCCCATAATGATCTTACCTTCTAAGTGCTAGAGGTTAAGACCAATATGTGGAACTTCACCAATATGTAAGAGAAGAGTTTTGAGTTTCAAATGGTGAGGGTACCTATTCTAGTTTTCTAAGACTAGTCAGTAGGAAAGTCCTATGGCTAGACCTACACTATTAAAGAAATTTCTAGACCTCAACCAAAAGTAAGGTCAACAGAAACAAACCCCATGTGATTTGGTTGAGTCTAGATGAAGATCTTAATGTTTTAGTGTGAATGACTTACAGGTTAAGTCACTTGGGGACGATAATCGAGAGTCGTTTGATCACGCGTTTATTTCATCAACGAAGGTGATCAAGTCGGATAGAATCTTGGTGCGTGAATCGTGGGCCGCATGGCAGCAGAGGTAGATGCCAACGACAAATGGGCGTGGGCCACATGTGGGTTCAGAGCCGCCGTAGGTTGAGTTGGCGTCATGTAGGATAAGTAGAAAAATATGGATTTTCTGAATTATTTTAAATGTCTGAAGTTCAAAAATCCATATATTTCTCTAGAAAAATCATAAAAATAAAATAAAAATATTTTCTTGCTCGGTGAATAGAGGAGAATAATTTGGATTAGAGTGAACAAAGGAGAATAATGTGGACTAAAAATAAAAATAATTTTCTCATTTTTTAATTTTTAATGAATTAAATACCATCTGGAGTATTTTAATTAATTATGATCAATAATTGCTCACCATTCAAAATTGTAAGTGTTTACTCCTCATCACATAGGCTATGTCTCTTAGAGGACATCTCTATGCTTTTAGCCCTAATTTTCAAGCTAGAGAGACTTTTTTGGCTTATTTTAATTATATAAATCAAAATATCATTTGGGAAATTATGGAAAAAATTTTGGTAGGTTTCCTGTGGTTAGAGAAGTCTAGGAAAAATATCATGATGTCTTGAATTATCTTGTAATTTTCTATATTTAATTAAATGTAAATATCCTGTGTTAATTTTTGCAAATTATATACTTATCAAAATTTGACAAAAATAATCCCACATTGTGCATAAAAATCAGGTTTATCCATTGTAAAAATTTGAAAATTATTTGATTAAGTTCAAGTATTAAGGTTGGTTTGTTGAAGAACCTTGTATTTTTGTACAAAAATAATTACAATAAATTAAATACACTTCAGAAAATTATGAAAATTATTTTTTTGAGTTCCTTGTAATCAGGGGCACTTAGGAAAAACAAAATTATTTTTGAGAAAATACTTCATTTTTTTAGCTATATTTTAAATTAAATTTTCTTAAAAATAATTAAAATTTACAAAAACTAAAAATCCTAAAAAAATAAAAAATAATTCAAAAATGTGTTTAATTGTTCTCTAATCACTTGAGACTCATTAAACTATTTTTCCTAATTTTTCTAAGTTAAGAATAAATTTTAAAAGCTTAAAAATGAATTTTCCTTATTTTTTCCATTAAAATAATTATAATGACATATTTACGAATCATAAAAATACAAAATTTGATTATCTAAGTTGTCTGATCTCAGAGCAGTCTAATAAAAATATAAAAATAATTTTGGTTATCAAAACATTATTTTCTATTTAATTCAAGCATTAAAGCTTGTTAATATCAAACGGCTCGCAGGGAGTCTAAAAGAACAATCTATGATACTAAAAATTCTGCTTTTAATGATCTTTATAATAGATTAGATACTAAGGAGGGTGAAAAATATATGTATAAACTAGCCAAACAAAGAGAAAAGAAAAGTAAAGATTTAACTCAAATAAAGTGTATTAAAGATGAAAATAAAAAAGTACTTTTCTTAGAAAAAGATATTCAACATAGGTGGGTGAGTTACTTTGATAAACTTTTTAATGAAGTTTCTGAAAATACGATCGATCTTAGTGATTTTAATATCGTAAATATTAATAAAACGTTTCATTTTTACCGCCGCATTAGCAAAAAAGAAGTTGAGGAGGCTTTAAAGAAAACCAAGGGTGGTATATGTGCTGCAATATCTATAAGTTTGCTTATTTTCTGATTGAAGATCTGGGTTTTGATAGTAGCAGGGCAACTAAACGACTCCATTTTTGTTATTATAGTCTTATTTTCATTTGCATTTCTTATCATTTTACCACCTATGATGTATGATACTGATTGTTTAGTAAACTCTTATAGCAGTTTCTCATGATCATAAAGGGGATATTCAGAAGGTATGAAAGATGGAATCCTGTGCACCCAACAATAGGTTTGTTTTGGGGCGTGGGGGTTGGCATTGGCTGTGGCATTGGATGGGGTCCTGGGTTTGGTCCTGAGGTTATTGGCTACGTTGGTGCTGGCTGTGGTATAGGCTTTAGTGTTGGTGTCACTGTTGCTGGGATTGGGATTGGCCTTCCAGTGAATGGAGTTGAGCAAATCCCACACAATGGTAAATTTTTGCTTTATTTGTTCATGCTTTAAATCATGAGAGATTATGCATTGACTTAGATGCCCTTGAATTTTCTCTGATTTTGTCCACGTTTAAACACTTGATATTATTTGTTGAGTTTTTTATTCTGAGAAGAAACTTGAGCTAGAGAGATTAATTTGCTCTTTTTAGTCTCTGTTTATGAAAGGGTTGCTTTATGTTTCATCTCTTTAGAATGAAATTCATACATTGAGAAGTGATTTCTTATGTTTTCTTGGTTTATCTTGCATCCTTCTGCTAATCTTTTTCTCTTACGAAGCTCAGGATTATATCAGATTCATTTGAATTCTTAAATTTCTAAAGATATCATATGCATTCCATTCAGTGGAAGTGGTTTTAATTTTAAACTGAAAAGATGAATGATATACTTGAAGCACAAATTAGATAGACTAAAAATATGGACAATAAGAATAGAAAGGTTGAGCTACTAAATCACAAGTAGTTTTCTTTTTGAACTTTTTGAAGGAAATAAATTATTTTTGCAAGTTTTGTAGTGTAATTTTACATAAAAGTTTGGGGTGCAATTTATATATAATAGTAGTTATGGATAGAATAAAGTCGTCTTAGATGGTTTGGTCATATTAAACGTCGACCATTAGATGATCCGATTAGGAGAGTAGATGTTTTAAATTCGACTTGTGTTAAGAAAGGTAGAGGTAGACCTAGGAAGACTTGGGCTTATTGTATTAAAAATGATCTTAATTTACTAGAACTAAATGAAAATATGACACTAAATAGGACGCAATGGAGAAAAAGCATTCATGTAGCCGACCCCACGTAGTGGGATTAAGGCTTTGTTGTTGTTGTTGTATTAAAGCTTGTTAATAATAAAATAAAAATAATAATAATTTAATTCAAAAAATCATGAAATTTTGCTTAAGTGTTTCTTTGACCTATAGAAACCTCTAATAATAGAAACCTCTAATAATTTTCTAATAACTTTCTCATAAAAAAACTTTATCTTGAAAAGTCAAATAAATTAATTTCTAAAAATATAATTTTGTGAATTTAAATAAATAATTAAACTAAATTAAATTTTGAGAAGCCCACATATTCTCCTCTAATATTGTAATTACCTTATGGATATCACACTCTAAACCCTCAAAGTCATTTGAGTTGTGTTTAATGAGTTTTGAGGCGGACCACCTCAAGGGCAAAATTTTCATTTTTGATTTTGGTCCTTAATCAAAATTTAGTATTAACTAAGGGAAAATCCGTAATTTTGATCTTAATAAACATGTTTGGATGATTGAAATATAATGGGATTAAAAGGTAGAAACCCACTCACCATCCTTGCACAACATCAACAAAATCATAATTCTTCTAATCTTCATGACTTGGAAGCCAATTAAGATCAAACGATTCTTAAGTGATGGGCTTAAGCTGGAAAGACGAAAGTTTACTTTTCTTAAGCCCAAAGTTAAGGATGATATGATCATTTAATAAGAATATATATCACTTAAATCAAAATTTTTTATAATCACCTTTTCACCTATTATGATTGTTAAAGGCTTAGTAGTGACATAGGCTAGATGTCTACACTCAAGTGATCAGATTTAGAAGACAACAAGATTGGAAATTAGCATCTTTAAACACTACAAGCCTGGCCTTAATTGGGGCACCACAATCTTAAAAGACCTAAACTTGCCTTAGGGCGAAAGTTTACTTTTCTTAAGCCCAAAGTTAAGGATGATATGACCATTCCATAAATCATTTAATAAGAATATATATCACTTAAATCAAAGTTTTGATAATCATCATTTCATTTATTTTGATTGTTAAAGGTTTAATAGTGACATAGGCTCAATGTCTAAATTCAATTGATCATATTTAGAAGATAACATGATTGGTGATTAACATCTTTAAACGCTACAAGCCTGACCTTAATTGGGGGCACCTCAATCTTTAAATAACCTAAACTTGTCTTGAAGGCACCCACTCACATTCTTAAATGAAACATTAATTAATTAAACGAGTGTCCTATCCTTATGATAATTAAATTGTCAAGTTTCACATTTTTTATAATCACCTTTTCACCTATTATGATTGTTAAAGGCTTAGTAGTGACATAGGCTAGATGTCTACACTCAAGTGATCAGATTTATAAGACGAAATTAGCATCTTTAAACACTACAAGCCTGGCCTTAATTGGGGCACCACAATCTTAAAAGACCTAAACTTGCCTTAGGGGCACCCACACACATAATTCTTAAATGAAACATTAATTAATTAAACGAGTGTCCTATCCTTATGATAATTAAATTGTCAAGTTTCACTAAGAAACAAGGTAGCCACACTTCAACCACGGATGATTAATGAATCAAAATGATAAGTCTAAAATGAACTCAAAATATTTCAAGAAATCTTCAAAATGGTCCAGGGTCATGCCTCGAGCATTTTTTAAATCTATTGGACATTCTGAAGGGCAAATTGGACTTGCCATATTTTTGTTCTATAATCATCCTCTAGGATCTTCTGAGATTCAATAAATTCATAACTTGGTGTTTGGTAACTAAACCTTTACCTACTCCTGCAATTTAAATTCCTTGCAAAATTATATATGTGCCTTACAAATACTAACCTTTGAGGTGGTGGAGCGTGAAGAATTGACAGGTACGCTTTTAATTTAAGCCATTTACCTTTCTGTACTTCTTGTCTCGAGCTTGCATGTAAAACAATGATGTCACCCTGCATGAAAACCAAATCTGCCAGGATAGCCACAAAACCAAAATCAAAACCAAAACTAAAATTAACCAAGATAAAATTCACCGCCACAAAATTCAATATATAAGATAACTCAACATTTAATCACAAACATCACAAAAAAAATTGCAACTAAATTAAAACATCTCTATCAGACGATTGGGAATCCCTTGGAGGATGTAACCTATGGTTGCTAACGAGATTTCCCATGGTTTAAATGAAAGTATGGAACTCATTAAGTTGAGTTTAGTAAATTCATTTCGATTAAGTGAATCCAAAAGAAAATAATGGTACCGGAATGAGGGAACCGTAGGATCCTAACCGGTGTTGCTCAAATTAACTTTAATATGCCCTATAATATTTAAAGAACCATAATCATAAAGAAAATTGATTTGACATCATAACCTGACACGTTAGAAAACTTAAACTCGTGATGGCAAGGAGCTTGGAGCTAACATTGTAGGCAACACGACCATCTTCATCAATAAGAGGATCTACAACAACATAACTTTCCTTATAATTAAACAACAAGTCATAGGATTTCAAGATTGTTTCCCTAGTGCGACATAAATCATCAACCTCCATTTTGGCCTTTGTACAACTCTGTTGTACAATCTATGTCCAAACTCTTCTTAGGATTTCGAGGTTTGTGTTCTTCACGACCTAAATCCTCATATCTTCCAGGCATTTTTTTAATCATTTCACATGAATGTAAGTCCTAAGAAAATAAAATTGGCAGGATTAAACATTTAAATATATCTCCTCTAAATTGAAGCCAAACCATGAGATAGTTTGGGAAGTCACTGAGGTTCTCCTCAGGATCTATGACACCCCTTAGTTCTTCCTCCTTTAGATTCTACAATAAATGTTCAAAATTTGAGCCTTCCTCCTCTCACACCTCTTTATCCGATTTCGTTTCAAAGTTGTAATCCATTGAACTCCCTAAAAATAATAGTCCCTGACTTTTATAGAGAGTTTTCTTAAGTAACTTCGGTCATTTAAGATGAAATTAACTATAGGGGCTTGCCCTTATAAGAAGATTTTCCAACGAGCAACTCCCTAACTAAAATAGTGCTGACATGAATGTGCTAAAAATACATGGTGAAAATAAAACTTTTCTTGCATAGAATTGAAGCTCTTACCTCAAGGATATCAAATCTAGCAATTCTTGCTCCAAATCATTAATAATCTTCAAACATGGTGAGCCCTAGATTATAAATCATGAATGACCCAAGGAAGAAGATGAAGTGAGGAGCGAAAATGGTGTTTTCAGACTGATTTTTCACTTAAAATTGTTTGCAAACCAGTTTTCATGAGCCGACGCTTAAGCACGAATATATCGGCGCTTAGGCACTTGTCGCTTGGTTTAGGCGGAGCTTAAGCGGGGGTCTTGGCGCTTAGGCGCCAGCCAACAAATTTTTATTTTTTTGATTTAAATGAAATGCACTCCTAGCCTAAGTCAACCAACCCTATATGGTCTCATAACACTTTATGTCTTATTTCCTTCCCTCTTAGCTCTCCTCTTACTCAAGATTCATCAATCTTAACTAATTCGATTCAACACACAATAACATGAAATTTCATGAAAACAAAACACTTATATTCATTCATGACCAATTATAAACATTTTCAAATACATAAATTCTCAATCCAAATAGTCTCGGATGAGAAAATTATTAATATAAACACCAGACAATTATCACATTAATAACATACTAAATATAATTAACATAAAAGTAAGATTAAACACACTTAACAGAAAAAAAGAACTTAATTTCACTCTCCATTTGGTGGAACAAATCCTAGCCTCTCATTAGTCTCTCCTTCAGCATTAGAAATGTATCTCTGAAAGAACGGACGATGATTAATAACTCTAGTTGAATATTCATCAATCCATTTGTTCTTCAGATACATAGCCTTGTCGATTTCTTCTATAAAATTTGTATGGCTAAACGACATATTAAGTTGCCATCCCATATGATCTAGATGCACGTTAACTTCAATCAATTTTGCTTCAATTGAAGCCACGTCAGCTTCAATTTATGTAATTTTCCCCGCTATCTCTTTGATACTAACGGCTAGGAAATTGTTATACAATTCTTACACACTCTGACTAATAAACTTCTTCCTCATTGCTTCCTCAATCTTCAAATCACTCTCCTAATATGACATTTTTTTAAACTGCCCTCTTCTCTCATAAATTTTTAGGGTTAAATGGAGGTGTGGTGAGATTTCTACTCATATTCTTCTATTTATTTGCCTTAAACTCTTCCTAAAACTATCGAGCATGTCCTGTAACTGTATCCCACATCAAAGAAAACCAAATCTCAATTAAAAATTCTCAAAACTGAAATTCACACATGTATTTTAACTTTCGCGCTTAAGCATCAGATATTGGCGCTTAAGCGCCCATTTTTAATTTAACTTAGGTCAACTTAACGTCCAAATACGCATCTTAACATGTCTAAGTCATCTTTAAAGGTCATAGAATAAACACTAACTCATTATATAATAAAAATACTGCTAGAATTTTTTAAATCACACACAACAACATAATAATAAAAATAAACACATAGATAACTATGGGGTGCCTCCCAAAGAGTGCTTGGTTCAACGTCGTCAGTCCGATGTAATCAGTGCTTATTCTAGTTGACCCAAGATTAAAAAATAATTTAATTTGAGTTGGTCACCTAAAAAGTAGGATTTCAGCTTGTGACCATCAGCTTGTGTAAAAAGTAGGATTTCAGCTTGTGACCATTCACTTTGAATATTTTGTCAGTTTAAGGATCTTTGATATCCACAGCTCCATAGGTATAAACGAATGGGCTCATCCACCGGCTCATCCACCTGGACTTAAGTTTGCCTGGAAATAATCTTAATCTTTCATTGTAAAGCATAACTTGTTATCTTGGCTGAAAATTTTTAGTAAAAATCCTCCGATCATGCCACATCTTCATCCTATCTTTGTAAATCTTAGGACTTTTGTAAGATTCATTCCTTATCTCTTCAAGCTCATTCAATTGCAATAATCATTTCTAATGAGAATCTTTTAAATTATAATTAAATTCTTTAATATCCCACTATGCTTTATGCTCAAGTTCAACTAGAAAGTGACAAGCTTTTTCAAATATTAGCCTATATGGGGACATTCCTATAGGAGTTTTGGATGCAGTCTATAAGGCCACAAAGCATATTCAAGTTTGACTGACCTGCCCATTTTGGTTGGATTTACAGATTTTTCAATATTATTTTAATTTCATGATTGGATAATTTAGCCAAATCATATGTCTGAGGATGATAAGTAGTAGCGATTATATGGTTTAAATGATATTTCCTTAATAACTTCTCAATTATTACATTTATGAAATGACTCCCCCCGTAAGTTATGATTACTCTCGACATCTCAAATCTACAAAATATGTTTATTATTAAAAACTTTGCAACATATTGAGCATCACATCAAGGTAAAGCAACAACTTCTACCCATTTGGATACATAGTCTGCTGCTAACAGTATATATAAATTTTTTAAAGATGGTATAAACGATCCCATGAAATGGTCCCATGAAAGATAATTCTCAAACATCAAATATCTCAACTTCTAACACATAATTGAGGGGAATCTCATTCCTTGTAGAAATATTGCCTACTTGTTGACATCGATCACAAGTTTTGATATAAGTGTTAACATCTCTAAAGATTATAGGCCCATAAAATCCATATTGTAAAATTTTGTATGTTGTTTTATTAAAACCAAAATGTCCCCTAAAATCAAAATTATGACATTTTTGGATAAATTCATAAGTTTCTTCTAAAGACACACATCTTCGAATAATTAGATCCTTACCTTATTTATATAAATATGGGTTAACCCAAAAATAAGTCTTAGCTTCATATAAGAATTTCCTCTTCTGTTGATATATTATTCAATAGGGTATAATATCACTAATAATGAAATTCACAATGTCGGCAAACCATGGAACACGCCACTCATTAACATTGAATAATTTTTCATCTGAAAAATGTTCATTAATTTCTTTTTTCTCTTTTTCAAAACTGAGTAGTTTTTTTAGTTCAAGTTTGGACAAATGATCAGCATTTTGGTTCTCAACATCCTTCCCATCTATTATTTCAAAGTCAAATTCTTGCAAAAGAAGAACCCATCTTATTAATCTTGGTTTTGCATCCTTGTTTTTCATTAAATACTTAATAGCAGAATGATTTATATCCACATTACATTTAGTTCCAATTAATTATGATCTAAATTTATCAAAAGCATATACTACTGCTAATAACTCTTTATCAGTTATTGTATAATTAATTTGAGTTTTATTAAGAATTCTACTAGCATATTAGATAACATTGAAAATCTTATCATGCTTTTGTCATAAAACAACTCCAATAGTATGATCACTAGCATCACACATCAATTCATAAGGTTTCCCCCAATCTGGTGAAACACTAATTGGTGCAGTGACTAAATTTTCTTTTAATAATTCAAAAGATTTTAGACACTCTTGATCAAAAATAAAAATTACATATTTTTCAAGTAAATGGCGTAAAGGCTTAGAAATTTTTGAAAAGTCTTTAATATATCCCCCGTAAAATCCAGCATGTCCTAAATAACTCATAATTTTCTTCACAATTATTGGGTGAGGCAAATTAACGACCACACGATTTTTTGTAGGGTCTACTTCCATACCATTTTCAGAAATTTGATGTCGTAAAATTATTCCTCATGCTAGCATAATTTGTCATTTTTCCTAATTAAGGACTAAATTTATTTCTTCATAGTTCTTAAGAACTTTTAATAAATTTTCTAAACATGATTCAAATGAATTTCCAAACATAGAAAAATTATCCATAAAAACTTCAATCACTTTTTCAATTAAATCACAAAAAATAGCCATCATACATCTTTAATCGCTTAAGAACCAAAGGGCATTCTTCTAAAAGCAAATGTACCATAAAGACTGGTAAAAGTTATTTTCTCTTGTTCCTTGAGAGCTATTTCCTCAGGAGTTATTTGAATTTGGTGATAACTGGTATATCCATCCAAAAAATAAATGTATTTATGCCCAGCTATCAGCAAGTCTCTCCATCATTTGGTCTAGAAAGGATAGTGGAAAATGATATTTTCTAGTGGCAAGATTTAATTTTCTATAATCAATGCATATTCACCATACTGTGACTTGACCTTTTTGGTAATAACTCGTTATGTTCATTCAAAGTCACAATCACTCCTCCATTCTTAGGAATGCATTGAATTGGACTAACCCATGCAATATCTGAAATAAGGTAGATAATTCCAACATCTAACCACTTTGTATTTCTTTCTTAACAACTTCTTTTATATTAGGATTCGGTCTCCTTTGTGGATCAACTCTGGGTTTGCAGTTTTCTTCCATATGAATTTTATGCATACAAATTGAAGGACTGATTCCTTTTATATCACCAATTGCCCATCCAGTGGCTTTCTTATAACTCTTTAAACTTTACATGAAACTATCTTTTTCTTCTGTAGTTAATTTTTAGAATATTATAATAGGTAATGTAGAGGAATCACCTAAAAATGCATTCTTCAAATGTTCAAGAAGCAACTTCAACTCAAGCTTAGGAGGTATTTCAATTGATGGACTGTGCCGCTAAAGTATTCCTCTAAAGTATTATAGCGCTCAAGATGGAGGACATTGCAGTCCGAGCACTCCACAAATGCCCCTGTAGCTGACGTAAGTATATCTCAACATTCCAGGTCGGGCAACCCGTACAAAGAACATCTGAAGCGATAGTATTTTTAGCGCTGCATCAAATCCTGGCTCATTGTCTGTAGCAAGCAGGCTGGAAGATGGCTCTCTCATACCCGGATCATAGATATCCCCTTCAAGGATAAGGGTGAGCAAGTTCTCTGCTTCTTTCTAGCATCTTCTCTCCTTGCATAGGAAAGCCCTATGTTTTTGGGGGCTAGCATTTCTGCGCTGAGTCCTCCGTAGTGGTGCATATTGAAGTCTTTCATTATTGGCAGCGACTAGGACTCCAGTCAGTGTAGCCATCATGGACGGTAGGTGACTGGTCCCCTCCATTGGGTCTTGTTGTAATATTACATTTTTCCCCTTTAGTGCGAAACTATTTTTGGTGTTGAACCTTAGCAGTGAAGGTAGCCATTCCTTTTTCTTGATGGCTAACCACATTCATCAGGGGACCCTCATAGTCCATATCGACTTGACTAAAGTCCATGTCAAAGTCTATGGTGCCGCCCTACAACGCCCTTTCTTTGTTGAGTGTGGTTCCAACCATCTTTAAAAGCAAAGATCAGCCTTTGGGCTGACATTTCTCTGCATACGATAGGAAAAATATCAGTGAGCTGAAACTTGGCATGAACAAGAACAAACCAAAGTGTTTATTAAAGAAAATTTTAGTTTTAATTAGGTGAGAAAATTGTTTATTTATGTGTGTATTTCGTTTAATTTACTAGAATATTAAGTTTAAAAAGATAAAATTGAAGTTTGTAATTTAAAACATTTTCATTATGTTGAGGTTAATCTTATTACAAAATTTTAGATCCGGTCACAATCATTTGGTGAAATAGATAACCCATAACAATCAAAATTTCAAAATTTTATTTCAAGCAATCTCAGGTTGCGTAGTATGTCTTCAGGTATCATCCTTTGATTGGCAGCATGTGTCTTTTGCCTTGAAAATCTACTAACTGGTAGGCTCCTCCTACGTAAAAATTTTCTACGACAAATGGCCCCTCCCAAGTTGGCTCAAATTTTCCACCTATCTTGCGGCGTGCAAGAATGGGTCTTTTGAACACGAGGATAAGGTCACCAACTTTGAATGTCCTTAGACAGACTAATTTTCCATGAGCTTGTACCATCTTTGCCTAGTAAAGTTCCAAATGTTGTTGTGCTTCAAGTCATTTTTCCTCAAGAATCTCTAATTCTTCAAGTCTGAGTTTTGCAATTTCTTCCATTGTAAGTTGGTTGGCGACAACGACTCTGAGGGATGACATCTAGAATTCTAACGGTAGTACGACCTCAGACCCGTACAAGAGCATGAGGGTGTATACTGAGTGGAAGTCCTGAACATCGTTCGGTAGACCCATAAGGCTTCTAATAAATTTTTGTGCCAATCTCTTTTGTTTTCATCCAGTGTTTTCTTTAAAATCTATACCAATGTCTTATTGAAGGCTTCAGCCAGGCCATTTGCTCTGAGATAGTAAATTGTTGAGTATCTTCAATCTATCCTGTGTCGTTTGACAAAAATGTTGATCTTTGTGCTCTTGAACATTTTAGTGGTTTTAAAGGTTGTCTCATTATCAAAAATTATTCTTCGCGGTACTCAGAAACAATAGACAATTTGGCATTTGAAGAATTGAAGGATTTGCTATATTATAACCTTTCATAACGGTACTGCCTCTACCCATTTGGAAAAATAATCTATATCGGCAAGTATAAATCTATGTCCTTTGGAGGATGGAGGGTCTATCCAACCTATTATGTCCGTGCCCCAACACTCGAATGACCATGATAAAATGGTTGGGTGTAGCACATTCGGAGGTTTCCGTAAGACTACCTCATGCACCTAGAACTGGTGACATCTTTTGGCTGTATCCATGTTGTCATACATCATTGTTGACCAATAATATCCAAGTCTTTTGATCTTCAGTTTCATCTTTGGCCCTGACTGGTGAGCGCCCCACAATCTGACATGTACTTCTTTGACAATATCTTGTGTTTCTGTTTTGCTTAAAAATAATGTGATGTGCTTCAGACTTGTCTTCTGGTAGCTTTCCAGTATGCAAATAATCTATTAACGACTTACGACAATCTTCATTGATGTCTGCAACAACAATCATCATTTTTTCTTCTTTCTGGAGCTTGTGTAGTGTTTCGAGGTTGATCCAAGACAAAACTTGTCTTCCTTGTAATGTGATATTAATGGAATCCTCTGAGGGACATGTCAATTCTTTTACAAGTTTTGCTAAAGCGTCAGCATGGCCATTATCTCCCTTAGGAATTAGGTAGAAAGTTACACCGGGGATCTGTTCCATCAGCTTCATCGTGTACTGATGGTATTCCACTAATCTCAGTTTCAAAATCTTGCATTGTCCGGTGACTTGTTGGATGACGAGTTGTGATTCACCATAGATGGCAATGTTTGTTATATCAATCAAGATTGTCAACTCTAATCCGGTGATTATGGCTTCATATTTTGCTTCGTTGTAGGGTACATGGCTCTGTCAGGTGGTATGAGAACCTTAGCATAAGTTTCAAAATCTTGCATTGTCCGGTGACTTGTTGGATGACGAGTTGTGATTCACCATAGATGGCAATGTTTGTTATATCAATCAAGATTGTCAACTCTAATCCGGTGATTATGGCTTCATATTTTGCTTCGTTGTAGGGTACATGGCTCTGTCAGGTGGTATGAGAACCTTAGCATACCCTTATCTGGCGTGATAAAGATCAAAATAATACCTGCTTTTCCTGGTATAACTATGCCCAATCCTGATCCTGAAAATAGAGTATGAGTTCTACAATAGAGTGAGGATCACATTTGATTTCATGAAGGAGAAATTAGTTCAAGAAATTAAGTGCAAATAAATAGAGAAGTATTCTTTGTTAGGTGTAAAATTGGAGGATCTTTAGGGTGACAGACTAAAATCCCCAATTTGGTCTTAGTGTTCAAAAACTAAAGCGAGAGTTAGCCTTCAAGTGAAGGGAAGTGGGAGCTGTGGAGTGGGAGCTGGTATCCTCCTAGCCTAGCCACGGATTTAGGGACTAAACCAAAGATTAGCCAATGATTCTCTATGCACTGTATCTGGGTAGAGAATTAAAATTGCTCCTATTTGGCACAATCCATATTAAAAATGTTTATCTCATCTCATTTCATCAAATTTTCATTGTAGTGGGAAGGATGTTTTTTCACGTAAGAAATCTTCATTACCTAAACATAGTTCTTAGATTAGTATTTAATATTTAAAAGTTGCATTTCCGTTTTTGCTAATAGTTAAGTAATTTAGTTTTGTTAATATCTCAACATTCAAAATTAGTGACAGTGAGTTCGTTTGATTTTCTATAAATTTCCTATTAAAATTAATTAAAATGACAATTAATCATTGATTTCAATTATGTAGGAGTAAGAGCAGCTTTGGGATAGACAGAAGGCGTTATTACTTGATAACGATACATATACTTGCGTAGAATCTCATTATTAATTGCTTATAATTTAAAATATTTTACACAACTTACTTTTCATATAAGGATCAAGTTTTTGGCGCTGTATTGGTGTCAACTTCATATATCCTTACATATAAAAAATCGGGATCAGTTTCTAAGCTACTCTATTCAAAATTGCACACTTTTACTCCTTGGAAATGGAATTCTTACACTTGGCATAAATACATATCTCCCTCTATCTCATTTTTCATATATAGATATTTTCATAACTTGCTTCCTCTTGATGATATACTTAAATTGAAAGGGCTGAAACTTGCTTCTTTTTGTTATAATTGTAAAAAGGAGGTTGAATCTGCAAATCATTTATTTTTTGATTGCCCCTTTGCTAAAAAAGTATGGAATCACTTAGGGTGCTACTTTGGCATCAATTGGCCTGCCAATTTGAGATTTAAAACTATTATTGGGATTTGGAAGGACTTGGATCCTACTTTTAAAAAGCTCTTTCATTTTGTCACTATTATGCTTTGGTTCATTTGGATGGTTATAAATAGTCATAAGTATGAAAATCATTGTCACACTCCTACCACTATCTCTACATTAGTTGTGGCTCATTTTCTTAAGATCTGGAAGTTAACTAATGGAATGGTTGCCTCTCTTCCTATTGGTAAGGGTAGGAAACCTATTTTGATTAAATGGGCAACACCCCTCCAAGGCTGAATCAAATTTAATATTGACGGTATCTGTTCTTCTATTTATACTAGAGTGGAAGGCCTGTTTAGAGATGCTTATGGTAAGTGTTTAGTCTTTTTTGCCTCCCCTTGTGTTGCCACTTTATCTCTTGAAGCTAAAAATTGTGCAGTGCTTGTTGCACTATAGATTTTTGTCTCTCTGTGTTTAAATTGCTTCATTCCGGAAACTGATTCTGAAACTCTATTTCACATGCTCATGGCTAAGCTTAAGCCTGTTTGGTATATTATTTCTCTGTTGAGAAGGATTTGGCTTTATATTGAGATGCATAACTTTAATATTTAATACTATTTCATTTATAGAGAAGGAAACGCCTCAGATTGGTTGGTTAAATGGAGAGTGCAAAGTGCTTTCGTTGGGGATACTCCTCCTCTTGCATTGCACACTCTTATACAAAGTAACTTATTGGATGCCCCTTATGTTAGACTTTAATTATGATTCTCCCTCTTTTGTCTTTTAGTTACTATTTTGGGAGTTCTGCTTCATTTCTTGGCTTTTCTGGACTGGAATTGTTCTCTGTCTTTTGTAAGGATGCTGGAAGGATTTTTTGGTCCAAAATGTTTCTGTTGGACACTATTTTGACCTTGTCTTTTCTTGGATAGGACTTCTATTTTCGTAATGATGCTACTAGAGCTACAGGCACTTCTTATTTTTTTTGGATCTGTTTGATACCAACTCTAGCTTGGCTTTAAGGACTCGGACATTCTATTCATTTTGCTTCTTTTGTTTTCTGTGTTATGGGGGCTTAAACTTTACTGGCCTGAGAAGCATCATCTTTCTAAGAGTAATTTTTATTCTACTCATGCTTCCTTCATCAGATTGAAGATTTTATCATGTTCCAACCTCTATATGCCTTGACACAGGGTTACTTTACTATTTGCAGGTTCAGAAGTTTATTGTTGTGATTCTCACTGGACCAAGTAGCTTCTACTTCAATTTTGTTGTTCTTCACTACAGATGATATGGGTTTAGGTGTACATGTAATTTTTGGGTATACTTTTTCTTATTGGTATACATTTTGTGGGTTTACATGTATTTTTGGGTGTTCTTTTTTTTACTTTATTCTTTTCCTTTTATTTTGTGTGGAGTTGAAATGTGGAAAATGGAACCCCTAGGATTTGATGTATTTTATTTTGCTTTTAGATAGGGATCCACGATCCATCCCCAACTTTGTAACCTTTTTTATTATTAATGCGAAAGGAACCACGAGTTGCTTTTTTAAATTATATATATATATATATATATTAATAAAAGGAGACTAGGCTACTATATCATTAATGAAAGATACAAAGGGTACAAAAAAGGAAGGCAAGGATGCACTTCCCAAAAGTTAAAGTGGCAAAACTCTATGGAAAGGTAGATCAACAAGATCTCCTTTCAACAGCAACTCTAAATGGGGAGTGGTACAAGTATCAATGATGGGGTTCTGAGTATGGAGACCAACCTTAGCAAGCCAATTGGCAGGTCTATTACCCTCCCTAAAAGTATGAGAAAGGGACAGCTTTATCCTCAATCTCAAGGTTTGTATACCAGTGATCCACTGATTTAGATACCAAGGGGCAGAAATCCTTCCTTTCAGGATGTCTTTATTGCATCGAAGTTACTGCCTACCATGAAATATAGTAAGGTCACTAAGGATAGTGTCATTCTAAATTATTACATTCAAACCAAAAATCCTATTGAAGTTGGAGCTATTATTGTGAAATCATTTTTGGGATTGATTGTGAATGGATCTGCAACTGGACTGAGACATCCATCTACTATTTTCTTACTATGCAGCCAAGCGCAAGTGCCTTATGAAAGTTGGGAAAAAGTGTTACTTCCTTGGAAGTTGATGGATCCAGAAGTTTACTGCAACTGTATTGGAAAGGGAGATGAAAATGATAAGAATGTACTAATGGATCAAGGATCTCAGAATTCATCACCTATTCAGCCCTACTACAACTCGAGTGCACTTTCAAAAAGGACCAAGAAGATAGAAAAAGATGTGCAGAATCTCATGCACATGATTGAGAATATTACTGAAATGTTGAATCATCAAGATTTGAGACTGAAGAAACATTTTGAACATATAGGGTGTATTTAAGATGGATTGGTATGTAGGTTCAAGAAACATGCTTTGATTGGAGTAAAATTCAACTGATGAATTTCCATTTTAACCCTCCTACAATCTGTATGTGCACTACCAATCGATGGGAAATATCCAGGAGGACGATAGTGAAGATGATGTTTGATCTTAATTTATGCACAAAATGTTTTGTGTAGTACTGTTTATTTTAATTTTTTTTATTGGATTGCATTTCCTTTCTAATGAACAATATCTATGTTTATGTCTTGAATTTTGATGTTTAGATTTCAATGTTAGGATGTTGGTTTTCTTTAGAACACTTCTTTAGAACACTAAATTTAGAACACTAAATTTGATGTTTGTTGGCTTGAAAAATGTTAGTTTTTAATAGCACGGGTTTTCTATATAAATGTGAGTTTTGTGTTATTTGTGAAAGTTTGGTGTTAGTGTGATGTTTATGTATGCTTAGAAAGGTTTATTTAAGTCAAATAGAGGTTGACGTAAAGTGGTACGAAGTAGTTTTCCACAAAAACTAAAATCTGGAAAATTTGAGCTCTAGCGCATGATGGTCTAGATTGGCGCATGATGTGCCAACTTACTGAGCCTTGGCGCATGATGCGCCAAAGTGGTGCATGATATGCCAAAGGTCTGAACAAGCTATATTGCCTAGAAAGCCAAAAATTGCACAGACAAACTCCATTTTCGCTACTTGAATCATCTTCTACCTCAAGACCATGGTATAGGGCATCACATTGTGGGTGAAAGAGAAGGATTCGAAGGCTAAAAACTATAGATTTCATTATCTCTTTGTAAAAGCTTCACTTTAAGTTAGAATTTTTTTATTTTCACCATGGATTTTGGTAGATCCGAAAATTGGAATTTTTTATGAAAATACTTGAAGAAAACTCATGGTGAAAGTTTCTTAGCAAATAACCTTGCTTGAGGAGTTTGCTTGAGGAGTTAGATTTTTGATTTAGTAATTTATTTGGACTATATTTAGATTTTCATAGAACTTTTAAATGGCTCCTAGAGTCAAGAGATGAAGAACGTCTGAAAACTTAGACGCGTGAAGATTTTTTAGTTTCCAAGCCCAACATAGTTATAATACTCAAATAGAGACCAAGATAATGATCCAAGAGCAGGTGTTTGCAAACTCAGGTGGTGAGGTTGAAAGACTGATTCTTGCTAGGAATTGGGAAAGATTATACTACTTCACTGCCATAGCATTTGTCCGGATGGTTTGGGAGTTTTATGCAAACCTAAGATTCATTTTAATGACATGAAGATCACATCCTAGTTGGAGGTAAACAAATTGAATTTACTGCTGATCGGATCAATACTTTTCTATGGTTTGAGGGGTGTATTTTTTTTATGAATATGTTGCATTTGTGATGACTGATTCATCACTAAAGGAAGTGATTGCATTTTTGACTGATGGAAGAGGGTAATGGAAGATTAAGAATAACAAGATGGTTAACTTCCCTGCTTCTATGTTGACTATTCAGTTAAAAATATGGCACAACTTCATTTCTGTCAGACTATTTCCAACAAATCATTTGGCTGATGTTACTAAAGATAGAGGTGTACTCAACTATTGTATTCATAACATGAAGGCAATAGATGTGGGTGCACTTATAGTTCAGCATGCATGAACTATTACTGGTAGTTCTACAGTTGGAGGATTAGGATACCCTGCCTTGATTTTTACTCTATGTGAACAATCAGGAGTAGAATCCCATATAAATGAAGAGAGATTGCAGCCACAAAATCCAATCGGGAGACGTATGATTCAGAGAGTAGAATCATTTGTTGAGCCTAGAAGTGGAAATAGGATATACCCCTACATCTATTACAGGGGCATCTACTTCTAGATCTATATCACTTGAAGGTATTATGGATCAACTGATGATTCAACAGATGGATATAGTAAATATTCAAACTCAGTTAAGAGAGATAGAAGCAAGAAATGCATATAATGATGAATATTAGCAGAGGAGAGTTTATCAAGATATGGATTTTGAAAATGCCATGGTAAGATATCTTAGGGGTGAACCTAATGTGGACTTTCCTACTTACCCCAGTTTCGCTCCCTATACTCCCATTCATGATGAAGAAGAAGAAGGAGAAGAAGAAGAAGAAGAAGAAGAAGAAGAATCAGATGATGAAGAGGGAGGAGATGAAGATTAATGTTTTATGAGTCTAGTTTAGTTGTTTTTACTGCCTGTTTGTTGTTTGTGTTTGTATTCGAGTGTAATTTTATTTGAAATTGGTTATAGTAAAAAACCTTTTAAGTTGTGTTGTGAACTGAATCTATAATAGTAATTATAGACATTCACTTTTTCTGCTATCGTAGTATTTTCAGTTTAGTTTTTTTAGTTTTTTTTTATTTATTTATTTTTTAATTCTCACCAAGTTCTCTATAATATATTATGTTTTATTTAATCCTTTAAAGCCTGTATATAGGTTTATAGTTAGTACCTGCAGTATACCAAAGCCCAGTTTCATAGTCAGGAATCCTCTACAGGTCGGTTTTTATTTTCATGCATTTACTATTTTAATTCACCTGTTAAATTTTATATTCAAAATATTTTTAAAGTCATTTAAAAACTTAATTTTGGGGGAAAGAATAATTTATTTTGAAAAAGTAGTAAACTTAATTTTATTTGTCCTTAAGTAACTATATTTTTTAAATTACTTTAACATGGCATGGGATATTAAGATTTAACTTTAAATGGCTATACTTATGTCTATAAGTATTACGGTAAATTTAGGTAAATAATTTTTAATAATGAAGGACTATTCTATAGTTGAAGATATTTGGTATGATAGGATAAGACTATGTTTTTCTATTTACAGTAAAGGAAATTGTATTTTGAAGTGTTAAGAATTTTAGAATTTCATATTAGAAGAAAGGAATGAGACTTTATGAAAAATCATAAACTAATATAATTTATAAAATAAAGAAAGGTATAGAGTTTTGACTTTAGGAAGAGGATAGTGAAGTTCAAAATCATTCAAGGCTATTCAGATATAGCAATCCTCACTTAGAAAAAGAAAAGAAAAGAAAGGATTGAAAAGATCCTAAAATAAAAGTAAAAAAAATAAGTGAGGAGAAGCTTTAGAAGATGCCTAATAAAAAATTGGCTTCACTTGAATCAACTTCAAGAAGGAGTCTTATTACATTTTCTAAACTTATAATAGAGTATTAGTAGCATTCCTAGTAAAGTTTTCATGAAGTTCTTTTTCATATGAATGTTCTAAATGTCCTTAATATGAAAGGTTGCATTTCTTCTTGAAATGACTAGAGTTATAGAAATCTTAAATTTGATTACTAAGTATTCCTAGGCTTAGAACTTGAATCTAAGTTAATAATGGTTTTTCTTAAGTTATTAATGGTTTTTCTTAAATTTTGATATTATTTTTATTAAATTAAAGTATATATAAGTTATAAGTTAATCTCTATCCTAAGCCATATGCTTTTATGTAATAAAAGTGTCACTTGTGGACAAGTAACATTTAAGTTTAGGGGATTTTTATACACCAAAACATTATACTATTTTAAGTACCTATTTTATGCTTATTTTTTGTGATATTGCACTTTAAAGAAGGTTATTTTTGTGTTGTTGTAGTAGTTATATCATTTTTAGGCATTTCGAGCAAAAATGGCAAAAAGGATGAAATTTGGAGCAAAAAGAGCCAATTTTGGATTCTGGTGCATCATGCGCTAGATTGGCACATGATGCACCAAAACCATCGGTGCATGATGCGCTAGAGACAACCTTTTCAAATTAAGGTGGCTTGAGACGAGTTTTGTACAAATTTTTTAAGGGACACTTGTTCTACACACCTCTTGGAGTAATTCAATGCATCTAGACACTTCTTCTACACACTAAAACTTTCTGTTCAGGTTCAAATTCTCTTTTTATTATCTTCTAATTATGTCATTCTTTCATCCTTTCCTTAGAAATGCTTGCATTATCGTAAGATTCATTTCTAATTTCCTCATGCTCATTCAATTACAATAATCTTTTCTCACCATCTTCTTTCAAGTTCAAATTGAATTCTTTTATAGACCAATAAGCTTTATGTTTCAGTTCAACTGACAAGTGAAAAGCCTTCCCAAAAATTAATCTATAGGGGGACATTCCTATATGTGTCTTATAGGTTGTCCAATATGCCCATAATGCAGTATCCAATCTAGTAGACCAATCCATTTTACTAGGATTAACAGTCTTTTTCCAAAATTCTCTTAATTTCACGATTAGATGCTGTGTCTTATAGGTTGTCCAATATGCCCATAATGCAGTATCCAATCTAGTAGACCAATCCATTTTACTAGGATTAACAGTCTTTTTCCAAAATTCTCTTAATTTCACGATTAGATGCTTCTGCTAAACCACTCGTCTGGGGATGATAAGCAGTTGCAACTTTATGCACTATATTATATTTTTCCTCCAATCTTGCAATTGTTACATTTCTAAAATGAGATTCTCCATCGGTAATGATTACTCTCGGAATTGGCATTCCATACCTAGTAAAAATATTTTTAATTAAAAATTTTGGAACACTACGAGCATTACATCAAGGTAAAGTGATTGCTTCAATTGATTTTGAAACGTAATACACTGCAATCAATATGTATATATTTCCAAATGAGGGTATAAATGGTACCATAAAATACAATCCCAATGCATTAAAAATTTCAATTTCCAAATTAAAATTTAGAGGCATTTCATTTCATCTTAAAAAACTACCTACTCTCTTAAACGGATCATATGTTTTGATATATATATATTAACATCTCTAAATAGAGCAAGACAATAAAATATAGATTGTAAATTTTTATGGACAGTTTTATCATTTCCAAAATGTCCTCCAAATTCAGAATCATAGCATTTTTTAATAATATCTTGAATTTCTTTATAACTTGAATTTCTTTATAAGGCACACATCGTCTCATACACATCGTCTCATCATTAAATCTTTACATTTCTTATGTAAATAAGGATCATCCAAAAAATATAATTTTGCATCATGAATGAATTTCTTTTCCTATTTTTTTGTTAATCCATATGGTAAAATACCACTAACAAAATAATTTACAATATCAACATACCAAGCTATTTCTCATCCTTTTACAACATAAAGTCGTTCATCAGGAAAAGTTTCATTAATCTTTTTTTCCATATCTAATATTTTCTCTTGTTCTAGCCTTGATAGATGATCAGCAATTTGATTATCAAACCCTTTCCTATCGACTACTACAAAATCAAACTCTTGCATCAGAAGTACCCATCTAATTAATCTTGGTTTAGCATCCTTCTTTTGCATCAAATATTTAATAGTTGAATGGTCAGAATGCACAACACATTTAGCTCCAATCAGATATGATCTAAACTTATCAAAAGAATACACAATAGCTAATAACTCTCTTTCAGTGGTGGTGTAATAAATTTGAGCATCATTAAGAGTCTTACTAGCATAGTATATAAGTTTAAAAATCTTATCATATCTCTGCCCTAAAATAGCTCCAATTGCAAAATCACTAGCATCACACATTAATTCAAATGATTTCTCCAAATCTGGTGAAACAATTATAGGAGCAGTGATCAATTTTTACTTTAAAGTTTCTATGGCTTTAAGGCAATCTTGATTAAAGTCAAATTTTGTATCTTTCTCCAGAAGTTGGCATAAAGTTTTAGTAATTTTTGAAAAATATTTAATATATCTCTTGTAAAATCCAGCATGTCCTAAAAAGCTCATAACTCCTCTTACTGTGGTAGGTGGAGGTAGGTTTGATATAACCTATATTTTTGCAAAATCTACTTCCATGCTATTTTCTAAAATTTTAAGTCTAAGCACAATTCCTCCTGCAACCATAAATTGACATTTTTCCTAATTCAATACGAGATTAGTCTTTTCACAACAATTCAGAAATTTCTCTAAATAATTTAGACATAATTTAAATGAAGTTCCAAATACAGAAAAATCATCCATAGAGACTTTAATCCCTTCTTCAATTAAATCACTGAAAAATTGACATCATACATCTTTGAAATATTGCAGGTGTTATACATAATCCAAAAGACATTTGCTGAAAAGCAAAAGTTCCGTAAGTACTAGTAAATGTTATTTTCTCTTGATCCTCTGGAATAATAGGTATTTGATGATAACTGGTATATCCATCTAGAAAACAAAAAATTCATGCTCAGCTAATCTATCCAACATCTGGTCCAAAAAGGGTAAAGAAAAATAATCCTTTCTGGTGGCAGAATTTAATTTTCTACAATCTATGCAGATTTTCTAACCAGTGACTTATCTTGTTGATATCAATTTATTATGCTCATTTATTACTACAGTCACACCTCCTGTCTTTGGAACACACTGAATTGGACTAACCCAAGCACTATCAGAAATAGGATATATTATTCCAGCATCTAACCATTTTAAAATTTCTTTCTTTACTACTTCGTTCATCATAGGATTTAATCTCCTTTGAGGGTCAGCTCTTGGTTCATGTTGATCTTCTAATAAGATTCTATGCATACAAATTGAAGGACTAACTCCTTTAATGACATCTAATGTCCATCCGAAGGCTTTTTTATATCTTTTTAATATTTCCAACAGTTGTTATCCTTGCATATCAATTAATTATGAGGATACTATGATAGGTAATGTAGATAATTCTTTTAAAAATGCATACTTCAAATGTGTAGGAAGCTTTTTTAATTCTAGTTCAGGGGGTTTCTCAATAGATGAAATCAAATTCTTGTTACTTTATGTAGAATTTAACATTTCAAATCCTTCCTGAACATAATCCATATCTTCTTTACTCACTTCCATAGAATCATCTTAAATTCTATCCTTATCTTGACATTCCATATATTCCTTTTTAAATTCCCTTTCAAAAGTTTTCTTGAAATATTCATGGTTTAAATATTCATTAATATCCATTTTGAAGCATTCAATCTCTTTCTCTTTTTCAAGGTATCTCATTGATTTTGCAATATTAAATGTAACCTCTTGATCACTAACTCTCATAGTTCTCTCCTTTCTACACTCTGCTTTTTACACATCTATCAAAGCTCTTCTAGTGGCTAAGAACGGTCTTCCTAAAATGATAGGAATTTTTTTATCTTCCTCCATATATAATATAATAAAGTCCACAGGGAAAGAAAAGATAAACTTATCTACTTTTACCAAAACATCTTCTATAACTCCTTTAGGATAGGTAATCGAACAATCAGCTAACTGCAGAGTTACAGTTATAGGTGAAATATCTCCTAAGCCCAACCTTCTGAAAATTGATAACGACATAAGATTAATACTGGCTCCTAAATCACATACAGCTTTTCCATAAAATTGTTTGCCAATAGCATAAAGAATTGTAAAACTTCCAGGATCTATAAGTTTCTTAGAAAGCTTTTTCTGAATTATAGTGCTACACTCTTCACTGAGTGTAATAGTCTCATTATCTACAAACTTCCTTTTCTTATTAAGTATATCCTTCATGAAGTTCACATAGCTTGGCATTTGTTCCAAAGCCAAAGCTTATTTGTTCCAAAGCTTCAACAAATGGAATGTTTATCAATAATTTCCTTAAAATTTCAAAAATTTTCAAAAAATGATTATCTCTATGTTTTTGTTTCATTCTTTGAAGAAATGGAGGTGTTGGTCTTTCTACAATGATTCTTATTGGCTTAATAGAATTTTCTACTTCAACAAGAAAATCTTCACCAGATTTTTCATTTTCTACCTCATCTTTTTCAACTTCAACTTCTTGTTGACTCTATTATTTAATTATTTTTCACTTCTCAGTTGAATAGCTTTAATTTGCTCTTTGCTCTGATCTTTAGGATTTACTCCAACATTAGTAGGCAATGTTCCTGGAGGTATATTGCTAAGTGTAGTAGCAATACATCCCAATTAATTTTCCATGTTTCTGATAGCATCTCCTTCACTTTGTAATTGACTACCCATCTACAATATCAACTTTTCCATTGATAAATTTTATCATTACTATGCAAATTATTAAAACCTGGGGGTAATAAGGCTTATAAGCTTGGTTCCCTTGATTATTGGAGTTTCTCAATGGGTTCTAACTGTTGTTTCTCCATTGCGGATTTACAGCATTAGAACTCTTGTTACTCCAACTAAATTTTGGATGATCCTTCCAACTAGGATTATAATAATTTGAAAAAGGGTTATTATAATGATTTTTTATTGAATTTAAAGTCTCGTAAGAAGATTAAGATTCTATCATTTTTCCCAATGAGTTCTCCTCAAGTACAGGTGTTGTCTGAGAATAATTCATTCCATATTGATCTATCTTCTTTGATATAGCAGCTATTTGGGAAGCTAAAATAGATATTGCATCAAAATCATTTATACTAGCTACTCTTTCTGGATTTACCCTTTTAGAGGGCCATTGAAAATTATTAATAGCCATCTCTTCAATTAATGAATATGCTTCATCAAATGGTTTTGACATTAATGATCCACCAACAACTGTGTCAATTATCGATCTAAGAGAACCAACCAACCCATGATAAAAATTTTGAATAATTAACCAATTTGGCAACGCATAGTGTGGACATTTTCGAAGGAGATCTTTAAATTTTTCCTAGGCTTTAAAAATTGATTCCCCTTTAAACTGACAAAAAGATGTGATATCATTCTTAAGCGTAGTGGTTTTTTAAGATGGAAAATATTTAGATAAGAACTTTTGTGATAAATCTTCTCATTTTCTGATAGATCCAGGTGCTAATGGGTTTAACCACATCTTAGCTTTATCCTTTATTGAAAAAGGAAAAAAGTCCAAGTCTGACGACATAACTTGACACTCTACCATATTTAAATGTAGCACACAATTCTAAAAAACTAGCTAGGTGTAAATTAGAATCTTTAGTAGGTGCTCCTCCAAACTGATTGTTTTGTATCATTTGGATAATAGTAGGTTTAAGTTCAAATGAATCGGTAACTACAGTAGGATTTTGAATACTCAAATGAATTTCATCTACTATAGGATTTGCATAATCTCTTAAAGGTCTCTATTGATGTTCATTTTCATTTCCAACATTATTTATATTGCAAGCCATTTTGCTAAACTAATCTTTCTCTTTTTGTTGTTTTTTAATTTTTCTAACAGTTCTTTCTAACGTAGAGTCATAGGGTACTAAGTTTTCAGATCTTACACTACGCATAAACCAAATAAAGCAAGTTTTTAAAAATAAGAAAACACACTAAAATAAGAAAATATTCAAATTAAACTACAAACACACTCTTCTTTTTATTATTTTTGAAATAAAATAAAGTTAAATACTAATATTTTCCGTTACTTCCCCGGCAATGGCGCCAAAAACATGACGTGGGCAGATGTATAATAAATATACAATATAATCCTAACAAAACTCTTTCTATAAATATAATTTATACTTTAAAACTCTTTCTTAACTGTCAAATCTCTCTTAAATATCAATGCAAGTATATGTATTGTTCAAGTAATAAAGGGCTCTAATGGAGTCCCGATCCCACATGGAAGTTGGAAAATCCTAAAGTAAATTATGGAAATTATTTTATAATAAAAAAATAAAAGTAAAGTGTAAAATTTGAAAATTGACTACTCAGATGAATGCTAATAAAATACAGATGTAAGATTACATAAATTAAACTAAACTAAATACGTGCTATAAAGAACCTTGGCTAATCCAGAGTTTGGTCCCTAATTCTGTGGTTAGGCTGGGAGGATACTGGCTGGCAGTTCAGAGCTCCCACTACTTGGCTCCCACTACTCGCTCTCCTAAGGGCTAACAAGCTCGCATTAGTTTCCAATCAACTGGACCAAATTGGGGATTTTAATCTGTCACTTTAAAATCTCTAATTCTGCATCCAACAAAGTATACTTCCTTATTTATTTGCACTCAATTCCATGGATTACATACTCTCCCATGAAATCAAATGTGATTCTTCTTATGTTTTAGAAATCATAGCCCTTTCATAACATATGTTTTTCAACACATTTTAACATTTCAATTGGCTAGGTCAAAAAGTAAATGAAGATAGGACTTCAGATCATCACAAATTAACTAAACCGGAAACTAAACTTTCAAAAGTAAAATTACAAAAATTAAACAAAATTTTTGTTGACAAAAAGTTCAAATTTAAAAAAGCATCCTTCCCTTTACAATGATCATATATATTGTGAAGAAATTAAAATCATTTGAAAAAAATATATATAAATTGTTTTGTGCCAAATAGGAGCAATCCTATTCTTTACGCTTTGGTCCAGGCATAAAGAACATTGACTAATCCTATGGTTGTTTACTAAATCCGTGGCTAGGCTGGGAGGATACCAGCTCTCACTTCGAAGCTCCCACATTCCTCTGAGGGTTAACAATCTCTCATTAGTTTTCAATCAACTGAACCAAATTGGGGATTTTAATTTGTCACCTTAAAATCTCCAATTCTGCACCCAACAAAGTATATTTCTCTATTTGTTTGCAGTCAATTCAATGGATGACATAGTCTCCCATGAATTCAAATGTGATTTTCCCCATGTTGAAGAAATCATAGCCCTTTCAAAACATATGTTTCTCCACATATTTTAACATTTCAATTGGCCAGATCAAAAAGTAAATGAATATTAGAGTTCAAATCAGAGTTCAATATTAGAGTTCAAATCATCACAAATTATTGACATTTAAAATCATTTAAAACAAAACCAATTCGTCATAAAACCATATCTCAAAGTAGGGAGAAGGATAAAGAAGACTACTCAAAATTTATGAGAATGATACAATAAAATTTGGGTTTCATATATAAAAATAAGTTTACAAAACAATAGAAATAAAATATACAACTTATCTCAAAATCCTTCTAAAGCAAATCCCTAGAAGTTCTCTTCAATTCTTTCTCTCTTTACAAGCACTCTCAATACTCTCTTAAAAGTGCAATGAAGAAGAAATCTCTCTCCTTCCTCTCCTCTTACAATCAATGAAGAAACTCTACAAGCCCTTGACTTGTCTCTCTCTCTTTATCTCTTCTTTTGCCCCCCTTTCACAAGCTACACTCAACCTCTTGTAGCCCTAGACTTCCCTCTCTTTTATAAAAGGCCTCTTGCAGCCCTAGACTTCCCTCTCTTTTATAAAAGGTTGCCTCCCTCTGATACACCAAAATGATATATTGTTTTAAGAACATATTTTTTGCTTATTTTTTGTGATATTTCACTTTAAAGAAGAGTATTTTCATGTTTGTGTTGCAGGTATATCATTTTTGGGCATTTGGAGAAAAAAAAAGGTTAAAATAACAAAATTTGGAACCAAGATAGTGAATTTTGGGATTATGACGCCTGATGCGCCAGATCGGCACATGATGCGTCGTTTGACAGAGAACTGGCAGGTGATGCGCCAGATCGGTGCATGATGCGCCATAGACAACTTTTTATAAATTAAAGCAGTTCGAGATGAATTCTGCATGAATTTTCAAAGGGAAACTTGTTCTACACACCTATTGGAGTAATTCTGTGCATCTAGACACTTTGGAAGGTTCTTTTAAGAAGGGATATGTCTCTTGGATCAAATGACACATCTTTTAAATTCAAAAGAGTTGACTTTTGGAGGGAACTTTTGGAGGGAAATTTTGAATTCTTTTTCAAAGGAGGCAGCCCAAAATAAAAGAGAGGACTTCAGAGAAATGAGAAAGGGAGGAGAAAGGGAGAGAGAGAAAGTTAGCATGAGAGGCAAGAGGAGAGAATAGAAGATTTTCTTATAGGGTTGTATGAAGAGAGGGAAAGTGAGAGATTTCTTCTTTATTACACTTCTAAGAGAGAATTGAGTGGAATTATAAAGAGAGAAAGGCTTGGAGGGAACTTCTAGAGATTTTCTTGGGATGGATTGTGAGATAAGTTATAAATTTTATTTCTTCTATTTTGTAAACTTATTTTTATATATAAAGACTGTGTTTTTTCGTATCCTTCTCATGAATTCTGAAAAGGGATATGATTTCTACAACATAGAGAGAATCACATTTGATTTCATGGGAGAGTATGTCATCCATGGGATTGGGTGCAAATAAATAGGGAAATATACTTTGTTAGATGCAGAATTGGAGATTTTAAGATGATAGATTAAAATACCCAATTTTTTCTAGTTGATTGAAAACCAATGCGAGATTGTTAGCCCTCAGGTGAGGGAGTAGTGGGAGCTCTAGAGTGGCAGTCGGTATCCTCCCAGCCTAACCACAGAATTAAGGACCAAACTCTGGATTAGCCAGTGTTCTTTATAACATTCGGAAGAGGGTAAAGAATAGGATTACTCCTATTTGGCACAAAACAATTTATATATATTTTATCAAATGATTTCAATTTCTTCACAATCCATATACGCATTGTAAAGGGGAATGATTCTTTCTTAAATTTTAACTTTCTGTCAAAACAAAACTTTGTTTAGTTTTCGTAATTTTTCTTTTGAAAGTTAGTTCTTAGTTAGTTAATATTATTTTTCAACTACATTTTACGTAGCATTTACCTTAGTAGTTAATATTCAAACTTCACATTTTACTTTTATTTTTTGTATTTCTAAATTATAAAATAATTTCAAAAACTTACTTAAAGCATTTTCCAACTTCCCTGTGGGATTGATATCTAGGACTTCATTAGAGCCCTTTATTACTTGAGCGATATGTATACTTGCATTGATTTTGACGGGGATTTGGCAGTTTAAAAAGATTTTTAAAAGATAAACTATGTTCATAAAAGGTATTTTTGTTGGGATTATATTACATATTTGTTATATATCTGTCGTGTCTAATTTTGTAATATTAAAAAATATTTGCAAAATTTACACACTAAATCTACCCGCCATCACCCTCCAAAAAGAATTCAAAATTTTCTCCAAAATTTTATTCAAAAGTCAACTCTTTTGAATTTAAAAGACATGTCCAATGATCTAAAAGACATATCTCTTCATAAAAGAACCCCCTAATGTGTAGATGCATTAAATTACTCCAAGGGGTGTTTAAAACAAGTGTACATTTGAAAATTCACACAAAATTCATTATGAACCGTCTTAATCTGAAAAAAGTCGTCTATGGTGCATCGTACACCAAATCTGACATATATTGTGCAAGCTCTCTATCAAATGGCACATTTGGCGCAAGCCTGGCACATCTTGAGTCAGTTTGCTGAAGACCGTGTTGTGCTGGTTTTTGACTCATTTGGCCTCAATCTGGTGCATTGTGCGACAGTTCTCTGTATGTTAGCGCATCTTGCGCCAATCTGGAGCATCTTGCACCAGAATCCCAAAATTTGTTGTTTTGGCTCCAAATTTCATCCATTTTGCTACTTTTGCTCCAAATACCTAAAATTGATATACCTGCAATAAAAACATGAAAATACCCTTCTTTAAAGTGCAACATCACTAAAAATAAGTATAAAATATATATTTAAAACTACATATTGATTTGGTGTATAAAAATTCCCCAAAATTAAATGTTACGTGTCCTCAAGTGACACTTTTACTTCATAGAAGTATATGACTTAAGATGGAGATTAACCTATAACTTCTAAACTTTAGTTTAATAAATAAAATAGTAATATTTCAGAAAAACATTTAATAACTTAGATTCAAACTCTAAGTCTAAGAGCATTTAGTAATCAAATTTAAGATTTCATTTAAGATTTCTGAATAATTTAAGATTTCTGAATTTCTATTCATTTCAAGAAGAATTGCAATTTGTCATGCCTAGGATACTTAGAATATTCATAAGAAAAAGAACTTCATAAAAACATTACTAATAATGCTATTAATACTCCAATATAAGTTTAGAAAATGTAATAAAGCCTTTTCCTTAAGTTGATTCAAAGTGAAGCCAATTTTTTATTAGGCATCCCCTCAAGATTCTCATCACTCATTTTTCTTTTCATTTCATTTCTTTTTTTCTTTTCTTTCTTTTTCTTTTAGTCTTAGGATCTTTTCAATCCTTTCTTTACTTTTTCTTTTTCAAGAGAGGATTATTATATCTTGATAGCCTTTAATAGTTTTGAACTTCACTATCCTCTTCTTAAAGTCAAAACCATTAGCTTTCTTCACTTTATAAATTTATATTAGTAGTCTCATTCTTTTCTTCTTACATGAAACTCTAAAATTCTTAACACTTCAAAAATACAATTTCATTTACTTTAAATAGAAAAACATAGTCTTATGCTATCATACCAACTATCTTTAACTTTAGAATTGACCTTTATTATTAAAAAAATTTTACCTAAATTTACCATAATATTCATAAACATAAGTATAGTCATTTAAAGTTAAATCTTAACATCCCATGTCATAATAAATTAATTTTAAAAATATTGTTAATTGATGATAAATAAAATTTAGTTTACTTCTTTTTAAAATAAATTTTCTTCCCACAAAACTTAAGTTTTAAGTAATTTAAAAATGTTTCAGTATTAAATTGAGTTGGTGAAAAAAATAGTAAATGCATGAAAAAAATAAAAACTAACCTGTAGAGAATTTCTTACTATTAAATTGGGCTCTAGTATACTACAGGTACTAACTTTAAAAATACAAACAGGCTTTAAAGCAATAAATGAAACATAATATATTCTAAGGAATTTACTGAAAATTAAAACCAGAAAAAAAATTGAAAAATACTAAAAATGCAGAAAAAGTAAAAATCTACAATTACTATTACAATTTTAAGTTGACAACAAATAATGAAATTTTTTACGACATCAGTTTCAAATTTTAACCAAATAAATTCCAATCAACATAATAGACAAACAAAAAACTAAACTCCTAAAAATATCAATCTTCATTGCCTTCCTCATCATCATCATCATCATCATCATCTTCTTCTTCATCATCATCATCATGAATAGGAGCATAGGAGCGCATAAGGAGTAAAGCTGGGGCAAGTAGTAAATTCCACATTGTATTTGCCCCTAAGAAATCTAACCATAGCTTCCTTAAAAGCTATATCAGGTTGAAATATCCTCTGCTTATACTTATCGTTATAAGCATTTCTTGCTCCAATTTCTCCAATCTGATTTTGAATATTAACTATATCTATTTGTCTATATATATTAACTATATCTATTTGTTGAATAATGAGTTGCTCCATAATATTCTCAAGTGATGCAGAGCGAGAAGTAGATTCCCTTGCAGCTGATGTAAAGGGTCTATCACTGCCTCCACTCCTGGCCTAAACATATGATTAAACTCTTTGAACCCTATGCTTTCCAATAGGATTTTGTGGTTGTAATCTTTCCTCATTTCAATGGTACTATATTCTTGCTTGCTCACATAGAGTGAAAATCAGGGTAGGGTAACCCAAACCACTAGCTGTACCGCAGGGAATCCCAAACCACCAATTCTAGAACTACCAGCTATACACCGAGCATGATGAACTATGAGAGCACCATCATCTATTGCTTTCATGTTCTGAAGGTAATAGTTTAATACAACTCTATCCTTTGTTACATCGGCTAGATAATTTGTGGGCAGTAATTTAGCAGAGATGAAGTGGTGTCATACATTTGACTGAATAGTCAACATGAAAGTGGAGAAATTAACTTTCTTATTATTTTTAATTCTCCATTCTATTGGAAGTGCCTATAAGTAAATTCTTACGATTATAATGTATACTAAAATTTTTAAACCTACAAAAGGTAACATGCAAAATTTGAAAATTAAATACTAGAGTGAATGTTAAGTAAAATGTTGTTGAAAGACAAGATTAACTAAAATAAATTCTAAACTTTCAAAAGTAAACTTACAAAAACAAACAAAGTTTTTGTGATGAAAAGTTTAAATTTAAGAAAGCACCCTTCCCCTTTAAAATGAGGATATGGATTGTGAAGTAATTAAAATAATTTGAAATTTTATATAAAAATTGTTTTGTACCAAATAGGAGCAATCCTATTATTTACCCTCTTCCTAGTGCATAAAGAACATTGACTAATCCAAAGTTTGGTCCCTAATTCCATGGTTAGGCTGGGAAGATACCGGCTGTCACTCAATAGCCCCCACTCCTCCCTTGCCTTAGGGCTAAGAATCTCACACCAGTTTCTAATCAACTGGACCAAATTGGGGATTTTAATCTTTCACCTTATAATCTCCAATTTTGCATCCAAAAAAGTATATTTCTCTATTAATTTGCACCTAACTCCATGGATTGTATACTCTCCTATGAAATCAAATGTGATTCTCCCTATGTTGTAGAAAGCATAACCATTTCAGAACTTATGTTTCTCAACACATTTTAACATTTCAATTGACCAGATTAAATGAAGTTCAAATCATCATAAATTATTGGCATTTAAAACCATTTAAAATAAAATCAATTCTTCACAAAACCATATGTCAAAGTAGGTAGATGGATAAATAAGACTACTCAGAATTCATGAGAAGGATACAATAAAACACAGATTTCATATATAAAAATAAGTTTACAAAATAAAAGAAATAAAAGATACAACTTATCTCACAATCCTTTCCAAGAAAATCCCTAGAAGTTCTCTTCAAGCATTTTTCTCTTTATAAACACTCTAAATACTCTCTTAGTATTGTAATGAAGAAGAAATCTCTCACCTTTCCTCTCTTCTTACAATCCTTGAAGAAAATCTCTAAGCCCTTAACTTGTATCTCTCTCTATCTATCTATGATTTCGCCCCCCTTCACATGCCAAAATCAACCACTTCTAGCCCTAGACTTCCCTCTCTTTTATAAAAGGCTGTCTCCCTCCAAAAAGAATTCAAAATTCCCTCTAAAATTCTATCCAAAAGTCAACTCTTTTGAATTCAAAAGACATGTCAATTGATCAAAGAGACCTATCCCTTTGTAAAAGAACCTTCCAAAGTGTCTAGATGCATTAAATCACTCCAAGGGGTGTTTAAAACAAGTCTCCCTATAAAAATTCACGCAAAATTTGTTCTATAAGGCCTTAATCCACAAAAATTCATTTTTGGCGCATCATGCGCCAAATCTGGCGTATCTTGCACCAGCTCTCTGTCAAATGGCACATCTAGCACATCTTGTGCCAGTTTGCTGAAGATTGCATTTTTCTAGGTTTTCGTGCATCTGGCGCCAATCTGGCTCATCGTGTGTCAAATCTCTGTATGTTGGCGCATCTTTAAAGTGCATTATCACCAAAAATAAGCATAAAATATATACTTAAAACTACATATTATTTTGGTGTATCAAGAACATACATTTGAATTTCCTACATGCCCTCTATTTACACCTTTTGAAGGCCCGAGATCAATGGATGAAGATTTTCCCTTTGATTCTGATGATGATGAGGAGGAGGAAGAGGATTAGACTTTATTTTCTATTTTAGACTAGTTATGATTTTTAGATCTTTCACATGTTGCGCTGTTTATGTATATTTTGTTGCTATGTACTTTTATTTTCACTGCTACTTTTGTTACTCTTTTGCTTAGGATTGGATATGTGTTAGAGTAGTCTTTTACATTGCAAATATTCATGATATATCTATTTTTTATTTAAAGTTCTTACTACTCAGCATTTGTTTTTATTAATTGTACATGTATTGTTCTTCTACTTAGAATTTTAAATTTTTCTCTTTCTTCAAGCTTATTATAAACTTAACTATCTTAAACCAATTTAAAATTTTAGTTTAGGGGAAGGGAGAAATTTTTTTTAAAACTAAACCTTATTTGTCGTAAGTAAAATATATTTTCAATAATTATTTTAATATAAACTATGGTATGTTGAGATTGCTTGAGATAACTATATTTTTTAGTTTATAAATAATTAATTAAACTTAAGTAAAAGTTTTTAATAATAAGATTAATTCTATATTGGAGATATTTAGTATAAGAGTATAAAATTTTGTTTTTTATTATTTAGAATAAAGAAAATTGTATTTTTGGGAATATTAAAGAACTTGGATTTTTATTGGAAAAGAAAGAATTTAGACTTTGTGAAAAATCTTTTTCAAGTCTTATACACATTTAATCAAGTAAGGAAATGTGAAAGTTTTTTAAATTTTAGAAGAGAATGGTGGAGTTCAAAATCATTAAAGACTATCTAGATATTGTAATCATCACATGAATAAAAAATAAAAAGAAAAAAAATAAAAAAAGAAAAGCAAAACAGAAAATAAATGTGAGGAGAAGCTTGAGGAGATGCCTAATAAAAAATTTTCTTAACTTAAACATCTTAAAGGAAAGAGACTTAATTACATTTCTAAACTTATTTATGAAGTATTAGCTTCCTTACAAGTATAGTTCTCATGATATTCTTTTTCATGTAATTTTTTTAAGTATATTTAATATGTCAAATTACAATTATTCTTGAAATAAATAGGAAATCAGACTTCTTAAACTTGACTATTAAATATTTTTACATTATAGTTTTAACCTATGTTATTAAAAATCTTTTTAAAGTTTCACTATTACATTTATAAAACAAAAATTATAGAAATCTTCAAGTAAACTCACTTCCATAAGTTATATGTTTTATATATAGAGTAAGAAAGGTTAGTTGAGGACAAGTAACATTTAAGTCGGGGGAAATTGATCCACCTTAAAATTACATAATTTTTATGTATATTTTATGCTCAAGATTATTTTTTTGTTTTTGGTTGCAGGTGCAAGAAAAAGAGCTTAAAGAGTAAAAAGGAGCAAAAATAATTCATAAAGGAGCACAATGGGCTAATTTGAAGGAAAATACCAAACCAACCGAATTGGTGCCAAGGCGCTAGATGTAGAAATTGGCTAGCATCTAGGCGCAATAGTTGGGCGTCTTGTCGCCACGGTTATTTTCTAGAGGATTCATTGAATGAGTCAAATTTTGAAGAGATGTCTGAAGCAAACCTTGTTCATTTTGGAGTCTCTATAAATACAGATTAATTCCAAGTGGTTAGAGGGTTGGATTTATAGATTCTTATAGTGTGTGAGTGTGTTAAGTGTGTGAGAAGTTTTCCTTGTGATTCTTTATTATTTCTGGCATTTGTGAGTCTTCTAGTGTTGTTGGAGTCAGCAAAGTCAGAGAACTTCAAAGAAGTGCTTGGGAAAACATTCCAGATAAGTATTTGTATCTTTGTCCTTAAGTTTTCTACTTTGGATTGGAATTTTATAAATATGTTATGTTTTTTTATCCTCAGACTTTGTGAGTAGTTTTCTTTTCTTTCTCCTTACAATATGAAGTAATTAAGTAAGTGATTTTCATTTTGTTTAAAAATTCATCTATTCCTAAAATTTGTGATGATATTTTTGCTGGTCCTTCATTTACTTTACAAATTGGTCACTTATATTGTTAAAACTTGTTGAGAAACTTATACACACAAAAGGGCTAAAATTTCTTGACTTACAAGTACCACATTCTACCTTAGAAAGAGCAGTCGTGATTGCCTGAAGGGGGGCACAAATAGATAGGGAGATAAGATTTGATGGGCGTAAAATTAATGTTTCTAGAGTGACAGTCTAGATTCATTTATCAATTTGGTTTAGAGATTGTAACTAAGGGTCACTGGTAGGTTCTATAGAGAGGGTACAATTGGTAATCTAAAAGTGAGAGACTATACTCAACACTACTATACATGCCGGCACCAACTTTAGAATAGCCAATGTTCTTTGCACAATTTGTAAGAAAGTAATGAAATATATATGCTCCTATTTGTCACAATACCACATTTAACTTTCTAAACTAATTTTGAGATCCTACACAGATTATGAATTATTGGCAAGGAGAAAGTCTCTTTTTATATATTGTCTAAGTTATTACATTTACTTTTATTTGCATACAATATAATTTAGTAAACTTAATTTAACTTAATTTTAATCTTTAGATAATTTCTGTAATATTAAGTAAGGTTTTCTTAAAGTTAAAGTTCTTGTATTTTATTTTCTTATTTACTTGTTTTTGGCTTCGTCGTAGGATTGATACAGGAGTTTTTAAAGAAAAATTTATATTACTTGAAATGATACGTATACTTGCATAGTATCCCTAGTGAGAAAACTATTTCTTTATTTATATTACATTTGTTCTCACTAGCTACTAAATATATTTTGGGCCAAGTTATTGGCATATTAAGGAGCATAAATACCTGCGTAATTGCGGGTTAGTAGTAGAGGCGGTTACTCTAGAAGGTTCAATGAACGTGGATGAAATTTTGAGGGGTGCTTAAGGTAATTAAAATAATTTGAAATTTTATATAAAAATTGTTTTGTGCAAAATAGGTGGAATCCTATTTTTTATTCTCCTCTGAGTGCATAAAGAACATTAACTAATCCAAAGTTTGGTCCCTAATTCCATGGTTAGGCTGGGAAGATACCGGCTGTCACGCAACAGCTCCCATTACTCCCTTGCCTGAGGGCTAAGAATCTCACACCAGTTTCTAATCAACTGGACCAAATTGGGGATTTTAATCTTTCACCTTATAATCTCCAATTATGCATCCAAAAAAGTATATTTCTTTATTAATTTGCACCTAACTCCATGGATTGCATACTTTCCTATGAAATCAAATGTGATTCTCCCTATGTTGTAGAAAGCATAACCATTTCAGAACTTATGTTTCTCAACACATTTTAAGATTTCAATTGGCAAGATTAAATGAATTTCAAATCATCACAAATTATTGACATTTAAAACCATTTAAAACAAAATCAAATCTTCACAAAACCATATGTCAAAGTAGGTAGAAGGATAAATAAGACTACTCAGAATTCATGAGAAGGATACAATAAAACACAGATTTCGTATATAAAAACAAGTTTACAAAATAACAGAAATACAAGATACAACTTATCTCACAATCCTTTCCAAGCAAATCCCTAGAAGTTCTCTTCAAGCATTTCTCTCTTTATAAATACTCTAAATACTCTCTTAGAATTGTAATGAAGAAGAAATCTCTCACCTTTCCTCTCCTCTTACAATCCTTGAAGAAAATCTCTATGCCCTTAACTTGTATCTCTCTCTATATATCTAATATTTCACCCCCCTTCACATGCCAAAATCAACCACTTTTAGCCCTAGACTTCCCTTTCTTTTATAAAAGGATGCCTCCCTCCAAAAAGAATTCAAAATTCCTGCTAAAATTCTATCCAAAAGTCAACTCTTTTGAATTTAAAAGACATGTCAATTTATCAAAGAGACCTATACCTTCATAAAAGAACCTTCCAAAGTGTCTAGATGCATTAAATCACTCCAAGGGGTGTTTAGAACAAGTTTCCCTATGAAAATTCACGCAAAATTTGTTCTAAACCACCTTAATCCACAAAAATTCATTTCTGGCGCATCAAGCTCCAAATCTGGCGTATCTTGTGCCAGCTCTCTGTCAAATGGCACATCTAGCACATCTTGTGCAAGTTTGTTGAAGATTGCATTTTTATAGGTTTTCGTGCATCTGGCGCCAATCTGGCTCATCGTGTGTCAATTCTCTGTATGTTGGCGCATCTTGCACCAATCTAGAGCATCTTGCGCCAGAATCCCAAAATTCGTTGTTTTGGCTCCAAATTTTGTTCTTTTTGCTGCTTTTGCCCCAAATACCTAAAATTGATAGATCTACAGATAAAACATGAAAATACTCTTCTTTAAAATGCAATATCACCAAAAATAAGCACAAAATATATACTGAAAACTACATATTATTTTGTTGTATCAAGAACATACATTTGAATTTCCTACATGCCCTCTATTTACACCTGTTGAAGGCCCGAGATCAATGGATGAAGATTTTCCCTTTGGTTCTGATTATGATGAGGAGGAGGAAGAGGATTAGACTTTATTTTCTATTTTAAAGTAGTTATGATTTTTAGATCCTTCACATGTTGCGTTGTTTATGTATATTTTGTTGCTATGTACTTTTATTTTCACTGCTACTTTTGTTACTCTTTTGATTAGAATTGGATATGTGTTAGACTAGTCTTTTACATTGCAAATTTTCATGATATATCTATTTTTAATTTAAATTTTTTACTATTCAGCGTTTGTATTATTAATTGTACATGTATTGTTCTTCTACTTAGATTTTTAAATTTTTCTCTTTCTTCAAGCTTATTATAAACTCAACTGTCTTAAACCAATTTAAAATTTAAGTTTAGGGGAAGGGAGAAATTTTTTTTAAAACTAAACCTTATTAGTCCTAAGTAAAATATATTTTCAATAATTATTTTAATATAAACTATGGTATGTTGAGATAGCTTGAGATGACTATATTTTTTAGTTTATAAATAATTAATTAAACTTAAGTAAAAGTTTTTAATAATAAGATTAATTCTATATTGGAGATATTTAGTATAAGAGTATAAAATTTTGTTTTTTATTATTTAAAATAAAGAAAATTGTATTTTTGGGAATATTAAAGAACTTGGATTTTTATTGGAACAGAAAGAATTTAGACTTTGTGAAAAATCTTTTTCAAGTCTTATACACATTTAATCAAGTAAGGAAATGTGAAAATTTTTTAACTTTTAGAAGAGAATGGTGGAGTTCAAAATCATTAAAGGCTATCCAGATATAGTAGTCATCACATGAAAAATAAAAATTAAAAAGAAAAAAATAAAAAGAAAAGAAAAGCAAAACATAAAATAAATGTGAGGAGAAGCTTGAGGAGATGCCTAATAAAAAATTTGTTTAACTTAAACATCTTAAAGGAAAGAGACTTAATTACATTTCTAAACTTATTTATGAAGTAATAGCTTCCTTACAAGTATAGTTCTCATGATATTCTTTTTCATGTAACTTTTCTAAGTATATTTAATATGTCAAATTACAATTATTCTTGAAATAAATAGGAAATCAGAATTCTTAAACTTGACTATTAAATATTTTTACATTATAGTTTTAACCTATGTTATTAAAAATCTTTTTAAAGTTTCACTATTGCATTTATAAAACAAAAATTATAGAAATCTTCAAGTAAACTCACTTCCATAAGTTATATGTTTTATATATAGAGTAAGAAAGGTTAGTTGAGGACAAGTAACATTTAAGTCGGGGGAAATTGATCCACCTTAAAATTACATATTTTTTATGTATATTTTATGCTCAATTTTTTAGGATATTATTCCTTAATAAAGGTCATTTTTATGTTTTGGTTGCATGTGCAAGAAAAAGAGCTTAAAGAGTAAAAAGGATCAAAAATAATTCATAAAGGAGCACAATGGGCTAATTTGAAGGAAAATACCAAACCAGCCGAAATGCTGCCTAAGCGTCGGATGTAGAAATTGGCTAGCATCTAGGCGCAACAGTTGGGCGCCTAGTTACCACGGTCATTTTCTACATGATTCATTGAATGAGTCAAATTTTGAAGAGATGTCTGTAGCATACCTTGTTCATTTTTGAGTCTCTATAAATACAGATTAATTCCAAGAGGTTAGGGGGTTGGATTTATAGAGTCTTATAGTGTGTGAGTGTGTTCAGTGTGTGAGAAGTTTTCCTTGTGATTCTTTGTTATTTCTGGCATTTGTGAGTCTTGTAAGTGTTGTTGGAGTCAGAGAAGTCAGAGAACTTCAAAGGAGTGCTTGAGGGAACGTTCCAAATAAGTATTTGTATCTTTGTCCTTAAGTTTTCTACTTTAGATTGGAATTTTATAAATATGTTATGTTTTTTATCCTCATACTTTGTGAGTAGTTTTCTTTTCTTTCTCCTTGCAATATGAAGTAAGTAAGTAAGTGATTTTCATTTTGTTTAGAAATTCCTCTATTCCTAAAAATTGGGATGATATTTTTACTGGTCCTTCATTTACTTTAAAAATTGGTCACTTGTATTCTTAAAACTTGTTGAGAAACTTATACACACAAAAGGGCTACGATTTCTTGACTTGCAAGTATCACATTCTACCTTAGAAAGAGCAGTGGTGATTGCCTAAAGGGGGGCGCAAATAGATAGGGAGATAAGACTTGATGGACGTAAAATTGATGTTTCTAGAGTGACAGTCTAGATTCATTTATCAATTTGGTTTAGAGATTGTTACTAAGGGTCATTGGTAGGTTCTATAGAGAGGGTGTAATTGGTAGTCTAGAAGTGAGAGACTATACCCAGCACTACTATACTCGCCGACACCAACTTTAGAATAGCCAATGTTCTTTGCACAATTTAAAAGAAAGTAATGAAATAGATATGTTCCTATTTGTCACAATAGCACATTTAAGTTTCTAAACTAATTTTGAGATCCTACACTGATTATGAATTATTGGCAAGGAGAAAGTCTCTTTTTATATATTGTCTAAGTTATTACATTTACTTTTATTTGCATACAATATAATTTAGTAAACTCAATATAATTTAGTTATAATTTAGTAAACTTAATTTTTATCTTTAGATACTTACTTTAATCTTAAGTAAAGTTTTCTTAAAGTTAAAGTTCTTGTATTTCATTTTACTATTTACTTGTTTTTGGCTTTGTCGTAGGATCGATGCAGGAGTTTTTAAATAAAACTTTATATTACTTTAAATGATACGTATACTTGCATAGTATCCCTAGTGAGAAAACTATTTCTTTATTTATATTACATATGGTCTCACTAGCTACTAAATATAGTTTGGGTCAAGTTATTGGCATATTAAGGAGCATAAGTACCTGCGTAATTGCGGGTTAGTGCTAGAGGTGTTTACTCTAGAAGGTTCAAAGAACGTGGATGAAACTTTGAGGGGTGCTTAAAGTAAATCATGGTAATTTTGAGATCATTATTTGAAGAGACCACTAGAGATTCAAAAGAGAGTTTAGAAGGAGAAAAGGAGAGTTCTTTTAGAGATAAAGGAAGTCTTCTTAGAGAGGAGAAAGTCTTGTAGGCTTTCTTAGATTTGGAGGATAAGAGGAGAAGTGAGAGATATCTTCCTCACTACAGTTCTAAATGAGATTGGAGTGGAATTATAAGGAGAGTGTGCGATTCAAAGGAACTTGAAGGATTGTTTGGGAAGGATTTTAAGATAAGTTGTGTATTTTATTTATTTTACTTAGTCTTCTTTTGTAAACTTATATTTATCTATAAATTAACGTGTTGTTGTTTCTTCCCCTTGAGATATGAGAAGTTTAGTTTGTCATTCACCTAGCAATGAAGAATAATTATGTGTAGGAATGAAGTTTAGTAGAAATGCTTTTAAATCCTTAAATTGTGATGATTTAAACTATATGTTTAATTTACTTATCAATCTGACCAATTGATCTATTAATATTTTTTGTGAAACATTGTGACCCGAAAAGGATTATGCTTTTCTCAACAAATTAAGAATCACATTTAGTCTAATTGATGAGAATGTAGTCCATAGGTTTAAGTGCAAATAAATAGGGAAATAAGTTTTGATGGGCATAGAATTGAAGATTTTAGAGAGACGAACTAAATTTTCAATTTGGTTCAGATGTTTGGAAACTAAAATGAGTGTTAGCCTTCAAGTGAGGGGTAAGTGGGAACTTTAGAGTGACAGCTACTATCTTCTCAGCCTAACCACAGATTTTGGAACTAAACTCTGGTATAGCTATTGTTCTTTATGCACTCAAGAGAGGGTAAGAAATAGGTATGCTCCTATTTGGCACACTACATTAATTTTATTTAAAATTATTTGATTCCTACATTGATTATAAACACATTGTATGGGGAAGGATGTTTTTTACAAATTTGAAGTCTTCTATATATTATTAGATTAGAATTACTTAGAGGTAACTTTACATATCCTTTTAGATTGCCTTGAATTTACATTTTCCATTTTCATAGCATACTTATCATTCCTCTTAATTCCGTAGGAATAGGTAATACACCAAAACTTTTATCATTTTCTATATAAGTTAACTAGAGTTTAAAGAATGTTTTGTTAAAGTCATCCTATAAGAGTTTTGTCTATCCCTGTAGGATTGATACTTAGGACTTCATTAGTGCCATATATTACTTGAAACGATATGTATACTTATGTAGTAACCTTAGTTTGTAAATTATTTTACTTTATATATTCTTTAATTATGCACACTAGCTGCTAAATATGAATTGGGTTAAGCTTATAACCATATTTCTGAACTAATATAATTGTGTAGTTGTGGGTCAGGTCATCAACCTGAATTTAACCTAATCTTAAATCCTTAGGTTCAACCCAAATTGAACATAACCCAACATGCTTAGGTTTAACCCAAATTGAACCTAACCCTACATCTTTAGGCTCAACCCAAAGTGAACCTAACCCTAAACCCTAGGTTCAACCCAAATTGAACCTAACATGAACTTTAGTTCTAACTCATCCTAGACCTAATCTTAAACACTAATTCTAACTTACATTAGACTTTGTCAACCATTTCAGGTTCAACCTACATTAAACCTAAGACCTTAGTTCAATTTACAGTAAACTTAGTTAACCTTTTTAGGTTCAACCCACATTGAACCTAAACCTTAAGTCTAATTTACATTATACTTAGTTAACCATTTTAGATTCAGCTACATTGAACCTAAACCCTAAGCCTAACTCACATTAGACTTTGTTAAGCCTCTTAGGTGCAGCTTAAATGGAACCTAAATCCTAAGCTTAATTTCCATTAAACTTAGTCAATCTTTTTAGATTCAATCTACCTAAACCCTACGTCTAATCTAACTTAGACTTGGTTCAAAATGAAACCATTTAGGTCTAACCTAGACCTAACCCAGGTTTCACATAGACCTAGTTTGACTGATATTTTATTTGGTCCATTTTAATCTAAACTTGGTTAATTCAGTTGAATCACTAGGCCAACCCGACCAAAACTCGACCAAACTCGGGTTAACCCAATTCAACCAAACCACTAAGTTAACATGATTTAATCCAGGTTAATCCAAATCAATCCAATCTTAGGGTCAACTTGACCTAAATCAAGATAACTCAAAACAACCCATTTTAAGACTCAACCTCAAACTTTGGAGTAAGTATAGTTAATTATGCACACTAGCTGCTAAATATAAATTGGGTCAAGCTTTTAACTATATTTTTGAACTAATATAATTGTGTAGTTATGGGTTGGGTCATCAACCTAAATTCAACCTAATCTTAAATCCTTAGGTTCAACCCAAATTGAACATATCCCAACATCCTTAGGTTTAACCCAAATTGAATCTAACCCTACATCTTTAGGCTCAACCCAAAGTGAACCTAACCCTAAACCCTAGGTTCAACCCAAATTGAACCTAACATGAACTTTAGTTCTAACTCTTCCTAGACCTAATCCTGAACACTAATTCTAACTTACATTAGACTTTGTCAACCATTTCAGGTTCACTCTACATTAAACCTAAGACCTTAGTTCAATTTACAGTAAACTTAGTTAACCTTTTTAGGTTCAACCCACGTTGAACCTAAACCTTAAGTCTAATTCACATTAGACTTAGTTAACCATTTTAGATTCAGCTACATTGAACCTAAACCCTAAGCCTAACTCACATTAGACTTTGTTAAGCCTCTTAGGTGCAGCTTAAATGGAACCTAAATCCTAAGCTTAATTTCCATTAAACTTAGTCAATCTTTTTAGATTCAATCTACCTAAACCCTACGTCTAATCTAACTTAGGCTTGGTTCAAAATGAAACCATTTAGGTCTAACCTAGACCTAACCCAGGTTTCACATAGACCTAGTTTGACTAAGATTTTATTTGGTCTATTTTAATCTAAACTTGGTTAATTCAGTCGAATCACTAGGCCAACCCGACCAAAACTCGACCAAACTCAGGTTAGCCCAATTCAACCAAACCATTAAGTTAACCCAATTTAACCCAGGTTAATCCAATTCAATCCAATCTTAGGGTCAACTTGACCTAAATCAAGGTAACTCAAAACAACCCATTTTAAGACTCAACCTCAAACTTTGGAGTAAGTATAGTTAATTATGCACACTAGCTGCTAAATATAAATTGGGTCAAGCTTTTAACTATATTTTTGAACTAATATAATTGTGTAGTTATGGGTTGGGTCATCAACCTAAATTCAACCTAATCTTAAATCCTTAGGTTCAACCCAAATTGAACATATCCCAACATCCTTAGGTTTAACCCAAATTGAATCTAACCCTACATCTTTAGGCTCAACCCAAAGTGAACCTAACCCTAAACCCTAGGTTCAACCCAAATTGAACCTAACATGAACTTTAGTTCTAACTCTTCCTAGACCTAATCCTGAACACTAATTCTAACTTACATTAGACTTTGTCAACCATTTCAGGTTCACTCTACATTAAACCTAAGACCTTAGTTCAATTTACAGTAAACTTAGTTAACCTTTTTAGGTTCAACCCACGTTGAACCTAAACCTTAAGTCTAATTCACATTAGACTTAGTTAACCATTTTAGATTCAGCTACATTGAACCTAAACCCTAAGCCAAACTCACATTACACTTTGTTAACCCTTCTAGGTTCAGCTTAAATGGAACCTAAATCCTAACCTTAGTTTCCATTAAGCTTAGTCAATCTTTTTAGATTCAATCTACCTAAACCCTACGTCTAATCTAACTTAGGCTTGGTTCAAAATGAAACCATTTAGGTCTAACCTAGACCTAACCCAGGTTTCACATAGACCTAGTTTGACTAAGATTTTATTTGGTCTATTTTAATCTAAACTTGGTTAATTCAGTCGAATCACTAGGCCAACCCGACCAAAACTCGACCAAACTCAGGTTAGCCCAATTCAACCAAACCATTAAGTTAACCCAATTTAACCCAGGTTAATCCAATTCAATCCAATCTTAGGGTCAACTTGACCTAAATCAAGGTAACTCAAAACAACCCATTTTAAGACTCAACCTCAAACTTTGGAGTAAGTATACTTATGGATCTATTCAATTCTAATTCAACATAACTTGAGCAGTAATTCAAGTCTAAATTATTTTTGGAATTTAATAAATAAGTCTGATATAACTTAAATTTGACTCAATCTAGGAAAAATAATTTGAATCAGCTTAGTTTAACCTAAGTTGATTCTAGGTTAATATGACTTCATAAATGATGAACTCTGTATTTTTCCAATTTAGTCTAAAGTAAAGCAGGCTTAGTTCGACTCCAGTTAAACTAACCCAACCTAGATTAATCCTATTAAAGTTAAGATAATGTTTAAGGATAATCTGAAGGACAACAAACCTAATTCAGGTTAACTCGGATTACCTAGGGTTCATTTCAGATCAATTCAACCCAACTTGAACTAATCTAAAATCAACCTAGACTTACATGACAAGATGTTAAGCAGGGTTTGACTTCTCATATGAGAATAAAAGCACACTTAGCCTCAGTTAGGGGTAATTTGGGCTAAAAGTATCAAACTAACTTAAATGAAATGACATAAGACTCACCCTAAAAGCCACTAAAACATAAACTTTAACCAAAAAAAAAGGTAACTTGGATTGAGAAAGTAATTTGGAGGAGGCAACCTATGGTTGCTAACAAAATATCTTCTAGTCACCAATGACTAATCAAACTATAAACCTCAATGACCCGAGACAATGAAACCATGAGATCTTTATCGGGTCATGCAAAATAAAAATAAACAAACTGGCAAAATAAAACTAAGTAATTGGTCAATAAGTCTTAAGCAATCTAAAATTTTTAACCCCTAAAACTTAAAAAAGATATTAAAAACATAAATGAGACCCTAATGAACAAAGATCATCAAATGCAACTTAAACACCAGATACCCAAATCCACAAAAATATCTTGTCCTTAGTTGCTGATAAGAATCTTCCGGTCATAGTAGGTTTAACCACCTCTCAAACTAAGTATACTCGGGTGCCTGAAGTTACCGAGATGACAGAGCCATGGACATCTTGATTGGGTTATCTAGAAATTAAAAATTAATAAATAAATTAAATGAACAAAAACATAATTTATCGCTAAAATTACTATGTAGGATTGTTGAAGGTAAAAGATGGACTTCACCCTAAATTTACTTTAGCATGGTATTACGATGTGCTAACTTTATTTTGTAGGGATGGAAATTTGAAATCCGGGACAAAGGACAAACCTCAACTAAACAAAAACTTATAAGATAGTTTGGAAACATTAGGACTCTACTACCTTTAGGTTGAGTTGTTGAAGTTTCTTTCCATGATAATGACATTTAAACTTTTCAAGATTATAAGCTCAATCTAAAGTTTTCTTCAGAATTTTTGACTACTTAAGATGTAATTAACTATAAAGGTTTACCCTTATAAGAGAAGGTGAACCCCATAATAGGTGACACCACCTAAAATCTCTAGTTGTGGGGATTTGCTCTTTCATAAAGTTTTTTTCATAGATGTGTCTTCGAAGTTTCTTAAACAGACCATACTTTGGTCAAGGGAGCCCTCTATATATCATTCACTTCATGAATGTATTTTCCCTGCATTCTTATTTTGTTTGACTCCATTATTATTTTCCTCCTTCCTCTCCAAGCTCTCACTTCTCATGATAATTAACATGAACTGAAGTTGAGAAACACTTTGAAGAAGGAAAATATAATGGAATTCAAACTAGGGAATCCATAACACCAACAACTATATCAAATAAACAACAAAAATAAAGACTGACAACGTTATATCAGGCAACACCATGTATGAGATCATTAAGGGATTAAATTTATCTTAACTTTTTTTTTGGCCGATCAACAATCTAATGTCATGTATATCACAGTTGGCAAAATTTAATTTGTTTATTTCTTAGTTTTATATTTACAATATGTTGAAATGGGCTACAGGTTAAATTTAATTCTATTAGTTTGAGTTGGAACTTTTTGAAAACATTAGTGCTAAGCTGGTTTGGCAAGTTGCTTCTAAACTAATGCCCTTGTTTTTTTAAATTCAAATTGCTAAATATTTTGTTTTATGAAACGATGATAAATTTGAGCTTTTTATTTTCCACTTCCTCCAATGAATGATTGCTTTATATGTTGTTTTATAGGGTGATAATTGAATTTGTTTTCTACTGTGATGGTTTTGAAGCTCTTAATGTATTTTGTATCTGTTGACTGTGGTTTTGGAGCTGCTTCAATGTCTAATACTAAGAGTATCAGGACGGGATTTAACTACATGATTAAAGAGTAAGAGGGGTTAAACAAGAAGAACCAAAGAGATTCGGACTACAAATCTGAACATAGATGAAAATTTTATATAATCTTCAATGAGAATGTGTATTTCACTTTTGTTAGTGTTAAATGGAATTGGACTCTCCTAAAATATGAGTATTTTAGCTCTTGAAATAATGCTCCAAAAATGAAATACTTCTGTTAAAACTGTATACAAATTATAAACAATGCCTCCTATCGTACAAACTTTAGGACTTTTGAAGTGTAACACGATAGATAAAAGTTGATACCTAGTAAGATTTACATACATACCACTCAATTCTTATATATTTACATGTATAACTTCTGAAATTAGCAAACCTTCTTCCCTTTTCATAATATTTGAAAATTAGAAACTGTCATCAAGAATCGATGGAGTATTATAAAGAGTCAATATGTTCCCGTCAGTATGTATATGAGTTGTGTAATTCATAAATCCATTCTCATCAGTAAGTGAGGACTTCTTATTTAGTCATATTCATAATATTCTTATGTATTTACAGATATATATATATATATATATAAGATAAAAGAAAGTTATAATTCTAAAGTGTGGGGCACTAAACAGGTCTGTAACTTGGCTTGGACATCCATCCACTATTTTCCTACTGTGCAGTCAATCGCAAGTACCTTATGAAAGTTGGGAAAAGTGCTTCTTCCTTGGAAGCTGATGGATCCAGAAGTCCATTTCAGTTGTATTAGAATGGGGATGAAAATGATATGAATGTACTGATGAATCAGGAATCTAAGAATTTGTCACCTATTCAGCCTTACTTCAATTTGAATGCACTTTTGAAGAAGATCAAGAAGATAGAAAAAAGAGGTGCAAAATCTAATGCATACAATTAGAAATATTTTTGAAATGTTAGATCATCTAGATTGGAGATTGAAAGAACATTCTGAGCATATTGGTCGTATTGAGGATGGTTTGGTGTGTATTTTCAAGAAACATGCCTGGATTGGGGAGGAATCAATTGATGAGTTTCCTTACTAGCCTTCCTACAATTTATATGTGCATTGCCAATCTATGGGAGATATCCAGAAGAACAAGAGTGAAGAAGATGTTTGAACTTAGTTTATGCACGGAATGTTTTGTTTAGTTTTGTTTATTTTAGTTACTTTGTTGTTTTGGATTTCATTTACTACTATTATTGAACTTTATCTATGTTTATGCTTTATATTTAGATGTTTACAGTATTAGGATGTTTGTTTTGCTTTAAAACAAAAAAATGGATATTTGTTGGGTTGATAAATATAGTTTATAATAATGTGGATTTTATATATAAAAGTGAGTTTTGTGTTAGTTTGTAATAGCACGGATTTGATAAATTTCTGTTTATGCTTTGAAAAGAGGAAGGCCGTTTGAAGATTTTGATGCTCAAAGATTCATTAACTTCAAGGACCAACATAGTTATAATACTCATATGTAGACCAAAAGATTTATCCAAGAATGGGTGTTTGCAAACCCGGGTGGCGAGATCGAAAGGTTGATCCTCACCAGCACCAGAAACTGGGACACCAGAAACTGGGAAAGATTCTGCTACTTCACTGCAGTAGCAATTGTCCCCATGATTCAGGAGTTCTATGCTAACCTGAGTTTCATGGAGGGTGATCACATCTTGGTTAGAGGTAAGAAGGTAGAATTTACTATTGAACGAATCAAAACTTATTATGGGCTAAGGAATATATATATATATATATATATCATGATGAGTATGCTACATTCATGATGAATGATTCAACACTGGATGAAGTGATTGCCTTTTTGACTAATGGAAAAGGAGAATGGAACATTAAGAATAACAAAATAGTTAACTTCTTTGCTTCCCTATTGACTAGTTAGTCAAAGGTATGGCATCACTTCATTTCTGCTATGTTATTACCAACAAATCATATTACTGATGTGATAAAAGATTGAGCGGTGTTGAACTATTGCATTCAGAACATGAAAGAAATAACTGTTGGTGCACTCATAGTTCATTATGCTCAAAGATAGCTGGTAATTCTACAGCTAGTGGTTTAGGATATCCTGCCCTGATTTTCACTTTATGTGAGAAATCATGAGTAGAGTCCCACAGAAATGAAGAAAGATTGAAGCCACAAAATATTATTGGGAAGCATATGATTCATATAGAAGAATCATTTATTGAATCTAGTGGTGGTAGAAGGGATAGACCCTCTACATTAGCTGCAGGAGCATCTATTTCTCGCTCCGCATCACTGAAAAGCATTATGAACCAACAAATGATTCAACAAATGGACATAATTAATATGCAGAGTTAGATTAGAGAAATTGGAGCAAGAAACACTTATAATGATGAATATCAACAGAGGAGACTTCAACATGATATAGATTTTGAGAATGCTATGGTAAGACATCTTAGGGGTGAGCCCAATGTAAAATTTCCTCCTTGCCCTTATTTCACTCCTTATGTTCCTATTCATGATGAAGATGAGGAAGAAGAAGAAGATGATGATCATGATGAGGAAGGCGTTGAAGAGTGTTATTTTTATGAGTCTAGTTTAGTTTGTTTTGATGTTTGTTTGTTATTTGTGATTGTATTGTGATGTACTTTTGTTTAAGAATTGTTGAAATAAAGACTTTTATGTTGTGTTGTGGACTAAAATTGTAATAGTAGCAGTAGATTTTGTTTTCCTGCTTTATAGTATGCTCAGTTTTTGTATTTTTGTTTTTAATTCTCAGCAATTTTTTTTAAAATATATTATCTCTCATTTAATGATTTAAAGACTGTATGTATGTTTTTAAAGTTAGTACCTGCAGTATACCAGAGCTCAGTTTCATAATAAAAAATCCTCTGCAGGTCAGTTTTTATTTTCATGCATTTATTATTTTCTTTCACCTACTAAATTTTATACTAAAGTATTTTGAAATTATTTAGAAACTTAAGTTTGGGGGAAAGAAAATTTTCTTTTGAAAAGAAATAAATTAAATTTTATTTTTCCTGAATTAACTATATTTTTAAAACTAATTTAACATAACCTGGGATATTGAGATTAAACTTTAAATGACTATACTATGTTTCTAAATATTATGGTAAATTTAGGTAAAAACTGTTTAATAATGAAGGTTAATTCTAAAGCTAAAGATATTTGGTATGATAGGATAAGACTATGTTTTTCTATTTAAAGTAAGGAAAATTGTATTTTTGAAGTGTTAAGAATTTTAGAGTTTCATGTAAGATGAAAAAAATGAAACTTTATGAAATATTATAAACTGATATGAATTTATAAAGTGAAGAAAGGTAGGGAGTTCTAACTTTAAGAATAGGATAGTGAAGTTCAAAACTAATAAAGGATATCCAGATATAGTAATCATCACTTAAAAAAAGCAAAGAAAGGATTGAAAAAGATTCAGAAAGCAAAAAATAAAAGAAAAAAGAAAAGTAAAGTAAAGAAAAATAAAGCGAGGAGAAGCTTGAGGAGATGCCTAAAAATTGGCTTCACTTCAATCAACTTAAGGAAGCAGCTTTATTATATTTTCCAAACTTATATTGGACAATTAATAGTATTACTAGTAAAGTTTTTATGAAGTTCTTTTTCATATGAATATTCAAAATATCCTTAATATGACAAATTGCAACTCTTCTTGAAATGAATAGAGATTCAAAAATCTCAAATTCAATTACTGAATACTATTAGACTTAGAGTTTCAATTTAAATTATTAAAGGTTTTTTATTAAAATTTTGTTATTCTATTTATTAAACTAAAGTATAGAAGTTACAAGTTGATCCCTATCCTAAGTCATATTCTTTTATGTAATAAAAGTGTCACTTGAGAACAAGCAACATTTAAGTTTGGGGTATTTTGATACACCAAAATAATATACAATTTTAGTTGTTTTAAGTATGTTGTTTTAAGTATGTATTTTATGTCTATTTTTTGTGATATTACACTTTAAAGAAGGGTATTTTTGTGTTTTAATTGCAGGTATAATATTTTTAGGAATTTGGATCAAAAGTAGAAAAAATGACAAAATTTAGAGCCAAAATAATGAATTTTGGGAATCTTGCCCATGATGTGTCATTTGACAGAGAGCTGACGCATGATGCGCAAGACACGACTTTTTCCGGATTAAACCAGTTCTAGATGAATTTTGCACAAATTTTCAAAGGGACACTTCTTCTAAACACCTTTTGGAGTAATTCAATGCATCTAGACACTTTGGAAGGTTCTATTATGAAGGGATATGTCCCTTGGATAAAATGACACATCTTTTGAATTCAAAAGAGTGGACTTTTGGAGGGAATTTGGAATTCCTTTTGAAAGGAGGTAACTCCTAACAAAAGAAGAAGATATCAAGAAATTTGGGGTGACGTGAAAGAGAGAGATGGGGTAGCGTGAAAAGAAAGAGGAAGAGATAGAGAGAGAAAGTCAAGGGCTTGAAAATTTTCTTCTAGGGTTGTGAGAGGAGAGGAAAGATGAGAGACTTCTTCTTCATTACACTTTTAAGAGAGAATTGAGAGTGCTTGTAAAGAGAGAAAGACTTGGAGATAACTTCTAGGGATTTTCTTGGGAATGATTGTGAGATAAGTTGTGACTTTTATTTCTTTTGTCTTATAAACTTATTTTTATATGAAATTCATGTTTTGTCGTATCTTTCTCATAAATTTGGAGTAGTCTTCTTTTTCCTTCTCCCTACTTTAAAATATGATTTTGTGAAGAAGTAATTTTATTTTCTACAGTTTTAAATGTTAATAATTTATGATGATTTGAACTTCGATCTTCATTTACTTTTTAATCTGGCCAATTGAAATGTTAAAATTTATTGAGAAACATATGTTCCAAAAGGGCTATGATTTCTACAATATAGATAAAATCACATTTGATTTCATGGGAGAGTATGTCATCCATAGAGTTGGGTGCAAATAAATAAAGAAATATACTTTGTTGGATGCAGAATTGGAGATTTTAAGGTAACAGATTAAAATCTCCAATTTGGTCTAGTTTCCTGGAAACTAAAGCGATATTGTTAGCCCTCAAGAGAGAGAGAAGTGAGAGCAGAGGGTAGGGAGTAGTGGGAGCTCTGGAGTGGCAGCCAGTATCCTCCCAGTCTAACCATGAAATTAGGGACTAAACTCTGAATTAGTCAATGTTCTTTATAGCACTCAGAAGAGGGTAAAGAATATGATTGCTCCTATTTAGCACAAAACAATCTTTATATATATTTTTTTCAAATGATTCTAATTTCTTCACAATCCATATGCTCATTGTAATAGGAATGATGCTTTCTTAAATTTGAACTTTCCGTCAACAAAAATTTCATTTAGTTTTCGTAATTTTACATTTGAAAGTTTAATTTCTAGTTAGTTAACTTTGTCTTTTATCTGCATTTTAAATAACATTCACTTTAGTAGTTAATATTCAAACTTCTCACTTTACTCTTTTTTTAGTTTAAATTTTAATTATAGCCTTAAGACCTATTTACAGGCATTTCCAACTTCCCTGTGGGATCGATATCTAGCACTCCATTAGAGCCCTTTATTACTTGAGCGATATATATACTTGCATTATTTTTAAATGGGGATTTGGCAGATTAAGAGAGTTTTAAAAGATAAACTATTTTTATTAAAGTTACTTTTATTGGAATTACATTGCATATTTATTGTTATATCTGTTGTGTGTATTTTGTAATATTGAAAAATAATTACAAAATTAACACACTAAATCCGCCCACATCAGTTAATCACAAATAATTTCATTTATACTTTGTCTGCCAACTCTCAAGTATTGTAGTCTCAATCTCCATGGTCTCAATATATTCAAAAATGTAGATAAAGTAGTTGACATGAACAAGGGCAAGGTGGAATTTTCCTAAGTGAGACCATTTCTGATATAGTTTATTTTTTAGAATTAAGAAGGGAATTTTTCTTCAAGGAGTTTACCCACGATGTCTTTTTGAAGATTCATTTAAGTAGCATCAAAGAGATCCTAATTAAGAAGTAATGTGGTGCCTTTCTAGGTGATGCTGTCTCAATCATAGTAAGCTTCAATTCATATATGTGCTGGATTTCTCTAAATGGATTTTACATTGCTCCACTCTTTGTTCAAAGAGGCTTTTTATCTTTATGCAAAAGAGTTTGTTCCACTTTGCATTACCCATGTAAACCATAATTTTCTCGGATTTGTATATTGTTGTTGCTTCTTTATACACTTTCTAGTGTTTGATGGCTTGGTCTTCCAAGGTTGCTGCTAAGTGATTTCGATTGGGCATTTCCACAAGTAAATGGACTGCATAGGTTGCTACTAATATTGTGTGGAGCCATATACTCGAGGACTTTCACGCTACAGAAAAATAACACTCTGTGCTGAAATGTTGCTCTGTACGAGGTGATAGCCGGTGACTCGCTACTCCTCCGCCAAACACCTTGTTAAAATTCTAAGAAGTACAGAATTTACCTAGTTGTTAAACCTCTTTGGTAATTTCCATCTCCTGGTCCTTGCTCATTTATTTTTCCTAAGCATTAAGTGGAGACCGCAAATAATGGCTCCCCTTAAATCATTTCTTGATCTCCATATCCATGAGGCCTACCATTAAAGAGGTTTGGTTTCCATCCATCGTCGAAGGCTGAACAACATCTTCACTCGGTTAACCATCAAATATGGCAATAAGGTGCCTGCCAAGAAGGGATAGTCTCTGCTTTAGAGCCTCTGCCTCCATGGTATTATTGATTCCAACATCGTGCTTCTCATCAAAGCACTTTCAGAGGACTTTGTATGCCTAAATCACATCGTTGCTATCCAAACTAGCTACAGTCGTAGTTGCATCTTAAGGAACTGGGACGTCTACTCTATCTTCAATCGAAAAGAAAAGTGATTGGAGATGTAGGCTTCGTTTAGAGACACTTATCACCTCTTTTGCATTCCACATAATGTAGATAAAACGCGAGGCATTCATTTGGATGAGCGACTTCTCCCAAATTTTATTTCAATGCATTAATATTTTTAACATGAGAAAAATTTGCATACATCAGAGCTGTGTACATTTGAGGTTATTCAGAGGGTATTCGGGGTTTATATCTGTGTTATACCCCCATGTAACATCTCTGTAACCTAATTATAATGCTCTAATACCCTTTGAATAACCTTCGATGTACACATCTCTGCAATCGCCTTATGTACAAAAATTTTTCTATTTTACCATACCTTGATCCCACATGCCTTGCTACTTTATACTACCTTCGGCTGCATTCTACCCCAAAAATACCCTTTCTGTCTTTTATCTCCAAATTTTAAAGGGTTTTATCTTTCCTCCGTGTCAGTTTAAGGAGCTTTTATTCTAAGCGGACACTGCATGCAAGTCTTCTTGCGATGTCCAGTTAAAATGTGACACGTAGAAATGTGGGTCCCACAGTTAAAAAATTTAAAATTTTTTTTCTTACGAGTCCAGCCTGAAGCACCTAAAAATTAAATCACATGCCTCACCAAAACGTCATATCATCAAAAAGCTAAACGTCGCCCGAGCGCAGAGCACCTTCATTCGGCAATCGTTTAGGGTTTTGGATTCAAAAAAGCTTAAGTTTTTTTGTTGTTGTTCATTGAATGAAGTAAAGTCGCGATTTCTCCTTACCAAGATGGAATCTGAGCCTAGGTAGATGGAAACCGAAAAGGGCTTCATGATAATGGAGACTGAAGAGTCGTTGATAATGGAGAATGAAAAGGATTCGACAATGGAGGCTGATAAACGCAAAAAAAATGAAGTGAAGGAGTGTAAGAAGAAGGAAATCCAAGAGGGTTCATCCAGGCAAATTTTATTTTGGTGGTTCTACTTTCATTGACAAAATTGTTAACAAAGTGTAGAAATTCATCCATATAGTATTAAAGTAATATTTTAGTAGTATTTGAGTAACAAATCACTCAGGAATTTAGATTAGTGTGACTATTTTTGGGTAATATTAGTATTTGAGTAATATTTGAGTAGTATTTTATCTCAGACTTACTGTTTTTGAGTAACAAATCACAAGTTCACCCAATATTACAATAATAATACTAGAATAACACCGGAATAAAACCTGAATTTTAATAATAATACCAAACTAACACTACTTAACACTACTGAAATATTACATGAATATCACCTGATTATTATCTAAATAATACCAAACTAACACCACTTAACACTACCCAAATATTGCCGAAATATTACCCGAGTAATACCTGAAAAGATTGAATAAAACTTGAATTTCATTTATACAAACGAAATAATACCAAGATAATACCTAAATAATACAATTGAAATAATACCAGAATAATGCTGAAATAATACCAGAATAATACCTAAATAATACTATATTAATTCCAATTATAATACATGATTTTCTTTAATAATAACAACTAACACCAAATAACACAATGGAAATAATACTATAATATCACCTAAATAATTCTTTAAAAAATACTTGAGTGATAACATAATAATGCTTAAATATTATTAGAATAATCTCAAAATAAAACATGTATACTTAACCAGCTTTCACTAAACACCTTAACAAAGAGTATAACACTGAAATATCAACTTAAGAAAGACTATATGACCCTTAATATTTTTTGCATTATTTTGTTTTATGTAGATTTGTGAACCCAAGGTCCATGAGATGTAGATGCCGACCGTTCATAGTGAGAGATGTGCTCGATAAAGTCAGGCCTCAAATATCTAAAGAAATCAGGAATGAGTTGAAAATGATGAATGTTGATCAGTTTTTTACTCTTCCACCTTATCCCTAAGATAATGTGCTGACACTACAAATATTGCGATCTTGGCAACATGAAAAAATGGTATTCATAATGGGTGAGAAAGATCCGAGAATAAATTTTGATGAAGTTTCCCTTTTGATCGGCATGCCAAATAAAGGAGAAGTGCCAAAGTGGAAGAAAGTTCCATCATGTGGTGTGGATGCCCGCCAAATGAAGAATGTTATTTTGAACTTTGGAACCGGGGAGTCTTCTACCCCTTTTAATCAATTGTAAATAAATTTTTTGTTATCAAATTTATTTTTTCCTTCGAGTATTTCAGTGTATCCAAAGGAATTTTCACCTTTAGCGAGAATGTACATACCTTTTCTTCATTTAATTGCCCTGATGTGCTCTGTGAATTACATATTGAGCAAATTAATGCAGTAGCCATCAAAATAAGGTATAACCGGCCCTTAGGATATATAAATAGTTTTCTTTTTTTGCTAACGGTTAGTATCTCATATAAACATCAAGAAATATTTATTTTATTGTGCAAAGCTTATGACTTTTCTCTTACACAGCTCTAGCCTTTTTAGCACACTTCTTTGGCTACTCTTGCCACTCCTTAGGCCAGACCTGAAATGTTGAGGTGGCCAACAAATGCAAGTTGTAACTCATCACAGATTGATATAGTTTTTAGAGGCTGAATACTGAATAAGCAAGTTAAATCTAGTTGCTATTTAAAAATAAAAACTTATGTTAATTTAGGAGTTTTAATGATTAAAGTATTTATTTTTGAAATAAATTGCATGTTCATGATCAATTTTTAGATCTGAAAGAGGATGAGCTCAATCTGCTCTCCAATCTAGATGAAGGATTACCCGGTCCAGTTCCAGCACCGAAATTACAAGGCAGACCAGAGGCAACTGTATATATGGGGACAGTTGTTTCAAATGACAATGCCCAGAGACAATGTACACTGCAATGAATAAAACATGGAATTAATAATTGAGCTACTGAAATGCCAAGAGAAATGGTTCATTGAATTTCAAGGAACCCTGAATACGATAACTGTTGGAATGTTAAGTTTGCAAGGGCAAATGTCGGTGCTACAAAAAAAAATTAATAAATTTGAAAATATTTCAATAGATAAAGGTGAAGAGGCAAGAGTAGATGATGCCCAGCCAGCCTCCCCTCATGGTGGAAGTCCTCATGATGATGTATATAATGGGTTCAACATTAAGGCATCCCACCAATTATCTCATGTGGGAGAAGAGGGAGCCTAGGAGAACATTAAGGGAGCCCATCAATCATCTTCAGTGGCAGTGGGAGAAGAGGGAGCCCAGCAATCATCTTTTATGATAGAAGAGGGAGCCCATCGGTCGTCTCTTGTGGGAGAAGAAGGAACCCATCAGTCAGCTTTTATGGGAGAAGAGGAAACCCAATAAAACTCCCCTGTTGAAGGAGACACTATTGAAGGCTCCCATAAACGGTACGTTTTCAGCTTAATCCAAAGGGTTAAGGGTAGACAAAGTAGAAGAAAGAAGAAATTAAGTTCTCCTTTCACTGCTTTTGAGTTGAAAAAAAGAAAAGTAATAAGAGAAGCCAATGAGTCGATGTTGCCCGATGAAGATGTTATTGTAGATACGAATGTCGGTGAGGGAAACATCCAAACAATAACAAAAGAACGAATAATAGACCCTGTAGTAGGTATGAGCCTACAGATAATTATATCACCTGTTGTACATATCACCCACATTGCAGAGGAACAACAAATAATTGAAGATGAAGAAGTAAAAGGATCATTATTCCTGTCACTAACAATATTAGGAGATCAGCCCCATGTTGTCAATGTGCTATTTAGAAATTATTTTTTATACATTTTCTTATATCATCTAAATTAGCTATGTATTTCAATGTTATGTCTTTTTGAAGTAACAACTTTAGAAGGATCATGGCTGGACAACCACTCCTTGTGCATATGCACGGCTAGTCCTGGCACTAACAACTTTAGAAGGATCATGGTTGGACAACCAATCCTTGTGTCCCTTCTTCTGTAGTTCACTGTCACATTTTTATTCAATTTTTTGTTGAAACTAGCCTTACCACAAATGAAATCCTTTTTCTTTATCATTTTTGAATTCAGCTAAAAACCAATGTGCTCCTTTTGCACAGTAAATCCAATTTGGTGTGCATATGCACAATATTGATCATAGGCTTCCTTCTCATTATGAAACATTGTACGAAGCAAGCTTTCCGCAATTGGATCAATACACACAATTACAGACTCTTGGAACTATAAATTATAATATATCACCATTAGAATGATAAAAATAACGCCTAAACAAAACCAATTAATAAATCCAATAAGATTAGTATGAAACGATACATAAATAATATCATAATACATAATACCACCATAATAATACAAAAATAATACCATAATAATGCAAATGTAGTTCAGAGCCAATAATACAGCAATAATACCATAATACAACCATAATAACACAGAAATAACACCAAAATAACATTAAATACAATGGCAACATAACACCATGAAAATACTGAAACATATGGAATACATTATGGTTGTATTATGGTATTATAATAACACAAATGTACAGTTTAAAGCAACAGTGTTATTTTGGTGTTATTATGACGTTATTATGGTGTTATTATGGTAATATTAAGATAATATAAGTGATTTTTTTTCATTCTGGTGATATTTTACTATTATTATGGTTGTATTATGATTCTAAACTCCTAACCCTAAACATCATGATAATACCTAAATAACACCACTTCCACCCTCCAACCTAATAGTAATGTTGCAATAAAATCATATATTAATCAAACCAAAATAGCTCCGTAATATTCCAATCATTAGGACGTCAGTAAATAGAAACAAAATAAGTTCACCCGCGGAATCCTTCATGCCTCAGCTAATAAGCTCAGCTCATTGGCATCATTCGGGCAATCATTTTACAATTCTATCAACATTTCTTGGTCAAGAGAGAAATCCATTGGAAGAACCCTAGCTGTCGAATACAATTTCGAACATGAACACAAATGGAAAAAGACAATAATTCTTGAACCCAAAAAAGAAATTAAAGTTGAATATTCTTTTCTCCAGTTTGGCGGGATCCAAAATGTCAAATTTACGATTTGGCAAGATCAAAAAGTGACAAATAAACATTTTTTTAACGTTGGGCGGGGCTCAGGCCGGTTCGTGCTGTAAAAATTAATTTTCCACTTATTTTTTTATGGTGGGCCCATAACTCCAGGTGTCGTTTTTTTATTCGTTACCGCAGGTAACCCTGCGTGCAATCTCCATACTGAATAATTTTTCCAGCTTAAGAGGAAAAAGGTTAAAGAACTTCTGCTTCTTTTCTTTCGATCGCATCCTTTTTTTCTTTATTTTTCTATGGCTGCTTTCGCCATCAATTTTGAGGAAGAGGGCATGAGGGACGAAAGCCTGTACTAGCAGAGTTAATCATTCGATAGACTGTAATAATTAGTTTTTTCTCTAAATATCTACTAAACTACCCATATGTTTATAAACTCATGATTATAAGTTTATAATAATTTCAATTATTTTTTGTTAAAGGCAAGCTCCGTAAAAGTCATATCGATGGTTGTCGACACTTAAAAGTTGAGGAGCTGCCCGTTGGAAGCTTTCGGTCGCCGGAATCAAAATCTCAAAGTTTAGATGAAAGAGCATTATACCTCAAGATATGTATCTACTTTGAAAGATAAACACATATCTTGATAATGAGGCTCAATAATATAAACTAAGAAATGTATGACATCCATTTGGTCTATAAAACTATTTTATTATAAGCCGACAAGTTCCCCAATTTAATATGAAAAATTAAATTGGGTTTATTTTAGGTTGAGTTAAGAAAACTTTTCCTATAAATGCAAGCCCTTATAGTTAATTACATCTTAGACAACCAAAGTTGCCTAAGAAAACTCTCAATAAAAATCAGGAATAAAAATCAGGGGATATAAAAATCAGGGGATATTGTCTTCAAAGAGGTCAAAGGTATAGAACTTTTCAAAGAGATCAGACAATGACGCAAATTTGGAACATTTTACTTTTGAAATCCAAAGGAAGAAGAACTATGGGATGTCACAAATCTTAAGGAGAACCTTGATGACTTCCCAGTCTACCCAATGCTTTGGCTACAATTTAGAGGAGAAATATTTAAATTTTTTATCCTGCCAATTTTAATAATTAGGGCTAACATTCATGTGAAACGATCACACAAATAGCCTAGAAGATGTGAGGTTTTAGGTTGTGACGAACGACAACTTTAGAATCCTAAAATAAGTTAGGGCTTATATTGTGTAGTAGAGTTATACAAAAGCCTAAAGATAAGTTGAGGAAGCCTAAAGAAAAGTTGAGGATTTATGTTGCATTAACAAACCACCTCAAAGTCCTATGGCTTCGTTATTTAATTTTAAAGAAAGAGTGGTTTAGCTGATGTTGGGTTCGTTGTTGTAGACATATTTTGTTGTTGAAGATGGTCATGCTGCCCACAATGCTAGCTCCAAGCCCCTCATCTTGGCAAGTTTAAGTTTTCTAATGTGTCAATTCTTGATGTCAAATCAAATTTCCCAAGGTTATAGTTATTTAGATATTATGGGTAATATTAAAGTTGATTAGAGTGACACCGGTTAGGATCCTACGGTTACCTTGTTTCGGCACCACTATTTTATTTCGGATTCACTTAATCCAAAAAAATTTACTAAACTCAACTTAATGAGTTCTATACTTTCATTTAGACTGTAGAAATTCTCGTTAGCAACCATAGGTTACCTCCTCCAAGGGATTCCCAATCATTCAATAGGGACATTTTAATTTAGTTACAATTTTTATTTTATGATGTTTGTGATTAAATTTTGAGTTATCTTATATATTGAATGTTGTGGCGATGAATTTTATCTTGTTTAATTTTTAAATTTTGATTTTGGTTGTGTGACTATCCTAATAGTATTGGTTTTGACATGCAGGGTGCTATCATTTTTTAACATGCAAGTTTTAGACAAGAAGTACAGAAAGGTAAATGCAATAATTTAAAAGTGTACCTGTCGATTCTTCTCATTCCTCCACCTGAAAGATTAGCTTTGATAATGTATACATATAATCTTGCAAAGAATTTAAATTACAAGAGTAGATGAAGGTATAGCTACCAAACCCCGAGTTATGACTTGATTGAGTCTCGGAAGATCTTAGTGGATGATTTTAGAACTAAATATAACAAGTTCAATTTGTCCTTCAAGATGTCCTCAAGAGATATCAAAGTGCTCGGGGCATGACCCTAGACTACTTGGAGGATCTCTTGAATTATTTCAAGTTCATTTAGAACTTCATCATATTATTCCATTAATCATCTAGGGTTAGTGTGTGACTACCCCGTTGCCCAGTGAAGCTTGACAATTCAGTTATCCTAAGGATATGATACTTAATCAATTTGATACTTTAATTTAAAGATTATATGGATGAATACCCCTAAGATAAGCTCAAGTCATTAAAGATTTGGTGCTCCTTACAAATGGGCTTGGAGTGCTTAAAAGGTGTTAGTCAATCATAATATCTTTTAAATCCAATCAATTGAGTTGGACATCAAGCCTAAGTCACTTCCAAGCCCTTAACAATCATAATGGGGAAAATTTATGCTGATTAAAATTTTGGTTAATGTGACATATATTCTTATTGAAATATCACATCATCATCAATTTTAGCCTTAAGATAAGTGAATTATCATCTTCCTAGCTTAAGCCCATCACTTAAGAATCATTTGATCTTTCTTGACTTCCAAGTCATGATGATTAGGGAAATTATGATTTTGTTGATATTGTGAAATAATGGTAAGTGAGTTTCTACCTTTTGATCCTATCATGCTTCAATCATCCAACATATTTATTAAGGATCAAAATTTCTCATCCCCAATGGTTAATCCTAAATTTTGATTAAGGCAGCAAAGACTAAAATTACTATCTTGCCCTTGGGGTTCTTCATATTATAGTTCTTCAAGCAAAATTCAAATGGCCTTGAAAATCTTTGAGTATCCTATCCATGGATTAATTAAATTATCAGAGAGGAAAGTAAGATTTTTCAAAATTTGATTTAATTTAAAAAATTATTTTAACTCCAAAATAAGATTTTCAATGTTAATTTATCTAATTAATCAAAATGAAGTTTTAATTCATGGGCAAATTATTGGAGGTTTGCCTAGGTCAGAAGAAAACTTAGATAAAATTTCATGACTTTTCAAATAATATTGTAATTATTGTAATATTTAAAGGTCATTTTTAATTATTATTTAAATTCAAAAATATGTTTTAACCTTCAAATATCACTTTAAATTTTAATTAAACCCCTATAAGTTCAAGAAACTCACAGGAAGAAATTTTATATTTTTATGATTTACATTTAATTTAGTGTAATTATTTTAGTGGGAAAATAAGGAAAATACATTTTAGGCCTATAGAAATTTATTTTTAATTTATAAAAATTAGGAAAAATATTTTAAGGGGTTCCAAGTTATCAGGGAACAATTGCACAGATTTTGAAATATTTTTGTTTTTTTTAATTTTGATTATTTTAATTATTTTTAATTCAAAACATACTTTAAAAATAAAATATTTTCACAAAAATAACTTTTATCTTTATTAAATTCCCCTGATAATAAGGAACTTAGAAAACTATTTTTCATAATTTTTTTAAGCTTATTTAATTTAATATAATTTATTTTGTGCAAGAATATTATTTTTACTTACAAAATCCACTTTAATGTTAAAATTAACTTAAATAAATTTAAAATTTTTACAGTGAGTTGAAATGATTTTTATGAACAATGTGGAATTGATTTGGTCAATTTTTGGTTTGTATTTAATTTAAATTTAAATTATTACAAAGTAAAAATATTTAATCAATAACATAAAAAGACAAAATTATTTAAATTATCATAATATTTTTCTTAGATTCATGTAACAGGAGAAAGATTCCCCATTCCTTAGCCGTAAAGATATGTGCCCATGAAAAGGGGATTCAGTGGAACAAAATTGGCCGGATGGTAGAGTCGTGGAAACACTTGTTTCTTCCATCTTTTTGGCCTTAGCTCCATGGAACAATATGCTACTGCTGAAACGAAACATGGAAGAATTTAAATCTAAGCTCCTCTGACCATAGGAAACCTAACAAAATTGATGCCATAATTTTCTATGGAATATTGTTATTGATATGATTAAATATAGCCAAAATAGACACTTAGGCTTAAAAATTAGAGTTAGAAGCACAGAGGTGCTCTCTGACCTTGGAAAAATCAGATAAGGTGCCCTTTGTCATGATGAATCAACCCTAAAAGTATCAAGCCATGGTGATTAGTATTTAATCATAATGATTTAAAATACCGGAGAGAGTATTTAATTTATTAAAAATCACAAACTTGGCAAATAATTTTTATTTTTTGTCCACATTTTTCTCCTCTATTCATTGAGCAAGAGGGTATTTTTCTTTTATTTTTATGATTTTTCTAGAGAGAACTATGGATTTTTGAAGTTCACGCATTAAAATAAATTCAGAAAATCCATATTTTTCTACTTAAACACGCAGCGCCACCTCATCCTATGATAGCTCCGAGCTCACGTGCTGCGCTCCGCCATTCAATGTCACCATCCACCTCAACTTCCACGTGGCCTACCTTTTTGCTCCATCTGTTCGTCCAACGCGATCTCAGCCATCCATGGAATAAACACGCAATCGGACGACATCCGTTCATTGTCCCCAAATGACCTAACTCATAAGCCGTTCACAATAGAACCTTAAGATATTTGTATATATTCAACAAAATTACATGGGGTTTGTTTTTAAACCTTCATCTACTCAAGAAGAACATATCTATGCAGTTGATCAAGCATGAAATTGAGCCATTACATATGGAGAATCAAAACAAGCTTAGATTAAGGATAGAGCTCAACACATTTGTCTGAGAGGGGAGGCCTCAATCAGATGGTTATGGTAGCTTTGATTGGGTCTAATGAACCTTCAGATGAAGTCTCAGGCCCTGGTGAATTGTCTAGCTATGTTTTTGACCAAGCTTGATTTCAGGTGTTGATCAAAGTCTATGCTAAGGGCCCTTTGTAATGGGACTTCTATGGGGAATCAACTCTTCTCACTGTGGGGATGGTGTGTGCACAATTAATTGAAGTTTGGTGGACTATGGAAGTGTGGAGAGATATGTCCTAGTTTAAGGGAAAATTTTAGTGATGAAATTGGCCCTGATTGGTGGCTGCGAGTGGCTGAGAGCAGGGGGATTGCACTTAGGATGGCTTAGAGAGGCTCTGATGAGATTTTGGAAGAGTCTCCCATGGGATTTTGGCACAACTATTTTTGGTCGTGGAGGGGTCAATTTAAAGCCATGGCTTCCCGGTGGACCTCAGAGGGGTTTGATCGGTGCAAAAGCTTACTGATGTGGAGGGAAGAAAAGCTCAAGTGGCCAATGGGACTTAGCCAAGTTAGAGGGGTTTAATTTTGAGTTTTGGTTATTTGGGGCTCCCTTGGGGTGGCTGTTTCTAGCAGCTAAGGTGGTGGCTAGTGATACACAAGAATTATATGCATATTTAGACCTATATTTTATACTCTTTTTTGGTGATATTGCACTTTAATGGAAGGTATTTCTCATGTTTTATTGCAGGTTGTTGATTTTTTTTTATTGCAGGTTGTTGTAAAGATTTTTAGCACTTGAAGGAGAAAGGAAGCAAAAAAGGATAGAATTTGGAGTCAAAATGACGTTTATTACAAAAATGGCAGACCAACATAATCAAAATGAGGAAATACTCAGCATTGACGGCACGAGGATGGACGCCGACGACACAGACCTACAGAATGACTGTGTCATTTGATAGAGAGCACGAAATTAATTCATAGGCCACTGAAGCCGACAGCGCCAATGTTGGTGCAAGGCCTATTTCTAGAAGATTTGATAAATTTGGATGCTTTTTGAAGAGTTTTTGGATGCACCTATTGGAAAACCGACATTAGGCTCAATTCAGGGTGAAAATTGATCATAAAAACTCCTTCTTCCACTCCCCCCAACCACATAGAGACCATTAGTCATTTATTTTTTTAAGGATTTGAGTTTTTATTGTGATTTTAAGTGTGAATTCTTTTCTAAGAGTTGTTAGAGAGGGAGAGAAGTGAGAGATTTCTTCTTCTTACATCTTCTAGGAGAGAATCAAGAGTATTGTATAGAGATAAAGAGTTCAAGAGAGGCTACAAGGCATTTGCTTTGAGAAAGAGTTTCAGATAAGTGTTCTGTGTTTATTATTGTTGTATGAACTCTTTTATATATAAAATTTGTGTTTTGTTGTATCTTTCTCATGAAGTCTGAGTAGTTTCCTTTATTTTTCTCCCTACTCTGAGATATGGTGAAATGAAGAGATAATTTGGATGTGTCAATTTTAAAAAATAAAATAAATTGTGATGGTTTTTCAACTCTGTTCTTAATTTACTTTTTGATTTGGCCAATTAAAATGTTAAAATATGTTGTGAAGCATGTGCTCCGAGAAATGGAGTATGAGTTCTACAATAGAGTGAGGATCACATTTATTTCCATGAAGGAGTATTTCGTTCATGGAATTAAGTGCAAATAAATAAGGAAATATATATTATTGGGCGTAGAATTAGAGATTTTAGGACGACACACTAAAATCCCTAATTTGGTCTTAGTGTTTAAGAACTAAAGTGAGCATTAGCCTTCAGTGGAAGGGAAGCGGGAACTCTGGAGTGAGAGCCAGTACCCTCCCAGCCTAACCACATATTTAGGGGCTAAACCTGAGATTAGCCAATGATTCTCTATAACACTGAATCAGAGTAGAGAATTAAAATTACTCCTATTTGGCACAATATATATTTAAACCATTTATCTAAACCATTTACCATTTATCTCATCTCATTTTACCAAAAACTCATTGTAGTGGGAAAGATGATTTTTCATATTAGATAACCTCATCACATAAACATAGTTTTGTAATTACTGTTTAAACTTTGCATTTCAACTTTGCTAGTAGATAATAATTTAGTTCTAATAGTACATCAAATTATCAAAATTAGTGACAGTAATTTTATTTTATTGCTGTGAATTTCCTAGTTAATTTATCACATCAAATTTAAACATTCCTCGTGGGATCAATATTTGAGGCTTAAACAGAAAGTCCTGTATTACTTGATAATGATACATATCCTTGCATAGAATCCATACATAAATTGCTTAAATTTCTTATTCATAAAATAACGCATCATGTTTTTGGTACCGTTGAAAAGCATAGTCAACTTTATATATTTTGCACAACTCTATCATCGGGATCAAGTTTTTGGCGCCGTCGTCGGAGAATTAAATAGATTTGGTAAATTAGGAAATTTAGCGATTCTTAGTACCTTACGATTTAGAATTAGAACATACTATTAGAAAAATTTCAAAAAAATAAAAAGAGATTAAAAATTTGAACGAAATGGCGAATAACTTAGATAATCAAATAAATGAAAATCGACAAAGACCTTGAAAAGATTATGCTAATTCTACAACAACTGAACTTCACTTGACTATTCAAAATCCTGATGTTGCTGCTAATTCATTTGAGCTTAAACTTGCTATTATCCAAATTGTACAAAATAATCAGTTTGGAGGAACTAATCAGTTAAAATAATCAGTTTGGAGGAACACCTACTAAAGATCCTAACTTACATCTTGCTAGTTTTCTTGAAATATGTGTTACTTTTAAATATTATGGAGTGTCTAATGATGTTTTAGGCTTAGACTTTTTCCTTTTTTATTAAGGGATAAAGCTAAAGCTTGGTTAAATTCATTAGCACATGGATCTATCAGAACTTGGGGAGATTATCAAAAAAGATTTTGGCTAAATATTTTCCACCCTAAAAAACTGCTAAGCTTAGAAATTATATTACATCTTTTTGTCATTTTGAAGAGGAATCGATATATGAAGCCTGGGAAAGATTTAAGGATCTCCTTAGGAAATTTCCACACCATTCTTTACTAGATTGGTTAATAATTTAAAATTTTTATCATGAATTAGTAGGATCACTTAGATCTAATGTAGAAGTTGCTGTTGCAGTGGATGATTGATGTTAAAACCTTTTGATGAAGCATTCTTTTTAATAGAGGAAATGGTTTCTAACAATTTTCAATGGACCTCTGAACGAGTAAATCCTAAGAGTGTAGCTAGTATTCATCATTTTGATGCAATGACTATTTTAGCATCTCAAATTGCTGCTACATCTAAAAATTTTGATCAAATTACAGTGAACTATTCTCAAATACCACCAGTATTAGATGAAAATTCATTAGGACAGATAATTGATACTCAATCATCTTATGAAACTTTGAATGTTATACATAATAAAAATAATAATCCATATTCTAATTATTATAACCCTGGATAGAAAAAACACCCTAATTTTAGTTGGAATAATTATAAAAATTTGGTGAATCAGTCAGAAAATTCAAACAACAAAGGAAATCCTAACTATCAACCTTATTATCCTCCTGGATTTAACACTAACCCTAACCAACAAGTTAAAGAAAAGAAGATGACAATGGAAGAAGTAATGTTGAACATGGGAAATCAAATACAAAATCAAGGGGCTGTTATTAGAAATATTAAAAATCAATTAGGACATGTTGCACTGCACATAGTAACAGACCTTCAAAAATTCTTCCAAGTACTGTGGAAGTTAATCCAAAAGATCAAAATAAGGAGCAAATTAAAGCTACTCAATTACGAAGTGGAAAAGAAGCAAAAATAAGAATCCAAAGAGAAACTGAAGTTGAGGAGGAGATTGAAGAGATTGAAAGCGATCACAATGAAAATGAACCAATACAAGTTCCTTTAGAAAAACCACTACCTTTGTTTCCTCAACGATTGAGGCAGAAGAATGGCAGAAGAATAAAGATAAATAAAATAAAGATAAATAATTGACAAAATTTTTGGAAATCTTTAAAAGTTAACGATAAATATTCCTTTCACTGAGGCTTTGGAACAAATGTCGAGTTATGTGAAATTTATGAAGGATATACTAAATAAGAAAAGGAAATTTTTTGAAGAAGTTTGTAGATCATGAGATTGTTTCACTCAGTGAAGAGTGTAGCACTATTATTCAGAAAAAGTGTTATGAAAAGTTAAAAGATCCTAATAGTTTTACTACACCTTATGCTATTGGTAAAAAGTTTTTTGGAAAAGCCTTATGTGATTTAGGAGCTAGTATCAATCTTATGTCTCTATCACTATCAATTTTTAAACAATTTTTAAACATTTAAATTTAGGAGAGATTTTCCCTACTACTGTAACTCTTCAGCTAGCTCATTGATCAATACCTTATCCTAAAGAATTTATAGAAGATGTATTAGTTAATGTGGATAAATTTTTTTTTCTTGTAGACTTTATCGTATTATATATGGAGAAAGATAAAGAGATTCCTATTATTTTGGAGAGACCATTTTTTGTAACAGGGAGAGTTGTGATAGATGTGCAAATAGGAGAATTAATAATGAGAATTAATGATCAAGAAGTAACATTTAATATTTCAAAAGCTATGAAATATCCTACAATAGAAAAAGATAATGAATGTTTTAGGATGGAAGTTACTGAGTATCTGAGTAATGACCAATTTAAGGAAGTGTTTGAAGAAAAATTGCAAGAAGAGTATTGTGAGAATAAAAAAGAAATAAAAGAAGTGAATTTAGATTATGTTCAGGACAAATTTGAAACTTTAGATTTGTTGGAAAATGATAATAAAAATCTTATTCCTTCAAGTATTAAACCACCTGAACTTGTACTGAAAGTATTACCTGCCCATTTAAAGTATGTGTTTTTAGGAGATTCATCTACATTGCCAGTTATTGTATCTTCTAAATTAACAAAAATTTGAGAACAAAAATTAATCAAAATATTGAAAAGATATAAAAAGGCTTTTGGATGGAATTTAACAGATATTAAAGGAATCACTCCTTCAATTTGCACTCCTTCAATTTGTATGTTCAATTTGTATGCACAAAATTCTATTAGTTGAATAGTATGAACCTAAAGTTGATTCTTAGAGAAGATTAAATCGAATAATGAAAGAAGTTGTTAAAAAATAAATCTTAAAATGGTTAGATGCTAGAATTATATATCTTATTTTAGATAGTGTTGGGGTAAGCATGATTCTTTATGTTCCAAAGAAGGAGGAGTGACAGTTGAAGTAAATGAGAAAAATGAATTAATTCCAATAAGATAAGTTACTGGTTGGCAAATTTGTATAGACTATAGAAAATTAAACATGACCACCAGGAAAGATCACTTTCCTTTACCATTTCTAGACCAAATGTTGGATAGATTGGCTGGAAACAAATATTACTGCTTTCTAGATGGGTATACCGGGTATCACCAAATTCCAATTGCTCTTGAGGATCATGAGAAAACAACATTTACAAGTTCTTCTGGAATATTTGCTTTTCATATAATGCCTTTTGGACTATGTAATGGACCTGTAACATTTCAAAGATGTATGATATCAATTTTTAATAATTTAATTGAACATGGAATGGAAGTATTTATTGGTGATTTTTCTGTATTTGGGACTTCATTTGAAATATGTGTAAATAATTTAGAAAAAGTTTTGGAATTATGTGAAAAATCCAACCTATTACTAAATTAGGAAAAATGTCAATTTATGGTTGTAGGAGGAATTGTATTTGGGCATAAAATTTTTGAAAATGGCATGGAAGTAGATCCTCCAAAAATTCAAGTTAATGAGAAATTAACACCTCCTACTATGCCTAGAGGGGTAAGAAGTTTTTTAAGACATGCTAGTTTCTACAGGCGTTATATAAAATTTTTTTCAAAAATAACTAGGCCATTATGCCAACTTTGGCCATTATGCCAACTAACTAGGCCATTATGCCAACTTTTAGAAAAAAATACAAAATTTTATTTTAATGAGGAATCCATAAAAGTATTTGAACTGTTGAAAGAAAAATTAATTAATGTGCCTATAATCATTCCACCTGATTGGGAGAAATCATTTGAAATAATGTGTGATGTTGGTGATTATGCTATTGGAGTTGTTTTAGGACAAAGGCACTACAGAGTTTTTAAAGTAATATATTATGCTAGTAAAACTCTAAATAATGCTCAAATTTATTACACACCTATTGAAAGAGAGTTATTAGCTATAGTATATGCCTTCGATAAGTTTATACCTAACTTAATTGGAGCCAAATGTATTTGATGCAAAAGAAGGTTGCTAAACCAAGATTAATTAGATGGATACTCCTATTGCAAGAGTTCAATTTTATGGTAGTTGATAGAGGTAGGAGTTCAATTTTATGGTAGTTGATAGAAAGGGAAATGATAATCAAATAGCTGATCAATTGTCTGGACTGGAACAAGAAATATTTACTAATTTTGCAAATGAAATTTTGGAAACTTTCCCTGATGAGCAATTATATAATATTGATGTAATGAATATATCGTGGTATACTATTATAGTAAATTATATTGTGAGTGAAATTCTAACACCAGATGTTAAGAAGCAACAATTAAAGAAATTTATTTATGATTCAAAATTCTATTTTTAGGATGACCCATATTTATATAAATTGTGTAAAGATCTAATTATTAGAAGGTGTGTGCCTTAATAAGAAACTCAAAAAATAATTAAAAGATGTCATAATTCTGAATTTGGAGGATATTTTGGAACAAATAGAACTGCTTATAAAATTTGGAAGTTGATATATAAAATTTTGCAAGGTGGATTTTATTGGCTTACTCTTTTTAGAGATGTTAATGATTATATTAAAACATACGATCAATGTCAGCGAGTAGGAAATATTTCTAGAAGCAATGAAATGTCTCTAAATCTCTAAATTACACATTGGAAG
>NW_018164444.1:24101609-24112185 GCF_001263595.1 Phalaenopsis equestris | reverse complement strand
CCATTTATGCCTTGGACCATTTATGCCTTCATTTGAAAATTTATATATATTACTTGTTGTTGATTATATTCCCAAATGGATTGAAGTAATTGCTGTACCTAAATGTGATGCTCGAAATGTTTTAAAATTTTTAAATAAAAATATTTTACAATATATGGAATGCCAAGAGTGATTATTACGGATGGGGGATCCCATTTTAGGAATAAGAGAATCGAGAAATTGATTAAAAAATATGATAATATGCATAGATTATCTACTGCTTATCATCACCAAACGAGCGGTCTAGCAGAGTTATCAAATTGTGAAATAAAATGAATTTTAGAATAAGCTGTAAATCACTATAAATTGGATTGGTTTGCTAGATTTGATACTGCACTATGGGCATACAGAACTGCTTATAAGACTCTTATTGGAATTTCCCCATATAGACTTATATTTGGAGAAACATGTCACTTACCACTAGAATTGGAACATAAAGCATTTTGTACTATTAAAGAATTTAATTTTCATCTAAAAATGCTAGTAAGAAAAGATTATTGCAACCCAATGAAGTTGAGGAATAAGAAATGAAGCATATGATAATGCAAGAATCTATAAAGAGAAAATGAAAATATGGCATGATCAAAAGATTATAAAAAAGAAATTTGAACCTGGATAAGAAGTTCAATCATATAATACTAGATTGAGATTATTTCAAGGAAAACTAAAATCTAGATGGTTATGGCCATTTAAGGTGATTACAGTCTATCATTATGGAAATGTAGTTATCAAAGATCTTAAAACTGGAAAGATATTTAAAGTTAATGAGCATCAATTGAAACATTATTATGAAGGGCACATGCCACAATTTGAATAAATTTTGATGTTGAGTTATCCTGATTAAACAATGGTAAGTTGGGTGGACGACGTTAAACCAAACGCTTTGTGGGAGGCATATATATATATCTTACTATTTTTTTAATAAGTGTTTTATATTAGGAAATAATAATGTTTTTGAATCCTACACAATTCCATATATCATAAATAAGACAAATATTTTTATTGGAAGAAAATTTAGAATTGATTGAACAAAAAAAAGCAACGCAACATTGGCAACTAATGCCGACAGTGCCAGAATGGGCGCTAATGGCGAAAATAGGAGCACAATTCTACACGAGCCATGACGCCGACAGTGCCATTGGGAGTGCCGATAGAATCCTGAGCAGTTTCATCCTTTTAGGATGAATTTAGTGGACTTTAGCAGAATTGTGCTCCTAAATAACCACCGAGAAGTGTTTCTAAAGGCATGAAAACTGCCTTGGACGACCAGAAACTTCCAAATCTTAAATTTCATGGCTTCCAATTCCAGAAATACTTCAAGGTATGGAGTTTTCAATAGAAGAAAGTTAATCAATTTTGATGCATAGAGATTATACGACAAAGTCATCACAATGAAGAGACTTATCAAAGAGAGAGGCTTTGTTAATCATGGATTGAGTAATCCAAGTTCACAAATAGTACAGAGGTGTTGGGAAGTTCTATGCTACACTATTGTTGCTGTTATTGTACTAGTGATAAAGGAATTCTATGCTAACTTACATAGAATTACCCAAGGAGTCGTCTTTGTTTGAGGTAAGGCTGTGCCATTTACTCTACCTCGAATTAATGATTGGTATATGATAGAAAACATTTCAATCTGTCATTATACAAATTTTATCCCAATGAGAGATATGATGCAAGATGTATACCAATTTTTGACGGATGAAAATGATAATTGGGAAATCAGAGATGAGGCATATGTTAGTTTCTCCCCTTCACTGCTTAATCCAATATCTAAATAATGGCATTTCTTCATCTCTGCAAAATTACTCCCTACCATTAAGATTAGTAGAGTTACAAAAGGAAGTGCAATTTTAAACTATTGCATTCAAATGGAAAAGTCCATTGATGTGGGATATATTATTTTCAAATCTATTATGGGTATTATTATGAATGGGCCTATATATGGACTAGGGCATCCTTCTACAAATTTGTTACTTTGCAATCAATCTCAAGTGTCATATGAAAGTTGGGAGAAAGTATTATTATCCTGGGAGGCCATGATACATATGAAAATGAAGTATTGGATATTATCTTGGATCATTCAACACATGCTTGTACACCATTAATACCACATACTGTTGGAAATTCAATATTTTTGGAGAAGAAAATGAAGAAAATTGAAAGTGAACTTCAAAGTATTATGAATACAATAGGAAATCTTAACTATCTTTTTAATCACTTAGATTGGAGGATGAAGAAGAACTTTGATTATACCGGAACAATTGAAGCAGGTTTGGTGCAGATGTTCAAGAAAAATGGTTGGATCGATGAAAATTCGACTGATCAATTCCTGAACCTACCCTTCTACAATTTGTAAGTCCATTACCAGTCTATGGGAGATAATAGAGGAAAAGAAAGTATTGAAGATGAAGCAAAATAATTGAAGAAGTTGGACTCTCTACTATTTTAAAGTAATTATGTTTATAATGTGATTGTGTTGGATTTACTTTGCTTTAGAACTCTTTTAACTTTAATTGTGTGTCTAGTTTTGTATCAGTGTTCTAGTGTTCTGGCTTGATTTTGAAGCTGAATTACAACTTAGTTTGCTTTATATATGTGTGAGTGTGATTAGAAATGTGTGTTTGTAAAAAATTAGATTTTCATATATAAAATTTATTTTGGTGTTGTTTGTAAAAATGCTTGTTTTGGAATTACTTTAGGATGAATATTAGTGTTTAGAAAGACTAATTAGACTTTGGAGTGAATTGAAAGAAAATTGAAATTGTGAAAATTAAAAATATGAGATTTTTGTACTTGCGCCGATAGCGCCAACATGGGTGTCGACCACACCCTCAACCCAAAAGTGCCCAAACCCCTTAAGATTCTGTGATTTGCATAGTAAAAACACCAATTTTACCCTTTCGGTTACCTTCAAACTCTGGTTTGTGCACCTAGGGCTCACTAGTGCTTGGATTTGAGATTTGAAGGCAAAAGAAGTTCGGATTTCATCTTCTCTCAGTAAGAGTTACACTTTGAACTTAATTTTTTTATTTTCACCAAGGACTTATCTTACATTGCCGAGATCCAAAATTTTGAATTTTTTGGGAAGATTTTTTAGAAAATCCTTTGGTGAAGAACTCTTACTTAGTCTATTTAAGTTTAGAACGTTCCACATTGCAATTTTCAGATTTTTTGGAACTTATTTGGATTTTTAAAATTTTTATTAGATCATCATGGCACCTAGAATGAGCAAGGGAAAGAAGAAAGTGGATTTTGATGATCAAAAGTTTGTCAACTACAAGGCTAACATTTGTTTCAATAGTCTGCTTGCAACTAAGAAAGTAATTTTGGATCGAGCATTTAAAAATTCAGGTGGAGAAGTCAAAAGATTAATTGTTGCTCGGCAGTGGGAGAATTTTTGTTAATTTACTGCCAAGGCTATTATTGGTGTAGTGATGGAGGTGTATGCCAATTTGGAACTTTTGAGGACTATGTTTTTGTTCGAGGAAAAATGATGGAATTTACTCCAAGAACAATGAATAAATTTTATCAGTTAGAGGATGTATATAACTGTTAGTACAAATCATTTTCTGCTACAAATGAGGCCTCAGATGAAGTTATTTCTTTTCTTATAGATGGAAGAAGAGCTTGGAAAGTGAAGAAAAATGTTAAGGCAAACTTCGCTCTTTCTATGTTAAATGTAGTATCTAGGGCCTGACACTACTTTATAACTGCTAGAATGATACCAACAAATCATCATAGCGAGGTTACAAAGGATAGATCCACCTTGAACTTTTATATCTAGCAGATGAGAATGATAGATGTAGGCTCTATTGTTTATAGAAACACTCATTCTATTGCTTTGGGTGAGACTACTGGTGGATTAGCACACCCTGCTTTGATCTTCACACTATGTGAACAAGCAGGAGTTGATTTTGGAAAGAATGAGGAGAGGATTGAACCTCTAAAACTTATTGGGCCTATAAATATTAAAACTTATGAATCTCATGTTGGATGGAGATCTGGAAGTAGGAGTAGGGATATTTCTTCTACTTCTAGTACCGCTACTCTCCAGGGACTTATGGAGCAACTGATGATCCCACAGAAAGATATCTTAAGGATGGAAAACAAAATGAAAAATATGGAGGCCAGAAATGCACATAATGATGATTTGACAAAGCAAAAGTTTGAGTATGATGCTGCTTATAAAGATGAAATGGTTAGACATATGAGGGGTGACCACTCAGTTTAGTTTCCTAGCCACCCTATCTTTACCCCGTATCAGAAAGAAAACTTTGATGTAGAAGAAGAAGATGATGACTGGTGATGTTTTAGTTTGATCTTTTGTTTAGTTTATAGTTGGTTGTACTTTATTGTTGTTATTGTTTGTTTTAGAGTGTGATACTTTGCTTTATTTTAGATGTTATGTTGTATTGTGAACAATAGGATTGTAAAACTGTTTTTACATTAGAAATCATTTTAATACTGTTGTTAGTTTTTAGTATTTTGTTGAATGTATTTGTAGTAAATTCTTTCTCAGCAAATTTTTATATGTATTATGTGTTATTTATTGTTTTAAGTCTTGTAGCTTTTCATATTAGCATCTGCAATATTTCAGAGTTAAGTTTCAATATCATAACCTTCAACAAGTAAGTCTTTTCTTTATATATTAAATTTTTTCTTTCACCCTATATGTTTTAAGTTTTTCAAGCAAAATCTTTTAAAATTTTAAGTTTGGAGGGAAAGAAAAATTCCTTTTTAAAGAAAGAAACTTAATTTTATTTGTCCTCAATTAGCTATATTTTCAAAAAATTAAATATAACATGACCTTTAGTATTAAAGGGTGACATTAGATAACTATATTTTTGTTTCTAAATATATAGTAAACTTAGGTAAAAATTTTCAATAATAAAGGTTAATTTTAGAGATTAAGATATTTAGTATGAGATAATAAGACTATGTTTTTCTATTGTAAGTAAAGGAATTTGTGTTTTTGAAATATTAAAAATCTTGGAGATTCATGTAAGAAGAAAAGAATAAACTTTATGAAAAATTTTTAAAGCTAATATAAATTTATAAAGTGGAGGAATAAGAAAAGTTTTTAACTTTAAGAAGAGGATAGTGAAGTTCAAAATCATTAAAGGCTATCCAGATATAGTAATCCTCACATAAAAAAAATAAGAAAAAAAGAAAAAGGATTGAAAATGATCCTGAATGAAAAGAAAAGAAAAGAAAAAAAAAGAAGAAGAAAAAGTAGAAAAAGAAGTGAGGAGAAGCTTGAGGAGATGCCTAATCAAAAATTGGCTTCACTTGAATTGACTTAAAGAAGAAGGCTTGGCTAGATTCTCTAAACTTATATTTAAGTATTAGCATATTTACTAATAAAGTTTCATGAAGTTCTTTTTTATATGGATATTCTAAGTGGCTTTAATATGACAATTTGCGATTTTCCTTGAAAAGAATAGAGAATCAGAAATCTTAGACTTAACTACTAGATATTTCTATCCCTTTAGTATTAACTGGAGTTATTTTATATTTTTCTTAAGTTATGTTATTGTATTTAGGGGACTAAAATATAGAAATCTAGAAGTTAAATTCTTTGTCATGAGTCATATTTTTATGTAGTAAAGGAGTTACTTGAGGACAAGTAACATTTAAGTTTGGGGAATTTTTATACACCAAAAATATATGCATACTTAGACCTATATTTTATACTCATTTTTGGTGATATTGCACTTTAAAAAAAGGTATTTTTCATGTTTTATTGCAAGTTGTTGATTTTAAGGACTTGAAGCAAAAAAGAATGGAATTTGGAGTTAAAATGACATTTTTAAGGAAATACTCAATGCCGACGGTGCCAGGATGGAAGCCGACGGCGCAGACCTACATAACTGTGGCTAGAATATACTCGGTACCAATGACGCCAAGAGTAGCGCCAATGACGCCATTTGACAGAGAGCACGGAATTAATTCATAGGCCACTGGCGCCGATGATGCCAAAGTCAGTGCAAGACCTATTTCTAGAAGATTCGATGAATTTGGATGCTTTTTGAAAAGTTTTTGGATACAACTATTGGAAAACTGACACTAAACTCTATTTAGGGCAAAAATGATCATAAAAATCCCTCTTCCACTCCCCTCAACAACATAGAGTCCATTAATCATTTATTTCTTTAGAGATTTGAGTTTTTATGTGAGTTTAAGTGTGAATTCTTTTCTAAGAGTTGTTACAGAGGGAAAGAAGTGAGACATTTCTTCTTCTTACATCTTCTAAAAGAGAATCCAGAGATTGTAAAGAGAGAAAGAGTCAAAGAGAGGCTACAAGGGATTTGTTTTAAGAAAGAGTTTCAGATAAGGGTTGTTTATTTATTATTATTGTATGAACTTTCTTTAATATATAAAATTTCTGTTTTGTTGTATCTTTATAATGAAGTCTGAGTAGTTTCCTTTATATTTCTCCCTACTCTGAGATATGGTGAAATGAAGAGATAATTTGGATGTGCCAATTTTAAAAAATAAAATAAATAGTGACAGTTTTTCAACTCCATTCTTAATTTACTTTTCGATATGACCAATTGAAATGTTAAAATATGTTGTGAAACATTTGATCCAGTAAATGGAGTATAAGTTCTACAATAGAGTCATAATCACATTTAATTCCATGGATGAGTATTTAGTTCATGGAATTAAGTGCAAATAAGTTGAGAAATATACATTGTTGGGCTTAGAATTGGAGATTTTAGGGTGACAGACTAAAATCCCCAATTTGGTCTTAGTGTTTAAGAACTAAAGCGAGTGTTAGCCTTTAAGAGAAGGGAAGTGGGAGCTCTGAAGTGAGAGTCATTATCCTACCAACCTAACCACAGATTTAGGGACTAAACCTGAGATTCAAGGTAGAGAATTAAAATTGCTCTTATTTGGCACAATACATATTTAAACCATTTATCTCATCTCACTTTACCAAAAACTCATTGTAGTGGGAAAGATGTTTTTTCATATTAGACAACTTCACAACTTCATCACATAAACATATTAAACATAGTTTGGTAGTTACTGTTTAAACTTTGCATTTCAGCTTTGCTAGTAGTTAATAATTTTGTTCTGATAGTACATCAAATATTCAAAATTTAGTGACAGTAATTTTAATTTATTGTTGTGAAAGTGAATTTCCTACTTAATTTATCACTTCAAATTTAAACCTTCCTCATGGGATCGATATTTGGGACATAAATAAAAAGTCATGTATTACTTGATAACGATACGTATACTTGCGTAGAATCCCTCTGTAAATTACTTGAATTTCTTATTCATAAAATAACGCATCACACCATTGAAAAGTGATGCGAGGCTTATATGTTATGTTACATGAAGTTAAAACCACTACTTAAAGATTTTAATCTATAGTAACGACGCTAAAAACTTGATGCGGACTTTATTATTATTATTTTTTATTAATTTTATATATTTTATATAGTCATAACAATATATATGCAAGTATACATATTGCTCAAGTAATACAGGGCTCTAATGGAGTCTCGTTTATCGATCCCACAGGGAAGCGGGTGACAGCGACTTTATATATGCTTAAAAGTACAAGAATTTAATACCTTAAAAATATAAGACTTTATATAAGCAATTTGATTAATTCCTGGGTAACGACACCAAAAACTTAACAACGGTTATAGATTCAATAAAGATGCATATATAAAATAATCAATAATAGTAAAGTCACACTTATCAACGAAAGTATATGTATCACTCAAGTAATACAGGGCTCTAATGTAGTCCTAAATATCGATCCCATAAGGAGTAATATTAGAGGCTAGGAACTAAGATTTTAGAAAATCAATACTTAATCACAAAAATATAATTCAAATTACTTCCCCGTCACTAATGGGCAATTGAAATAAATATGTAATTTTAATAACTCTTAAATAACTAATTCTACTAATAAAGTTTCTAATATGAAATTCAATATATAAGAAAGCATCCTTCTCCTTGTCAAGAAATTAAAGTAAATGGATAAAGTGAATCAGCTCAAATTGGATTGTGCCAAATAGAAGCATACCTATTATTTACCCTTTGGTCTAGGCATAAAGAACATTGACTAATTCTATGCTTGTTTACTAAATCTACAGCTAGGCTGGGAGGATACTGGCTCCCACTTTGGAGCTCCAACGTTCCCCTCGCCTGAGGGCTAACATCTACACTTCAGCACCCAAACGATAGGACCGAATTGAGGATTTTAGTCTGTCACTCTAAATCACTAATTCTATGCTCGATAATTTCATTTCCCTTTTTATTTGCATCCAACTTCTAAGGGCTTTGACCTCCTTATTTATTTACACCCAAATTTTAAGGACTTTGACCTCCCTGAATCTTGGATGTAATCTTCACTTTAGTTGTAAAACTCAACATATTTTAACAAATAAATTGGCCAGATTGAAAGTAAATTAAGATCCAAGTGAAAAGATCATCACAACTGAAAAGAAGTGAAAAGATCATCACAACTTCTTTAACATTTTGATGGCTCAACCAATTCAAATCACCATTTCACAAAATTTCAAGACAAGGAGAAAGACAGAGAAAACTACTCAGAACTCATGGGGAATGTACGACAAAACTCGGAATTTATATATAAAAGCAAAGTCATACAAACTACAACAAGTAAATAACACTTATCTCTAATTCCTCCCCAAAAAAACTCCTAAAAGTTCCTTTGAATCTCTTCCTTTCTTTACACCACACAGAATTCTACTTCGAAACGGCAAGGAGGAAGAAATCTCTCACTTTCCCTCCACTCTTACAATCTCTCGAAGAATTCCTTACAATCTAACCCTAAATTAAACTCTCTACACACTACACACACTCTTCACTCTCCCCTCTCTTGCTCAACCTTTTGAACCAACTTCTATTTTCGGCCAAAATCTTTTTTTAAAGTTGTAGAAGAGTTTTCCCAAGAGTTGCCTAAGCATCCCTCCAAAAATTGTCCACATTCAATGCACTTGTTGAAATAACCGCCGATCTCGCCGTCAGCGGCCTCGAGGGCACCGTCAGCGGGCCTTCTAAAATATTTAATCTATACTCTTGGGAAAATCTCGCCTTCAGCGTCGTTGGGCTCACGGTCGACGCCCTAGTTCAAATCTTCATATTTTAGTCTTTTTCGCTCCAAATTTGCTCCTTTTTGCATCTTTTTGCTCCAATGACCATAATTCAACATACCTTTAAAGTTCAATATCATCAAAATAAGTATAAAATAGCTATGAAAATCTCAACATATTTTCCTCTGGTCAGCTATCCATGACATTGAGCCCAATTGATTGATCAAATTAACTATTACTAACTATTACTTGACTTCAAGTAATTTTAGTACTACATAAAAGTTATGATCTATTGTTGTAAAATTTTAAATCAGAAATACTATAAGTTTGATTTAAGTAAATACCATAGTGAGATTTTCAGAAAAAAATCAAGTAATTAAATTAACTCTGTAGGTACAAGATTATCTAATCATCAAGTTTAAGAGTTCTAGTTTTCTATTCATTTCAAGAATGACTATATGTTGTAATATCAAGTCACTTAGAATATTCAAATGATAGTAACTTCATGAGAACACTACTAAGAAAGATACTAATCCATAAATATAAGTTCAGGAATGTTTTTAGGTTTTCCATTTAGGTAGGTCCAGTGAAGCTAATTTTTTATTAGGCATTTCCTCAAGCTTCTCCTCACTTTTATATTTTTTCTTTCTTTTCTTTTCTCTTTTCCATTTGGATTGCTTTCAATCCTATATATTTTTCTTTTCTTTTTAAGGATTGTTGTCAATCCTTTTTTTTTCCTTTTTCAATTGAGGATTTCTATATCTAGATAGTCTTTAATGATTTTGAACATCACCTTTCTTTCCCTTGAAACTCAAAGCATTCCTTTGCCTTATAAATATTTCATAGCTTTTACATCATTGAGCCCCAATCTTTTCTTCTCAAATGAATTTCCAAGATTCTTAATACTTTAAAATATAGTTTCTTTTACTTTAAATAGTTAATTATAGTCTTATTCTCTTATACTAAATATCTTAATCTACAAAATTAATTTTCGTTATAAAAATATTTCGTTAAATCTATCATAATATTTAAATATCTACAAAATATAGTTATCTGAATTAAATTCACTGCATAAAATCTTATTAATAATTTTTAAAAATATTTAAATTGAGAACATCTAATAGTTAATCTTTTTCTTCCCTCCCCCAAACTTAAATTTTTCAATATAGAATAATACAGGTGGAAAGAAAAATTCTAAATATAAATCACACCTCAATATTTTAGGCATTTTCATCATTCTGAAATTTTTGCAGTCTTTCTCAAAATTTCTACTTCACTTGGTCTGTAACATTAGGAGCTTTCTAGACATATAAATCATTAGAGAATTTGCTGGGTAATGAAATTTTGAAATAAGTAAAAAACTAAACATTATAAAAACACAATATTTCACTAACACATCCACAATACTAAACAAAAAACAATTACAATTAAAATGCAAAATAAAAATCACATTA
>NW_018164444.1:24089176-24101480 GCF_001263595.1 Phalaenopsis equestris | reverse complement strand
ATATAAGTGCATCAATTACATTCAAATATCAAAATCCCAAGCTATATTGTTGTGGCCTGAATCAGCAGGTGGATCGAGATGATACTGAGTATACAGATTGCGCTGATACTAAGTAACATTAGGCTCACCTCTGTATTGTCGGGCCTAAGCTAAATAGAAATAGTAAGCTATCTCAAAATCAGAATGCCTCTGTAGGTACTCACTATCATAATCATATCTACGTTCTAAACCCCCAATTCTTTCATTTATTAGCTCTATACTATTTTGCTGCAAGGTCAACAAATTCATTAAATCATTCAGGGTAGGGGAACTAGAAGAAGGAAGGTCATAACTAGTAGAGGGGATATCTCTACTAGTAGAAGGTTCTTGACTCCTACTCCCAGTTCTCCATTTTTCATGGGATTCATGTCTTTAAATTAGCTTTACTAATGGGCTTATAGGGTAAACCCATTCTTCATCACATTCAGCTTCCACTCCAGAAAGTTGGCAAAGTGCATAAATAAGGTCAGGATGTCTCAGACCTCCACTTGTTTCACTCCTTGTCGTGGTCAATATATTCTTAAAATAGATTCTCCCCACATTAATATTTCTATTATTCTAAATACAGAAATTCAGAATAGCTCTATCTCTTGTTACCTCACTATGGTGATAGGTAGGTAACAGAGTAGAGGAAATAAAATAATGCCACGCTTTAGATGTGGCATTCAACATGGAAGCAGAAAAATTTACTCATTCACGTTGCTTTATCTTCCATGTCCCTTTACCATCAGTGAGAAAGTTGATAACATCATTCAGCAGGCCCTCCATTGTACTAAAGGTTTCGTAATGGCAGCTATAGGAGTCTGGGACTTCATAAAAGAAGTTAATGCAGACGACACTAAATTCAACAGAAAATCCCAGCACTCAAACAGTGCCGTCCTCATAATAGTATACGTTGGCATAAAATTCTTTCACAATATTTGCAGCAGCCTTATTGGTGGTACAACAGAAGTTTTCCCACCTCCGTTTGGTAATAACTCATTCAATTTCTCCTTCCGGACTCTCAAAAACTCGATCTTGTATACATTTCTTCCATTCAAACACTGAAGTAAATCTTGATTGAGCCTTCGCATTAATGAAGCGAGACTCGTCAAACTCAAGTCACCTCTTTTGTCACGGAGCCATTTCAATCTAATCAAAATTATAGAAAAAATTCCAAAATATACTTCAAATACTCAAATAATGTCTTCCAAGAGTGACCCTAAGAGTTCAAAACTAAATTCCATGAATTTCTTCCCATTTTTTTCTCCACATTCTCAAATTTTTTGGATCTTATCAATGTAGAAGAAATTCATGGTAAAAATCAAATATTTTTAGTTTGGAGTGAAGCTCTTACTAAGATATGATAAAATATGGTGTCTAAATGCTTTGAAATCGCCCCCCAAATCCAAGATCTTCAAGCCCTAAATTGAAATTTTTGTTTTTAAGAGGAAGGAGATGATGAATAGTGGTGGTTGACTGGTCAAAATAGTAGTTAAAGGTGTTTTTCCGGGATCTCTCTGTTGGCGGGGTCTTCGGCACCATCAGTGAGCTCTATTGAATTAATATCCTAAGTCTCAGGAAAAGTCTGTTGTCGGCAGCATCGAGGACGCCGTCGGTGAGCTCTATTAAATTGGTTCAATTTCCAAATTTTTGCGATTTCAATTAATTTCAAGCCTCAACGACATCCGTTCAATCATTATAGACACAAATTTTAAGTGATTAAATGATTTACTAACACAAATAAACATTCACAACCTAAAACATCACAATTATATATAAATTCCAAGGGTTACAATACACGTTACACGACACACCTAAGTTTGGTATTTTCTCAACCTTAATACATCAATTCAGCGTCGTAATCCAAGCCACAACACTCAAAACCCTGAAAACAAACATCCTATGTTCAATCTTAACTATACTGAGATCTAAAAACAAAAGTTGAAAGCAAAGCAAACATAAAGTTCAAACCAAATTACACACATAGACATACAAGTAGCAAGGTAAATCTATTATTATTCCGATTCAGGGCTTGTTGCTCCTCTGAGATCACCCATTGATTGATCATGAACGAAGAGGTTATAGAAGGGTCGGTATGGAAATTCTTCAGTAGAGTCCTCTTCTATCAATCTCATCTTTCTCATCAATTGCATCAAACTATCTTCGATATGCCCAGAGTGAGCAAATTGTTCTTTCATCCTCTAGTCTAGATGATCAAAAAAATAAGAGATATTGTTAATTACATTCACGACATTTTGTATCTCTTTTTCCAATTTTTTGATTCTGCGTAGGATCATTAGTCTCTTGTCCAAAACTAAAGTTTGAATAGGCAGTGAATTCTGAGATGGTTGTTCCACCATAATAGTCATATAATTTCATCTTCATTGGCTTGGAATCTCTCAGTTGGGTCCAAAGGCTTCCAATGTAGAAGGACCTTTTCCTAATTCTCATAAGATACTTGGAACTGACTGCAAAGTAAGAAAATTTTTGAAGGATGTTCAAGCCCATAAGTTGATCCATGAACGATCAGGCCCAAAACAGACTTCACAATTATAGATCCAATATCGATCGGCAGTCCCATTTGGATGCAGTAATTCAGAATAGTACTTTCCTTAGTAACTTTATCGATCCTCATTATCAATAAATGTTTTATAGAAATGAAGAAGTGTCAGTGTTTAGAAACGGGATTTAGAAGTGTAGCTGAAAAACTAATATACCCGTTTTCTCTCATTTCTAGTCTTCAGTTTTGTTTGTTAAATATTAGTAAATCTCATTCATCAGGTTTTTTATCGGGACGAAGTTGGAATAATGGCACACATGAACATTCTTGATCATATATAACTCATTAATCCGTGTAAGACTAAAATTGATCCATCTACCTCGCACATAGACAACTCCCTAGTTGATTCCATGCAAATTAGCATAAAATTCCTTCACCACAGGAACAATTACTGCGGCTGTAGTGTAGCACAACACTTCCCATCTTTATCGCACAATCATCTCTTCAATTGCCATCAAAGGGTTATTCAATCCTTGATTCACGAATCCTCTTTCCTTGATTAATCTCTACTTTGTTAGCACTTTGTTCAAGATTCGTTGCGCCTTAGAACTATTGAACTTTCTCCGGTTGAACACTCGCAATCTATGGTTTTCAGGGGAATTGGACGCCACATTGATGAATTTGGTAGAGTTTCAATTTGTTTTTGGGGAAATACAAACTTAAGAACTGAATTTAAAAGTTTATAGGGAGTAAAGGAGTATCTCCCGCCTAAACCCATAAATCGTCATTTCAAACTCTGAAAATTGTCATCCCATTGGTCTCGCTATCGATGGCGTCAATGGCACCGTCGGTGATCCTTCAGAATTTAATTGCCTGGACCCTAGGGAAAAACCCGCCGTCGGCGTCGTCGAGCCTGCTGTCGGCGCCCAAGGTAAAAATTACACAATTTCGGTCTGGTCCAAATGCGTTCCAATTTTTTCTATGGATCCAATTATTATGATGATTCAAGTTTAAATATAAGTAGTAGAGTTTAATACTACCACAAACTAACGATAATTTCAAATAAAACTACTATAATCACAATAAAAATAAAGGTAATTATGGGTTGCCTCCCATAAAGCGCTTGGTTTAACGTCGTCAGCCTGACCTATTCAGGTATTATTCAGGTTGACGATCATTAAAACCTCTTTAAATTTTGGTCTTTTACCCTCAAAATATGGCTTTAATCTGTGTTCATTTACTTTAAATCTATTCCCAGTCTTTTGATCTTCAATTTCAACAGCTCCGTAAGTATAAAATTGAGTCACAGTAAAAGGTCCTAACCAACGAGACTTCAATTTCCCAGGGAATAATTTTAGTCTTGTATTGTAAAGCAGAACTTCTTGTCCTGGTTCAAAGTTCTTTTGGTTAATCTTTCAATCATGCCATAACTTTAGTTTCTCCTTATAAATTTTGTCGTTATCATAAGATTCATTTCTTAATTCTTCTATTTCATTCAATTGTAACAATCTCTTCTCACCAGCTTCTTTCAAATTATAATTGAATTCTTTAATCGCCCTGTAAGGAGTCATTCTAATAGGAGTTTTATAAGCAGTTATGTAAGCCCATAATGCGGTATTCAGTCTAGTAAACCAATCTACTCTATTAGTGTTTACAGTTTTCTCAAGTATTTGTTTAATCTCTCTATTAGAAACTTCAGCTAACCCACTGGTTTGAGGGTGATAGGAAGTAGAGATTCTATGAATAATATTAAACTTTTCTGCCAATCTCTAAATTTATTTATTCCTAAAATGGGATCCTCCGTTAGTGATAATCATTCTCGGCATTTCGTATCTAGTGAAAATATTTTTCATTAAAAATTTTGAAACACTTTTAGCGTCATAACGAGGTAAAGCTTATGCTTTCCACTTTGAAACGTAGTCTACTGCAATTAATATGTTTAAGTTCCTAAATGAAGGACTAAATGGTCCCATGAAATCTAATCCCCAAACATCAAAGATCTCAACCTCTAACATGAAATTCAGAGGCATTTCATTTCTTCTAGATATATTGCCTACTCGTTGGCATCGATCACAAGTTTTTATGTATCTGTAAATATCTCTAAAGAGAGTAGGCCAATAGAATCCAGCTTGTAAAATTTTATAAGCACTTTTATCAATCCCAAAATGTCTTCCAAATTCAAAATCATGACATTTTTGAATGATTAGTTCAGCTTCTTGAAAAGGTACACATCTTCTCATAATAAGATCCTTACATTATTTATATAAACAAGGCTCATCCCAAAAATATGCTTTTGCATCATGAATGAATTTTTTTTTATGTTGCAATGTCAGCATAGGTGGCAAAATATCACTTACAATATAATTAACAATATCAGCATACCATGGTTTTTTCACTCATTAATATTATAAAGTTGTTCATTGACCGACTTCTTTTTGTAATCGACAAATACAAGAATTTGATTACGCTACTAGAAGATTTAATTTTCTAGCAACAGTGCCCAAAGACTTGATCACAACTTTATAAATGTGTCTGATTTAATTAAGTTGTATAATTATAATATTCAATAATGTTAAAGTCGAATTTATCAACGCAAGTATAGTATCACTCAAGTAATATAGTATCACTCAAGTAATATCAAGTAATATAGGGCTCTAATGGAGTCCTAGATATCCATCCCACAGGGAGTGTTTTAGAATCAAGGACTAAGACTTTTAGAAAAGCAAGACTTTAATCACAACAACGACGTTCAATTTGCTTATCTGTCACTTATAGGCAATTGAAATAAATAGATAATTTTAATAACTAATAAATAACTAATGATATAAAGTAGGGTTTAATTGTGATATTCAATATATAAGAAAGCATCCTTCTCCTTGTCAAGAAATTATAGTGAATGGATAAAATGAATTAGTTCAATTTATATTGTGCCAAATAGGAGCATACATATTATTTACCCTTTGGTCCAGGCATAAAAAACATTTGACTAATCCTATGCTTGGTTGCTGATTCTGCAGCTACGCTGGGAGGATACCGACTCTCACTTCAAAGCTCCCACGTTCCCCTCACCTGAGGGCTAACATCTACACATCAGCACCCAAAAAATAAGACCAAATTGGAGATTTTACTCTGTCACTCTAAAATCTCCAATTTTTTCCAAAGTAATTCGTCGAGGGCGGCGTCGGCGGCGTCGAGGGCGCCGTCGGCGACCTAGTTCAAATCCTCACATTTTGGTCTTCTTCCCTACAAAGTTGCTCCTTTTTGCTTCTTTTTGCTCCAATGACCCTAATTCTTTATTTCTGCAACAAAACATCAAAAATACCTTTTATTTAAAGTGCAATATCATCAAAAATAGTATAAAATAGGTATGAAAATCTCAGCATATTTTCCTTTGGTTAGACCCCATGGTTTTTTCATTTTTTCAGGTTTTTCACGTAAAAATTTTTAGTGTCATTATCAGTTGTTTTCTTTCTTCTGAGTGTTTGTTGAATTCTCATACAACGCTAAGATGATAATACATTGCTCTGCCGCAGTGAATCTTCTACAACGCATCAGTTTGGCGTTGTTTGTAGGAAGCAAAGTCTTATTCAACAGGGTCTTCAACTCTAAGACATCGTGCCCCTACTTCATTTTCTAATGATGTACATCAACTGGTGAAGGAACCTTCTTTACATCTTGAAATCAATGTGGGGGGGGGGGGGGTGTAACAGTATAATTAATTTCAACATCATGAAGAGTTTTACTAGCGTAGTATATAACTTTAAAATTTTTTTCACGCCTTTGTCCAAGAACAGCTCCAATAGCATAATCACTAGCATCACACATCAGTTCAAATGGTTTCTCCCAGTTAAGTGAAAATATAATAGGGGCTGTGATTAGTTTTTCTTTTAATAACTCAAAGGCATTTAAACAGTTTTCAGTAAATTCAAATTTCTTGTCCTTTTCTAAAAGTTGGCATAGAGGTTTAGTAATGTTTGAAAAAATCTTTAATAAAATGCCTGTAAGAAACAACATGTCCAAAAAAACTCTTAACCTCTCTTACATTAGTAGGAGGTGTTAATTTAGATATAACTTAAATTTTTGCACGGTCTGCTTCCATACCATTTTCTGAAATTTTATGTCTTAACACAATTCCTCCTGCAACCATAAATTAACATTTCTCCCAATTTAGAACTAAATTAGTTCTTTCGCATAACTCCAAAACTTTTTCAAGATAATTTAAGCATACATCAAATGATGTTACAAATACATAGAAATCATCCATAAATACTTCTAATCCATCATCAATTAACTTACTAAATATAGACATCATACATCTCTGGAATGTTGTAGGTGCATTACATAATCTGAAAGGCATTCTTCGAAAAGCAAAAGTTCCAAAAGGACTAGTAAATGTTGTCTTTTCCTTATCATTAGGAGTAATAAGAATTTGATGGTAACCAGTATATCCATCTAAAAAACAAAAATATTTGTGCCCAGCAAGTATATTTACTATTTGGTCTAAAAATGATAAAGGGAATGATAAGTGATCTTTCATAGTGGCAGTGTTTATATTTCTATAATCAATGCAAATACGCCATTTAGTAACTTGTCTGATAGGTATTAATTCATTATTCTCTTCTGTTTCAACAGTCACTCCTCCTTTCTTAGGAACACAGTGAATTGGACTTACCCAAGCACTGTCTAAAATAGAATATATAATTCTAGTGTCCAACTATTTTAAATTCTCCTTCTTGACTACTTCTTTCATCATTGGGTTTAATCTCCTTTGTGGATCAACTCTTAGTTTATATTATTCATGTAGTATAATTTTGTGCATACAGATCGAAGGATTGATTCCTTTAATATCAGCTAAGGATCAACCAAAAGCTCTCTTATATCTTTTTAATGTATCCAACAGACTTTGCTCTTGCACAACATTTAATTTGGAAGATATAATAACAGGTAGTGTAGATGAGTTTCCCAGAAACACATACTTCAAGTGTTTAGGCAATATTTTCAACTCAAGTTCGAGTGGTTTTATAATTGACGGAACTAGATTCTTATCAGCATTTCCTGTAATATCCAGCAACTCAAATCTTCCCTGAACATAATATGATTCTTCATTTTCTATTTCGTCCAAAATAACTTCATCACTATCTTCAAATTGTTCTTTCTCTTCAAAATATTCTTTAAAATGCTCGTTCAATAGATGTTCACTAATTTCCATGCAAAAATATTCATTATCTCTTTCAATAGCAGAGTATTTCATAGATTTTGCAATGTTAAAAATCACTTCTAGATTATCAACTCTCATAGTTAATTCTCCATTTTGAACATCTATCATAGCTTTTCCAGTAGCTAAAAATGGTCTCCCTAAAATGATAGGTATTTCTTTATCTTCCTCCATATCTAAAACAATGAAATCCACAGGAAAGATAAATTTATCAACTTTTACTAACACATATTCTATAACTCCCTCAGGATAAGTAAATGAATGATCCGCTAATTGAAGAGTTACAGAACTAGGCGAGACTTCTCCTAATCCTAATCTTTTGAGGATTGATAGAGGCATAAGATTAATGTTGACTCCCAAATCACATAAAGCTCTTTCATATCATAAAATACCGATAGCACATGGTATAGTGAAACTGCGATGATCTTTTAATTTTTCAGGAAGCTTTTTCTGGTTTTTTAGGAAGCTTTTTCTGAATCCGGCTTCAAAAATCTGAATAATTTCACCAAACTCTTTGTTAAGTGCAACAGTCTCATTATCAGTGAACTTCCTTTTCTTATTCAAAATATCTTTCATAAACTTCACATAATTGGGCATTTGCTCTAAAGCTTCTACGAAGGGACTATTTACCGTTAATTTCTTAAGAATTTCTAGAAACTTGGAAAATTGTTTATCCTTTGCTTCAATCTTTAAGGAAACGGTGGTGGAGGTTTCTCTACAGTAGTTTTCATTGGTGTAAGTGGATATTCTAAATCTGGGTATTCATGATCCTTTTCTTTTTCTGTATCCACTTTCTCTTTTTCTGCACTCTTGTTTCCAATTCTACTCTTGTTTCCAATTCTTTTCCACTTCGTAATTGTATTGCTTTTATCTGTTCTTTTCCTTGATCTTTAGGATTTGGTTCCACAATACTAGAAAAAGTTCTTAATGTAAGGATCCATCTCCCTCATGACACATACAAAGATCAAACCAAAGCACTAACAATCTAAACATCCACCAATCATCAATTAAAATGATCAGTCCACACTAAAGCAAACACAATACAACACTAAAAATCATGACTCTTAAGCATACTAAATCAAACCACACTGATAACTATGGGTTGTCTCCCATAAAACGCTTGGTTTAACGTCGCTAGCACGACAAATGATTTCACCTAGATCAAACTTCCAATTAAGTAATCCTTGATCAATCACCCAATCTTTTCCAGATCCAGGGATTCCTACAAAGTCCTTGAATTTAAATTTCTCTTTCAGCTCTTCTTTCTCAGTTTGATTCATATCATTATTCCTCATATTTCCTTCTAGATCTAATATTCTTCTATTAATTTTCTCAATTTTCATATTAATATCATTCTTAAAATTTATAAGAAATGGATCTTTATAAGATAATTCAAGATCTCTCAAATTTTGGATCATATTCTCCTTAGATAATTCAGATTCTGGATAAAATTCTATTAGAATACTCTTCTGTTTCAAGTTATCTTCTAATTCTTACCCTTGGTACTGAGTAAATGGTGGAGGTGGTCTTTCTATATTTATCTTAGTTGAGGAAATAGATTTTTCTAATTCCTTAGGAAATTCTTCCATTGGTCTTTCATTGGTCTTATCCTCATCTCTCAACTCGAAGTTCTTTTGAAACATATCTGAAGTTCTTTTGAAAGAAGTTCTTTTGAAACATATCTTCAAATTCTCTTCTAAATATTTGTTTGGTAACTTTAAATTGCTCATCATTCATCTGCTTAGGGTTTATCTCAGGGTCACTAGGTAAAATCTCTGGGGGGTAATTGTTAATTGCATTAATAATCTACCCAAACATCAGAATCTCATTCATTTTGTCTGTATACCATGGAATATGCCATTCAGTGATTTTGAATAACTCTTTCATAGGAGATCTTTTACTGATTTCATCATTCAATTCAAGTTCATTTTGTGATTGATTCAAATATGAAGATATAAAGACTGGTGGTGTAGATGAATTCTCTAAATAGGTAGGCTTTAAAATTGTATGGGGTATATTTATAGGTGTAGTACATTGTAGTCCAGGTACTCCATATTTTTGGTAACGTCCATCATTCCACACCTCTCCTGAACATACATACAGTCTTCTTTAAGCAACATTTTAGACTCATCATTAAAGTCCATTTTGATCTTATCTATTAACTTACTCTCAAATTTTTTTTTGAAAATGTTCTTTACTTAGATAATAGAATTTCATCCATCCAAAAATAATCATCATCTTTTCTCTCAGTTGGATATTTCATAGTCTTTAACACATGAAAAGTGACTTCCTGATCATTAATATTAATAATCAACTCTCCTTTTTGCACATCTATCTTAGCTTGTCAAGTAACAAGAAAAGATCTCCCCAAAATAATGGTATTTTCTTTATCTTCCTCCATATCTAATACAATAAAGTCCATAAGAAAGATAAATTTATCCACTTTAACAAGCACATTTTCTATAAACCCTTTTGGATAAATGATAGATCGATCAGCTAACTGAAGGGTTACAGTAGTGGGAGAAATATCAGCAAAACCTAACCTTTTAAATATAGATAAAGGCATCACGGCATCACATTAACGCTCGCTCCTAAATCACATAAATCTTTGCCACATAATCTCTCTTTAATTGCATAAGGAATTGTAAAGCTATAAGGATCTTAAAGTTTCTGAGGAAGCTTTTTCTGAAGTAAAGCGCTGCACTCCTCACTTAGTGCAACTGTCTCGTAATCCCCAAATTTTATTTTATTATTTAATATCTCCTTCATAAACTTTGCATAACTTGACATATGTTTCAAAACTTCAGCGAAAGGAACATTTATTGTTAACTTCTTAAGTACTTCCATGAACTTTGAAAATTGTTTATCCAACTTTTAATGTCTAAGTCTTTGAGGAATCTTTGAGGAAATGAAGGTGGTGGTCTTTATAAAATGATTTTAGTTGGAAATATTAATTTTTTTAGACCCTTAGAAACATGTTCTTCATGTCTTCTGGTTTCCTTTGTTTCTTTCTCTTTTCTAACGACATCCTTTGTCTCTCTTCCACTTCTTAATTATACAGCTTCTACCTGTTCATTATTGTTCTCTTTAAGGTTGATCTCAGTGTTGCTACGAAGTGTTCCTTGGGGTACATTGCTAAGTGAATTAACAATTTGTCCCAGTTGATTCCCTATATTTCTAATCGCAGTATTTTCACTTTACAATTGGTTTCCCATTTACAATGCCACATCTTCTATAAACATATTCTTATCCTCAAATTGTTGATCATTGTTAGAGTCCAGTGAATATGAAGGTCTATAATTTGTGTTCCCTTATTTATTCCAACTTCCATTAGGATTTGCATGATTATTTTTCTCATTGTTGGTTTTCATCTCAAGTAGTGTGATTTCAGTTAAAATTATGATGGTTCTTCCAACCTGGGTTATAAATGTTAGAATATAAGTTGTTTATGGTATTTAAAGTCTTATATGATAAGTTAAAATCAATCATATAACCTAATGAACTTTCCTCACTTACTGGAGTAAATTGAGGCTGCTTCATTCCAAATTGGTCCAACTTCCTTGATATTGCAGCAACCTGAGATGCAAGAATTACAATCGCATCTGTATCATGAACACTGACTACCTTTTCAGGATTTACCCTACCAGAGTGCCATTGAAATTCATTTATAGCCATTAATTCAATTAAAACATATGTTTCATCAAATGGTTTTAACATTAATGATCCACCAGCGGCAACATCAATTTTAGACCTATGGGATCCTACTAACCCATTGTAAAAATTTTGAATGATTAGCCAATCGGGCAGAGCATGCATGGTGTGGACACTTTCTCTTAGGAGTTCCTTAAATCTTTCCTAGGCTTCGTATATTGATTCCTATTTATATTGACAAAATGAGATAATATCTTTTTAAAGTTTAGTAGTCCTTGAGGTGGAAAATACTTAGCTAGGAATTTCTGAGTTAACTCCTCCCAATTTTTAATAGAGTCAAGTGCTAATGAGTAAGCTAATGAGTATAAGCTAATGAGTATAAATACATTTTAGCCTTATCCCTTAGTGAGAAAGGAAAAAGTCTTAGTCTAATAGTATCGTTTGACATGCCATTATAACGAAATGTAGCACAAAGTTCTAAAAACTGAATAAGTGTAAATAGGGATCCTCCGAAGAAGTTCCCCCAAACCGGTTGTTCTGCACCAGTTGGATAATATCTTGATTTATTTCAAATGAGTCACCTTCTACGACATGGGTTTGTATACTTGAGTGAATTTTATCTATCGTAGGATTTATATAATCCCTCAAAAACTTATGATGATTTTCCAAGTTGTTATTTTGAATGTTTTCCATTTCCATTTCTACTTCTTCAACTCTTTTCTGTTTTTTGTTTTTTTTCTTTTCTTCTAACTCAGGATCATAAGGCATAAGTCCTACGGATCCTTTATTTTGCATACAAAACACAACAAACAATACATTAACAATTAAAAAAATAAAATAAAAGAAATATTCAACGCAACAAAATATTTTCACAAACACCTTCTTTTTGACACAAATAGTTTTTTCACAACACTCTT